>NC_140580.1:1062719694-1063149694 GCF_964204655.1 Triturus cristatus
TTGTTTCTCTCTCCATTTGTCTCCTGTGTGCCCTTCATTCACTGGTTCCACCCCCTCCTTCTGTAAGTTAGTGCCTAGCTCTCTCATTCAGCTCCACACATCCCTCCCTCTTTGCTCTTTACACATGGGCGCTCGCGCTGGAATGCCAGTCTGCTGCTGCACGTGCCTCCTGATGCCAGGTCCTTGCAGTCACGGGCCTGGCCACGGCCTGCCTGGCAGGAGGGTGGGGTGGCGGCTATCCCTCGCCGCTGCTGGGTGGCGCTGTTTGTTTTCTCTCATACTCCATTGCGCGTTTCCCGGTAGCCTCTGGTTCACCCCTGCCCCGGACGCCTCTCGTGCGCAGCTCCTCCGAGCACGCGGCTCCGAGCCGGGAGCGCGCAGGAGGCAGGAAATGCCAGCGCGAGGGCCCTTTCCCATGCTCCCTGCAGCGCTACCGCTCTGGGAGGCCGGCGGTGCTCCCTGTCCTCTTCCCCTGCGAGGAGGAGACGGGGGAGTTACTGGCCGCCCTCTGTCCCACCCAAGTGGCAGCTTTCAGCACTGCTGCTGTCAGTGACGGAAACCTCACATGCAGAGGAGTCGCTTCGAGTCTGTCGACCCTGCCACGTAGCCACCCATCTTGTCCACTCCCTATAAGGACAATCATAAGTAATCTGCTCCGAATCCGGAAGGGGGTCACCATCACATCCGTAGTCCCTCGTGACAGGGAAAAGGGTCAACGTCACATCCAGAGTCACTTGTGAGAGAAAGGTCAGCATTACACCCAGAGCCACTCACAGCCAGAGTCACTTCTGATCGTGAATGGGGTCACCGTCACATACAGAGTTATTCCTGCTGGGTTAATTTCACATCCCGAGTCTCTTGTGACAGGGAAAAGATCCAGCATCACAAGCAGAGTTGTTTCTGATGGTGAATGTGACCTCCATCACATCAAGATGAATTCCTGATGGGTCACCATCATATCCAGAGCCACTTGCGATAGTGAAAAGGGTCAACATTCCATCCAGAGTCACTCACAACCAAAGTCACTCGCCATCACTTCTCGACCCCTTTCTCGTTAGGGATTGGGTGTCACCATCACATATAACACCGCTTCTATTCAGGAATGGGCTCACCACCACTTCTACCCCCTCATTGGGTATTGCACAGGCACATCTCGAGTGCTCTTGGTCATGAATGTTGTCTGCAGCAAATCCAGAACTGTTTGTGATCGATAGTGCAACCACCATCACACCAGAGCCTGTCCCGCGAGGCCCAGGGCTGGAGGGTCATACCACAGCCTACATGCACATGCAGTTTCCCTAAAGCTAGCTGAAAAGCGGGCAGTGTAGGTGCAGATGTTAGGGGTTGGGGTCAAAACGCACATATTATTGTCAGGGTCAAAGTCCGGCCTGGTACAGTTTCAGCAGTGTTTCCTTTTGGTCAGTCCAAGTTCAGCATTACCCGGTATGGGGGACTGCAGTCTGCCTACTTCCCAGATGGGTCCCTGCGGGGTCTGGCGCCTGCAGTGGGCGGTAAAAGAGTGTGGGGTGGCTCGTCAAAGCCTTGCCGCTCTCCTGGGAGTGAGTAGATAGATATTGGAGCAGCAGTGACACCTAGAGGTCAGTGAGAGAATGACAGCGACAGAGGTCTCAAAGATTCACTCGTCACTCAAGAAGGCGCATTTTGAGCTTCTGTCTACCTTTTGACACGGCCGTGGTGGAACGCATGGCTGAAGCTGACCGGACTTCCTGCCTCGAAAGCGTTCACCGGTAACACCCTTACCTCAATTAGAGCTGGTCTTGTACGCTGTTAAATGCGAAAGTACCTTGCGTGTTGGCTTGGTCGGTGTGCAGCTTGGCATTTGCCCCCCCCCCTCCGGTTTGAAGGACAGAGAGATAAAAAAAAAACAGGTTGGATACTTATTGGCGGATTCAGCGGCTGATAGTCCACCAAGGGGGCGATGAAACGGGAAGCGCAGGGGTGGATGGTTAACCCCTAAACGTTTTTCAGCTGATTTAAGGAACGAAGCGAAAGTAAACACAGAATGGTGCCATATGATCTATACCTACTATCAGTACAAAACATCTGGACGCTGTATATGAATCTATAGATCTGATGTCCCATATGGAGCGCCGGGCTGCTGCTGGCCTTTTCACAAGCCAATGTCAAGGCTTTGCCGCCAACGGCACTTTGAATCCTAGGATTTTAAGCAGGAGCGGCCCGTGCAGGTAAAAGCTGTGGGGCGTGGTTGGGGGGGGGGAGGGGGGGGGGTGTAGGGAGGGGGATTCGATAGACCACCATGAGTGAAAATTAAATAAAAAATACATTTTCCCTCTTCATCGTCTCTCGAATTCCCCCCAACCACCCGGCCCTACCGCTCTTACCTGCACGGGCCGTGGCTGATTTTAAGGACATGGAAAAAAGGTGATGGGTGGCCTGAAGTCTGACTCCTTGCCTCGCCTCATCTCTCTTGCTTAATACTGTCGGTAAGGTCAGCGGTCGAAGTGCATAAAGAGAAGTATGGAAGTTGTGATCCTCACTACAATAGGCAGGGCCAGCGAGTCTGGGGGCGGGGTCAGACGCGGCTATAAGAATACAATATTATGTAACTGTTTTGTTGGCCATTCACCTATAGGTTCCTCCATGTAAAAGGTAACGCACAAACATTACATCAAAAATAAATACAACCTAAAATGATTTGTGGGAAATGCATTTTTCTGGATAGGAAAGTTCGGTTGGTGAATCCGATCGCGTTAGATGTCTGTGGTTGTAACTTGGCGGTCACTGATTTTGGTCGTGATCCGGTTACTGGGGAATAATGACATGTTTTCATAGTGCTTTGAGGTACAAGCCTGTGACAGAAAGCACAGTGAATAAATAAGTTATTAGTTTAAAAATGTATTAAATAAATTACAAATTCTATCAATTAAAACCCATGCTAGCTCCCAATCAGCCTTTAGATTTGCTGATTAATCAATTGCACACATATACATGTCTTTCAGGTAGTAGGCACCCTGGAGAGAAAGCTTGTTTTTTTTTGGCCGCCTCTCTCTTCTCTCTTCTCTCATCTCACTTCACATTTGAGGAGATTCTTTTTCTCCCTTTCAACCTGCGGCAGCTCAGCCATGCAGGGACAATTCTTAAAATAAAAAAAAAAGTATGGGAACTGACTTAATCAAATTATTAAAGCATGGGAATGTTGAACCCATGCCCACTTCGACATATGAGTAAGTTGCATTACCCCTTTGCAACTTATTGTTCCAATCACTACTAAGCAAGAATATTTTCAAGCTTAAATTCATACACCAACATCCTCCCTTCTGGGTAACTTTTTTAAACCCACAGAACATGCATGGAACTGCTTTATTGTAGCATGTAACACTCCAGTAGCAAATGAACAGATTTGTCATTGTTTACTCTAATCTCTAGTGTGATATAAATGTGTTTGGAATGGACCAGGTGGCCCCCCTGCAGACTTCTTGTAACAGCACTCCTGCATATTCTACCAAAGAAGTCGAAACTGCTCTTGTTGTGCGCGGCTAACAAGTTGTTAGCATCTTATCTTCTTGCTGATAGATATGCCTGAAAGATGGCCGGTTAACCCATCTATTTAGGTTTTAGGTTGTTGCTTGCAGCACCATACTAGACAAGTAAAGCATTTAATAATCTAAAGTCCTTAGATCTTTCCAAATAAATAAACAAGGCCCTTTTAATATCCAAAGCAGGGATACTGTTGTCTCCAACCTCTGTCACCTGTGTGTAATGCAGTTGCTTTTGGACCGTTGGTTTATATTTAGGATCAGATCTTAGTACAATCCAATCAAGTACATTTTTTTAGATGTGGATAATTTATTACCAAGGATCCTAATTCACTTAACCTAGCAAAAGTTGTTGCAACTAAGAAGGCTAATTTAGAGGCGATCCAGGCAATATCTGTTGTGTCCAAGGGCTCAAAGGGCTTCTGTTGCAAACCTCTCAGATCCACCAATAGATCCCAGTTAACTTCCGGTGTAGAGATCTCCAGCTTTCTTAGTCTGAAGCTCTTTAGTAATCCAGAATCTGGTGCATCGACCTCAGAAATGTCACCACATGACTTACTTAAACCTTTAATTGTAGCCCATTGTGTGTACAAATAGACTGTACTAGACCTAACAAAAAGCCATTTCTTAAGAAGTCCAGAATCTCGAACTGATCTCAAGAGCTTGCCTGTCGCCCTTTATCCGGACCCCATTTTTTTTCATAATATGCCCACTGTCAATAGTGTAGAAGACTTCCTGGAAGCCTGAATAGCCATTACAACCTCCCAAGAACAGCACAGATTTTGCAGTGCACGCCTCTCAATTTCCATGCTGTTAGAGGTAGGTTGACTAACTGTCTTTGTGACAGGAATGCCAATTGCAAGGAAGCTGGTAACAATGTCCTACTGCTAGTTGCTCTGAGAATGGAGACCCTGGACGTTGAGGCCAGAACGGTCCAGCCAAAACGTCTTGCACCGTCTCAACCAGGATCTTCTCTAGTACTTTTGGCAGGAGAGGAAACGCATATAGTATCCCATTCAGCCACAAAACTCGCCGTGCGTCCACCACCCACACCACCTTACAGCATATCACTGAACAAAACTGAGGGAGAGGAGCATTGCTCAACCAAGCAAACTGGTCAATCCATGGACTGACAAACACCTCTACTATCACCTAAAAATGATCAGACTCTGGTGATAAGACACTGACGTGGGCAAGTTGCGTCAGCCTGTCTGCCTGACTCTTTTGAATTCTGTGAATATACATCACTTTCAAGGTTGCTAGATACGTTTCTGCCCAAGTAAAAAAGCTGCTGAAATTCCCGCTAAAGCTTTGTTTCATCTACCCTCTTGTCTGTTTCATATCTTTTCACTGATTGTCTTTCTTGATCAGCACTAACTCTTTTTCTAAGTGAGTTGCAAATGTTTGGAGAGCATGCCAAATTGCTTTTTTCCTTTTTCCAATTGATGATTGCGTTAATTCTGTCTTTGTGCACCTGTTCTTGCTCTCCCTCCTTTATTAATGCCTGTCATTTGGATAGAATTGTTTTATCCTTTACCCACTGCCCTCTCCATGTAGTGAGGACTTGGATCCTTGCAGGGGATTACCTGGTTGAGGCTGAGTTTTGACAGAAAGAGCCCCCCACCCCCTCCCCGGCCACAGACTTTGCCTCGAAAGGGACACTCTGTGTCCTGCCAATATAGACCTGGTTTCTTCTGGGGATAAAAACGACCTCCCTGTAGGAACCCAAAAGGTATGACGCATCTTCTTCTCTTCAGCGGATTTTTGGACCATATCGGTCTATTCTGTGTCATATAGATCTCTTGGTCTGATCTGTTTTCCAGGGATTGAGCCATAACAATCTTCGTCACGCTACCACGCCTCCTGTTGCTGTTGAAGCCCCCCATGATGAGTCAAATGCAGTATCCAATAAGAACAGTGCTAATATTTCTATTTTGATCAGAAAGTCGTTTTTCTCTTACATACAGTTGTATGAAATCTTGAAGCCCTTCGGTAGTGCTTGTGAAACTTAAGGCATGTACATGCTAGCGCTTAGAGAGAGATGTGACGCTGCATATGCATTTTAAAGGTACCCCCTTCCTTTCTCTCCACTGCATCAGCCAAGGCCCCTTCTCCCGAGGCCAAAGAAGAAGAAAAAGCCATAGTGCCTAAAATTTAATTCACTTTAAGTATTTGTGGGAAATCATCCTCAACTCCCTCTAAAGTATATTTTTTGGCTACTGACCTTTAACATTTTATCTGATCAATATCTTTCCACTCTTTGATTAATATACTCTTAACACACGTCATAGAATGAAAACTTTCTGTTTGTGGGCCTGTGTATTGTACAAAAACGTTTTCTTCATATTGTTGTGACTTCTGGAATTTTATTACTTTCCTCACATGAGACAAAATCCTTAGCTATGTCACCTTCCAATTTGTGTCTCTTACCTGGCAGATCCATCATTGCAACATTACTGCCTCCTTTATTGAAGCCCCCACATGCACTCTGGATATTGAGGTGAATTCTTTCTCCCCTCAGGGTCAGTCTGTGGCTCTGTACTTTTCTGTTGTGTAGCTCTCTTTCTGTGCTACATTTGCAGCTCAAGCCATTCCTCAATATGGTTTATTTATATAGCTTTTCTTGGCTCCGAACTCTCATGTCATGAGATAAGAGTTGGAACTAAAAGACTTGGAGCCAGCTGAATTTCATGCTCTGGTCATACATGCTGCATGAAACCAGGAATGCCAACCAGAACACAGCTTAAGTGACAGAAAAACAGATTGGATAAAAGGAGGAGCCTTTTTATACCCCTATAACATAGAAAATTTAATGCTTGTCTAGGGCCTGTCTGGGGGTGGGCCCAATGTCCTGGGGTGGACAGGGATGTAGCTTGGTCAGTAAGATTGGGGGAATAAGGGGGGGGGGTGAGCTTCAGGTTTCCCAACAATCACGCTGATATTTAATGTTAAAATACATTATACGAATAGGAGAGTGGCTTAAGGGGTTACTTTAAACAAGATATTTTGTAAAATAATCAACATTTTTGAAGAACTTCAAAACAAAGAGGAAGAGTGTGTGTGTGTGTGTTTTAGTCTGTGTATGCATATACAAATCCTAGGTGAAATCCCACAGACACCTCACAGTACACAACTGAACCCACCTGTTCCCAACTATTTGTTACAGAGTACATTTATTAAGGGTGTGTAACACCCCAACCTCCCCCCTTGAACCACCTTCCCCCATTTACGCCCCTGGGGGCGGAGGCAGCTCACTTAGTAATGACTGGGACAAGGAGCACTTAGAAAGGGGTAATGATGAATCTTCCATGGCAGGCTTCACCAGCATTTCCTCTTTTGGTAGCCCCACTTCGAAGTAGTTAAATGCGAAGAGTCAGAAGTCGAAAATCTCTCAGTGATGTTCAGCAATCACCTGCGTGAGTCGCCCTGTTTGATGCAGTTTTAGAAATGACGAAGCTTGACTATGAGTGACCTGGGGTCTGCAGACCTCTGAGGCTTGCAGCACCTACTCAAGAGAACTGCAAATGCTTAGAACATGTAGTCATTTTAGGTGATTAATAAAGTATACATACATTAAAAAAGTAACATTGAACTTTTTAAAACACCCTGTAAATGTGAAAGAATTTGAATTTGAAAAATAAAAATTAAGTTGGTATCCTTAGCTTGATTCCTGGGAGCATGCAAGTACACCAACAAAACTCAGTATAGGAGATTGGTGGCCTCAATTGAAGCATGGATATGCGCTGACAAAAAGATACAATGCAGAAGGAGCAAAGCTGTATGCTAGACTAAGGCGTATTGCTTTCGCTTTTATAAATACATCAAGATATCGAAATCTTTAACCTTGCCATTGAAATTAAAATTCCGATTTTATATATTTTTTTGTGAATGAAAAAACAGATGCCGTAATTTGTGTATTGGTTTGATAGATACTTGTTTCTGTATTTTTATGTATTTTTTGGAGGCAGCTGAAGTCATAGAAATTGCTCAGTTGGGGGTCAGAGGGGTGAATCATAGGGGGTCCACAGAAGTCAGAGAGATGAGAACCGCTGCCTTGGGTGAATGGTAGCTGGTCTTTTTAGATTGCTTGACTCACTGGATTGTTGGTGGACCACAGCCCAGATTGGTAGCAGGCTTTGGAATGACCTTAAATTCTCTGTATGTTAGCGTACATTTTTGGAAAAATGAAGGGCTTTGCAAACCTCCGGCTGCTGGACCACCCAAGAAGATTCCCCACCCCCCATAGGCTTGCATATCGGCGCACTAATGCTCACTCACTGTATCTTCTAATCTCACCATTTTGGTTCCATTCCATATCTCTTGCCTTATCCACACTCCCCTCCCCAACCTGCACCCCGTGCTCCCCCCTCTATTACTTTGTAGCCAGCTTAGCGCTATATATCTACATATTGCCAACCTTTAAAGCTCTCTGATACCTCCATGGGACATGTTCGCACTATATTAAACTTTTAAAATAAATACATTAAAAAAATATGTTATCCACATACATGCGCGCAGAGGGGACTGCTCCTCCAAGAGGTTAGAGACCACAGGAAGAATACCAGTAACAGATGGCTTCTAATGGGGCCTTGCTGTTGTGTTTACTTTTGCCTAATCTGCATTGATTTAGTGGGAAGTTTAATTGGGCACTTCGGGCGGCCAACATTTTTGTGGCCTGGATGCTATTTGATGCAAACCTTGAGACTACTGGAAGTCACGTGGTCTGCTGGCGAACCAGAGAATGTGAAATGTGCCAACAATGAAGCGATTATCTGACAGTTTCAATACATTTTTTAATATTGATAACCACTGCATGTTTTTTTTAAAGTCCAGAGGCAAATCAGTTTGCAAAGATCTCTCTACATAAAATAGCACTTAAAAATAGTCTAACTTTCTAAAAGCAGGAGGGCCGTGGAAGCAACATCATGAATGGTGATGAATAAAGAGAGCCTGACCCTCCATTGAAGGGTCAGGCACCGAAAATATCAGTATGGAACAATACATGCTATAGAGGCTGAGCTGTGTGGCAAGGCGGCCTTGGGCCTTCTCCATACCTCCCAGCTTGAATACAGTGTATGATCCTAAGTTTTTTATATCCCCCAACACACACACATCACCTCAGCCGCAACCTGAGAGTGCATAGACAGGGGATTAAGTAGTAATTGGTGACCAACAGCGCTGCTGTTTGCAGTAAGCATTCAGCTAAAGCAAAATAAATAAATAAAGCAGCATCTTCCAGGCAAGACCCTCAGATTTGGAAGACCTAACTCCAAGTTCATAGGACATAAAGCAGGGGTGCAGAGGCCTGACATTTGCCATAAAAGATCCCACACTTGGGAATGTTCTCTACAGTCCTTAGTTGCGCGAGGAACTAGAGTCAGCTGTAGGACAGGAAGTGTAAAACGTGTTAATTCCAACTGTTGTCAGGCAGCAGGGGATTGTGCTGGGCCACCCAACAGCCCCACCTTTGCTCATGAAATGCTAGTGAGTGGCCCCATCGGTCCACTGTCTGGCAGCCAGAGGGTACATGAAGCCAAGAAAGGCACTTAGATAGATAACAAAAGGGGGCGACAGGATGTAGGCATGGGTCCTGTTTTACAAGAGGGAAGGTCATACGTAAGTTTTGATCCAAATACTGTAATAACTTGTTTTCTTAATAGTGCTTCATACAAATCTTCTGCTGTTTCCACGTGCTGTAAAAAAAAAAACACAGATGTTACTATTACCTAGTTTGTGGTACTCAATTACTGTCCTGCAGAAGAATGGAGGACTGAGTCAGCCTCGTAGGGATTCGAACTTGGGACATGGAGATCAAAACCCGTATCAGTGGTTAACATTCAAGTCACTGAGCTATCCTGCTTGTTAATTCATCTAAAATTACAGATTTTTTAAATCTACCCAAATAATGGCATTCCACAGTAATATGTCATTACAAGCACTGGCCAAGCCACTCAGATTCACCTTTGTAAACTGTTGGGTCTGCCAGTGTCTTTTGTTCATTCTTCAGAAGTACATATATGTGTGATGATGTATGTGTGCACGCCTCATTACGTAAGCGCACATGTCTGCACCTAAAAAACAGAAAGTCCTCTTTAAACCCCACCCCCTAAATTTGAAGCAGCAGACGTTTCCAGAATAAAGCATGCACACATTTTTTATGTGTATTTGTCTTAGATTTGAAAATGGCTTTATCTGAGGTTCTACATATTAAATGTTCATAATTTGAATATTTCAATTTTAAGATACGTAAAAGTGTTGGGGTATGCCTAATTCCCTTAGTGCTGGTGGGAAACTTTGTTTCAGCCCATTGATCCTATCGCCCCTGCTACCATCAGAAGACCCCATGTACATGGAGAATATGGGATTACCTGCAATATACCACTTAAATCCTCGCAGTGCCCCCTGCCAGGCAGGGACTCGTAGCATACCTGGGTGAGGGCATGTGTGCGGTTCACCCAGACATTATGGCACCTTTTCTATCATAAGCGCCACGTGGGCCGCTAATACAGTTTGAGAAGACGGCAGCTAAATCTTACCCTGAAATATATGGGAGCTGGCTTCATTGCAGAGAGAGGGGTCCTTTCCCAGACTCAGTGGGCCCGATTCACAGAACTAACTTAAGACAAAATCCTAAACTTACTACTTTTGGTATTCACAGAAGTTAGGATTTAGTCTTAAGTTTGTCTTAAGTTTGTCTTAAGTCTGTGTTAAGTCTGTCTTAAGTTTGTCTTAAGACAAACTTGAGACAAAATCCTAACTTCTGTGAATACCAAAAGTAGTAAGTTTAGGATTTTGTCTTAAGTTAGTTCTGTGAATCGGCCCCACTATGTTCCCGCATCCTGCTGGAACTAGCCAACTCTCTAAGTTTGTCCCTCTCTTTCCAGAAGTTTTTGAGCGGGAACCTTGTGATTGCAACTTTTCAGATAATAATTGTGAAGATCAGAGAGGACATGTATTTTTTGTCCTTCCTCAAGCTTATACCAGATAGTGTAGTTAGTGAATAATGTGAATTAATTGCATTTTTGATAAAGCCCCGAGGGCCAGTGGTGTGCCGGTACTGGTGGTGGTAAGATGAAATCTTGCATTTTTGACCTTTACTGTCCAAGTGTTTTGGGAGTTGGAGGGGGGGAGGTCAGGCGCTTTTGTACACAATAGATTGCTTGCATCTTACTGTTTTAGCCTCTGCTTGCTATAGAGCTGGTCTTTTGTTCCTGGAAACCAACATTCCCAACATCACAAAAACCCTAGATCCCTTTTTACTGGCATCGACCTAGTTGGGTACAAAGATTATGAAAGGTACCTTGTTTCAGAGAGTGGGCTAGCACGAGCTCTTCACAGAACCGAGCCCCTTTGCCTTCCGCTGCCTTCCCTCATGTATTGTGATAATATAAGGCATTTGAATCACATTTTAAAGTTATCAAAATATAACGCTTTTTTTTTTTTTAATTTTACTCTGTTTCAGGGATGGAACCCCATCCATCCCGGCACACAAGACATCTGGGAAGGCATGAGGATCAAGGTATTCCAATTTAACCCTTTCCATGCCGCTGCCATGCAGCGATGCATTGCTCATTGATGAAGCAGAGAAAATTAAGGTCAGTGCCTCCTTCTTTATAAGGCTGTTTGTTTCACTCCCAGCCGGCTGTGTAAAGCTGCCCCACCCACCACCCCTCAGCTTAAAATAATTTTTTCGACACAAGTCAAATAAAGCCCCCAAAACAACCTTATAGAGTGGGAGCGCTGTGTGTATATATATTGATTTTTTTGTTAAATTAAACCCATACATGATGCATTGCGGCCGCTGTGGACAGTGGGCATGGGCGCGTGGGCATGAGAAACAGGCCCCTAGGTTAGAATGTGGAGCGCAGCAACTCATGTCTGATGGAAAATCTGCAACAAATTCCGATTTCAGGCATTCCTTGCATAGAGCAGCTAATATGCTGCTTGTGACCACTTCAGAGCACTGCCTGGCAACTCAGACGCACCAACAAATGCTTATAAGCAAGACAGGCGGCAACTGGGAGTCACAGAAACGTATGAGCAGGGATTAAGAAGGGCTCACATTTGGTGAGAAACTAGGTGACTCATGTAGAGTTCAAGTCTCCAGAGACTGAGGGCCAGGTGTACTATAGCACTGGTCGCAGAAACTAGCCTCAAACTGCGACCAGTGATGGAATTTTGCAAACGGACCGAAGTCCCAATAGGTTGGTTCCCAAAATGAAGAATCTGAGTGGGTCGCACTCCGACCTACCTCATTAATATTCGTGAAGTAATTTGCAAATTGCGACTCAGACTGATGGGCTAAAATCACAGGAAGGGTGGCTTTGTGGTTCAATATTTACGAACCCCTAATGGCCAAACTATGGTCCTAAAACACAAGAAATAGGGTATGCTGTGGTACACAGTTCGCCAAATCAGATATTGATTTGAGTGAAGTTATGTTTATGTTGTTACCTTGTTTTTCACAGGCAACAGGCGCAGGGAATTTACCAGAGCGCAGTCAACCAAAGTGTTGGTTTGTATATGCGTGAATGATACATTCATAACAAATGCACAAGTGTGTAAGGGTGAAGGACTCCAAGAGAGCCTATCGTTAGGGATCCTTCATAGTCCTGAAGAATGCCGGTAAACCCTTAGGGGCACTTTTGAATCCGGCTGAAACGTATCAACCCATTTAGATGTGGGAGATACATGTTTCTCCACTCACATCTCTGTATGTTATTAACCCAGTCTAGCGGCTCCTAAGTAAATAAAGGTAGCATTAGGGAAGCTAAAGACTATTTTAATAAACTTGATCCCACAGAATATAAATCAAAGAGCTCCCCTTTCCATTGGTGAAAGGATAAGGGTTGAGCCCGCTCATAGGTACTAGACGACTAGACGAGAACTCGAGGATGAAGCGTGCCACACAGTGGTGTGTGATTGAGAGTTCTCAGTAAAAATCGGGGGATGCTTCCCCGTTTGGACTGGGAAAACGAAAAAATGGAAGGGTTGATGTACTTTGGAAGTGCCTCTCTTATTTGTCTGATTCTGTGATTAGTCTCGGGAAGATGAAATGACCCTCCCAAAAACTTTCCACTCTCTCTTTTTTTTTTATATGGCGTGCCAGGATCAGTTTCAGTTTATTTAATATATGTGCACAGTTAATTAAAACCATTGCACTGAGTACGTATATATTTTTTTAAAACCATTTAAATAAAATCTTATCAGGTGGAAGGCATAAAACATATTAAAAGGCATTCATAAAAAGCTAGAGACATAGGGCCAGATGTATCAAGATAGCATTTTGCGATTCCCTAATTGCGAATCTCAAGGATTCACAATTAGGGAATCGCAAAATGCAATGTATGAATGTGTATAGTATACCTTTCGCGATTCCTAGTGGGTCGCAAATGAACTACCTCATGAATATTAATAAGGTGGGTCGCAATTTGCGACCCCCTAGGAATCACAAAAATCACAGTGATGGTGGCCTGCTGAGATCAGCAGACCACCATGTCCGTTTTCCTTAACCCGTTCGTTGCGTGCGTCGGCTAAGGCCGTCGCGAGCACTACCTCCGTAGTGCTGCGCACGTCCGTTGGCCGACGCGGCCGCGCGCACGGATACGTCCGCACCGTGGCGGATTGTACGACGCGCTAAAGGGGTTAAAGGAAAACGAGATGCTTTACAAAATGAAAAATGAAAAGTTTTCTTTTCATTTTTTATGAGCTGCCTGCTCTTAAAAATGGTTTTGCAAACATTCACAAAGGGCAAGGGGTCTCCTGGGGACCCCTTCCCATTTGCGAATGGGTTACCACCTACTTGTAGTAGGTGGTAAAATGCAAATATTTTGCAACAGCAAATGCAGTCACAAAACATTCATACATACCGATGCGATTCGGTATTAGGAAGGGACGCCCTAAACACGCCCCTTCCTAATACCATATCACAAACCCATTTTGCGATTCGGTAACAGGTTTCCGAATCGCAAATAGGTTTGCTGCATCGGAAAAGCAATTTTTGCGTTCGCAAAAGGGCAAATTCTGTGAATCTGCCCGTTTGCGAATGGAAAAATGCTTGATACATCTGGCCCTTAGTGCAAGATATACGAAGAGAAAGTGCTTATTGTGATACATTGTCCATAGGAGAAAAATTTGGCAGTTATAGTTAAGCTGCCGATAGACGTTAAAGTGACAGTGCAGCACAAGTATAAAGCAAGGCATTTGCAGAACTTGATCAGAGGGCTTGAATGGCCATGGGGATCATGGCTTCAGCTAGCCAGTTGATTTTCTGATCAAGTCTGATCAGATATTTTGTGAGCCTGCAGCAGAGCTCGGTGTCCGTTGATTTGAAGCTAGCTATAATCGTGGGCCTGCAGCAACGTAAACGCCTCTGGATCCAAACTGGTGTTAAAATGGTTTTTCGGTCTTTTATGTTTGCGTCGCATACACAGATTTGGTGAACCACAGTCTCTGGATGTTTTCCGCAGAGTCGACAAAGCTCCATTGTGCCGTCTTGCTTCCATTGTGACAGATAGAGAAGTGGTGGAAGGCAGCCCAAGCAGTATCTTCGGAATGATGTTTTGATCTGGGCTTTGATACTGGTGCCCAGACGTGGTTGTGGTGCTAGCTTGCTATAGAACACCAATGTGAGCCAGGCGAGGCGCTTCGACTCAAATGCATCTTTGTCGGCCAGCAGCGAGTATGTTTGGCTGTCCTGTTTACCAAGGCTTTGACTTGGGAGAAGGTGGAGGGTGTCTTCCATTGGTCTGCTAGGCCAAGGGATGCTAGCAAGTTATTAAGGTAGACTCTAGCCGGAGAGTGGTCTCTGCTGGTGATTTCTCCTTAAAGATGATGATTCAGGGTCCCGCTGTTGGTCTGTTTTATCTTGTAGCATAGTTTGGTGAAAGATCATTTGTTTTGCTATCGATTGCTTGACAAGGCCAAATTCAAGATGCAACTAGGCTGAGGATGAGTGTCCTGGCAGGGAAAAGACTGACATGCCACCATTTCTGTAAATGTATTTATATAAAGAGAAAGTTTTTTTTCTTCTTATTTTTAAGTTTCACTGAGAGTTGACAGGGGTCCTGTCGGCCACTGCCTTTTCTTTCTCAATCTTTTTTTCAAGTGAAAGGAGTCCAACAGGTTCCATCCCTTTTCTGGATGGGCTAACACCCCAATTTGGGGGTTTGAAACATTTTAATAGTTTTGTGGCTGCAATTATGGTCGCAAATCATTTATACATCTACTGAATGCCTATTTCGGAAGGGATGGCCACCACACACCCCTTCCAAATTCCGATTCGGTATGGAGTCACAAACCCATTTTAGTAGTCGGTAAATGTCTTAAGTACATTGTAAAAAGTCCTTTTTGCTCTCAAACAGTGATTTGGACTGTTGCGACTCTAAAAATGTTGAGTACATTGGGCCCTGAGTCTGTTGTAACTTACTACTTCTTGAAGATTATCTGATCACGACATCTTCTAGATCAGAGGTCTTCAAACTGTGGGGCGCGTTCCCTCGGGGGGCCGTGGATGTGTTCCCAGGGTGGGGTGTAAATGGCTCTGCAGTTACATGTAAATGAAGGTAACCTGGAAGCGCGGAAGGCGCGTTTCTAGGCCATCTTCATTTACATGCTGCTCCTTGCTGCAGTTAAAGCCGATAAAAAAGTGTAAGGATGGTACTACTGAGTAGCATGGGCAAGGTCAGTGAGTGTTAAGACGGAGTCAAATACATGTCTAAAAAGAAGGAAAAATTGCCATTTTATTGCTTTTTGTCACCTTTGGGTAACTGTATATAAAAACACACCTCAAATAAATAAAAGAATCCAAGTTAAACTAATCAAAGGGAAATATACTATTTTACCTTATGAAACATCAGTTGGCTAATGTGATCAATGCTGATGTCTTTGTGTGTGACCAGAGAGTCACAGAATTAAATCCTGATTGGTGCAGTGAGGAATAGTGACTTGTTTATAGTGCTACGAGGTCCCAGTCTGTGACAGAAAGCACTGTAAGTGTAATTATTTTAAAATTGTATTACACTTTACAAAACCGGCTTCTTCAAAATACTGTTTAAGAAATAAAAAGTGCTTTAAAAATATTCATTTTAGTGACAAGCCTTCAGACTATATCTAGAGTAAATATTTTCATATGTGTCCATTAAAAGGGTGCACTCCTTTTTAATAGACACACATTGTATCTCACAAAAGAATACATATTTATTACCATGAAGCTAAGTGACTCCATTAATTAAAACCTACACTGGCCCCAACCATTGCACGCATTTACATTTCTTTCAGGTAGCGGGCACCTTGGTGAGAAGGCATGCTTCTACTTTAGTTCTCTACTCTCTGTTTCACAGCACAGGAGCCACACCCCTCCTCTGGAAGTGGGCTTTGGACCCCAGTTATGGAAGTCTTACTATGAAAAAGAACATGGGCTGCATTTTCCTTGCTAGCTTTAGGGCTCATGTCACCATTGGTGCGCACTGAACAGGGCCAGGGGGGCTAAATATGCGTTTTTGGTGTTACTTTTTACATAAAGTCACAGAAAACGTGCTTTGGGCACCTGGCCTAGAAGTAGTAGTCCTGCTGAGTGGGCAGAGTACACAGCCTGCTTTGAACAGCTGTAGTTATCAATGGTTCTGGCGCTGCTTTAGAAGCCCAGGGCATACTTGCTTTGCCAATGTTTCTTTGAGCTTTGGAGCAATGGCCCAAGAGAGGGGAAAAACAAAGTAGAGGAGACCCCTTGATTTGGGCATCAGAGAGATGAGAGGGATAATGAGAGATGGGAGGGAGAGGGATGGTGTGAGATGGGAGGTAGAGCTGTGGTGTGAGATGGTGGCCCATGTTGGTAACAAAGGTCCGAGGCGACAGCAAAGTATTAGCTATCATTATCGAAGCCGGTGCAGTGACACTTTTGCCCAGGGTCCGACTGCTTCACAACTATGAATGTTTTACAATAAAAAGTGGGCGTGGGAGCTTATTTTCCTTGCTAGGGTTAGGTGGCCCTTGGTTAAAAAAAAAAGGGGCTGCATGCAGTAGCTGTTTTTTTTTTTTTAGAAAGCGACTGGACTTGTTTCGATATTGAAGTGATGGTCAGACATCGTGGGGAAGGAGAGAAAGAAAAGCCAAACCCTGTGATCAGGGCTACAGCAATCCTTAGTGCAGCAGATGGAGAGCATTGGGGCCTGGAGCTCCCTTATTATTGGGAATAGTGTTTTTAGTCAAATCTGTTTTTGTTTGATGCTTTTGCTTTTTTACAAGTCCCACATTTACTGTGGATTACGATCCACAGAAAAGCAGCCCTGCAATGATCTCATGATCCCTGCCCCCCCCCCGCGATCATTCCTCACCCTCTCACTCCCCATATCCTTGCCATATATTTTTGGAGTGGGGGATACCCGGTGGGGAGTGGGGCGGGTCTCAGAGCAAAAAAGTTTGAAGACCTCTGTTCTAGATGCCTCTTGAAGAGCCAGCAGCTGACCTGTGCCCTCTGATAGGGATGCAGGGTTCTTCAAAGATGTGATCCTGCACCCACTAAGGCTTGATTGTGTACTTAATCCGCTTGAATATCCACTGTCAGATTGTTACCTTATGCATGTGGTTTGTAGTGCTTGTTAGACAGTAGTGTCCATTTCTCTACCTATCTTGGACTGTTTCCCCAGACGGTCTGCGCATGGTACACTTGAAGGTAATGATGTGACGTTATAGTGGGTTTTGTGTGTGCTAGCTTGTTCATAAAGGGCACATACTGGCCACCTGTTTTTGTATTAATGGATTTTAGTTTAGTATTCAGGGGTGGTCTATTTATGCAGTTTTGCAGTATTTCATGCATGAGGTGACTATGCAGAGTTAGACTCTACGCCATAGCTGGTTGGAACCAGATGGTGTACCTTTCGAGGCACAGGCATTCGGAAATGTGTTCCTTGACTAGTTGTGTTGGTCTAAGGCAAATAGTAAGCTTTTATTTTATATATTTATTTATGAGACATATAATGCGCGCAGCTACCCCAAGGGGTTTCCCGGCTCAGGATAGACCAGCAGGAAGGGTCCAGATCAGCTTTTTTAAGGAGGGGGGGTACACGAGCGTGCTGTCAATTTTGGGGTACGTTGCCTTCACTCAGAGAGGTATTAAGAAGCTTTAGAATAACGGTTAAAACGGAGTCATCTAAAAGTCTGAGTTTTGCGGGAGGAAGGGGGTCCAGCGGGTAGCTAAACTTGATAGATCGCAGCGCATTTTTAAGTGTAGCAAGCTTTCTTGCCTTTGGCCTAACCTTCTGCTGGTGGTGAGGCTTTTTGTGTCAATGTCCAGTCCCTGCAGCTCAGTTTTAAATTCAGTATAACAGAGTTACCTTTTGAATTTCTTTCATCAAGAAATATATGTGACCTGACATTCTGTAATGTTGGATCTGTGACTGCCTATTTTGTCAGAAATGGTCAGTAACTGGTTGCAGTCTTGTTGCGAGACACAACGAGAATATTTCAGGAGTTCTGGGAAGATCTGTAAAATGAAGGGTGATTGCTTGTTAATCCCTGTGGTGTTTTCAGCTTCTCTGTTTCCTGCCTTGTAGTAGAGCCATGACATAGTTTACAGGCTGCCCTGCCCTGTGAACTGGATCTGCACGTTTGGCTCTCCATAGTCCAGTAGTCAGGTTTCATTGCTGAAGTGGCACATGTCCAAACAGCACAGCCTTTTAAAGAGAGTAGTGTCACGGTGATAAGTGCCTGTTCGGGCAAGTTCGATGAAGTATATCATTGTACGATTGCTCTGCCATTTTGCTGCTTAGAAAATTACCTCTTGAGACTGTTTTTCATCCTAACAATCACTGGAATTACTCTTCTGAGTTTTTGCTCCCCTGTCTGATACTACAGCCTGTAGATCAGATATATCCAACCTTTTCTATAATAAGGACTACTTATGTTCAATGAAGATCCTTTTGAGCTACTAATATTATTTGTGTTGTTAAAATGAGCCTTTGACAAAAGATTATATTACTGGGCATCCCATTCAAGATTACCAGCAGTGATCACATCAACTCTGTGCACAAGGCAGGGTCACCAGCAGTGATGTAAAAAAAATACCTTCATCAATAGGAAAGATACATGGTTAACATGTGACAGCCGTAGCTGGAAAGCCCCTGGCACCAAGGTAATATTAGCAATATGTCTCCCCAGCACTGCATAATATAGCACTCAAACATTGAGCTTTAAATATATTTTGGAAATTCAACCATTGCTCTCCAAACATCGGCTTATGACTTCTGAAAATATGCATATGTATGTCTAAATATAGACTCTTAATACTGGGATGCATAGAATTAATTTAGCAAAGCAAAAAATATCTAATTCAGTAGAGTGGGCTGAATACAGGAGAGCTACTTGTAGGTAGCTAGAGAACCACCAGAAGCTTACGAGCTACTCGTTGGAGAAGACTGCCATAGATGTTGCTATATAAATGTGCAGGATTTATGTGTTGGTAAAATATTGAGCCGTCTCTTTAAATGTTTAATCAAAGTTGTACCTTATACTTCACGTATAAGTTTTGCTTGACATTTTTTGTTTGAAAAACATCCAGCCCTGCACCAACTTTTTTAATTAGTCTTCAAACGTATCTAAATCCTGGGCTTACCAGTTTCCAGACCGCATACCCTGGTTATAAGAAAATAACATGTTCATTTATTAATATCGCAATGATCTTAATATAGTTTCGCTAATAAAACTACTTTATAAATTAAAAAAGGTGTTTTTAGTCCACATTTTAAATCAGATTTTTTTCCAACGCTTGTGAACGCCCCGCTCCATCTGTTACTTTATTGATATCCTAATTAAATGCCAGACTTCCGGTAAGCAGTGCTGTATTAGCCTAACATCAACAGTATTATCAGCCTAAGGTAAGCGCTGAGAATAGATTATTCCTCACCTTACATCAACATTATAATGTTTGGCACCATCCCTGCATCAACATGCTTACTCTGTGTCAAACCGTAGGTCTTCAAGCACTGCCAGTCGTTTTGTACATCAGTCTTGCGTAAGCACCGTGCCAGGTTATGCCGACACAGTTTATATCAACCTTGTGTCAAACTACACCCTTTTCACATTATGTGAATGTAATGTTGGATGAGTTTTCGTAAACGTGCTGTTTTTTAGACCCGATTTGGCATGCTCTGTTTTAAGCGTAAGACACATACCCTTTGTCACTATCCTCAACACATTCAGACTATTACTGCAGCACAGACAGTATCAATATTATATGAAAAGCTTTGCGCACAGACAATCATTTCTTAAGCCATCCATGGGTATGACAACCTACTATTAACTTGATATCAGTGTAGTTTCTATCAACCTCATGTAAATGAACCATTTATAGCTAAGGTCACCATGAGGTGTGCCAAACTCCAGTCAGCATACTCATCAATACCTAAGGTCTCCATGAGGTACACCAAGGTCCCGTCAACATACTCATCCATAACTAAGGTCACCATGAGGTACACCAAGGTCCCGTCAACATACTTATCAATACCTAAGGTCACCATGACGTACACCAAGGTCCCGTCAACATACTCATGTATACCTAAGGTCGCCATGAAGTACATCAAAGTCTTGCCAACATACTCATTTACACTAAGGTCCCCATGAGGTGTGCCAAAGTCCTGTCAGCATACCGATCTAAACCTACGGTCACTGTGGAGTACACCAAAGTCCTGCAAGCATACTCATTTAAACCTACGGTCACCGTGAGGTACACCAAAGTCCTGTCGGCATACCAATCTATACTTAAGGATACTTAAGGTCACCGTGAGGTACACCAAAGTCCTGTAAGCATACTCATTTAAACTTAAGGTAAGTATGAGGTACACCAAAGTCTGATCAACATACTTATTTATACCTGATCACCATGAGGTACACCAAAGTCCCATCAACATACCCATCTATTCCTAAGGTCAGAATGTGGTACGCCAAACCCCTCTCAGAATATTTATGTATACCTAAGTTCACCAAGAGGTACACCAAAGTCCTGTCAAACTATCCATTCATACCTGGTCAGCATGGGGTACACCAAAGTCCCATCAGCATACTAATTTATACCTAAGGTCACCATGAATTACTCCAAAGTCCAGCCAGCATACTGCTCTATACCTAAGGTCACCATGAGGTGCACCAAAGCCCAGTCAGCATACTCCTCTATGCCTAAGGTCACCATGAGGTACACCAAAGCCCAGTCAGCATACTCCTCTATGCCTAAGGTCACCATGAGCTACACCAAAGCCCAGCCAGCATACTCCTCTATACCTAAGGTCACCATGAGGTACACCAAAGCCCAGCCAGCATCGTCCTCTATACCTAAGGTCACCATGAGTTACACCTAGATCCCGTCAACACATGTTTTTGAAGATTTGACACTGTTCCTAGGCTGTTCACAGCTGAGTGCAGTGACAGCTAAAAAACAGTGTGTACCGATTTTAATCCAAACCACATATGTTTTCGCAAAGTAATCTTACAGCCTTTTGCCATTCACTGATTCATTTTGTGGCAAAAAATGTTGCTTATCATTGCAAGTCCAGAAAAATGCTCCTGACCCATTGTTGACCAAAGGTACAATTTTAGTTTACTCAATGGGATATTGCAAAATATTCATGGGTGTGGCAGCCCTTATGTACAGTTCTCAAAATATTAGGCTTAGTGGCAGTGCTTCATTTGAGGGGGTGGTTGCAGGTAGAACCCACCTGGTCTCATTTTTGGGGTCCTGTACTAATTAAAGTTCGTTTCCGGACAAGAGAGAGGAAAACACAAAAGGGGAAAGGAGGACGAGAAAGGTGGGAAAAGTGTGACAAAGGGATAAAGCAAAGACAAAAAGGATCCTGCAGGAGTGAGATAAAGAGTCTTGAGAAGCACACCTGAGAGAGTAGTTTTGTTACCTCCCATATGTTGGTAACCTTGAGAACAGTATTTGATTGGGCAGAAGGTGTGTGCTGCCATCGAGAAATAGTGCTTGTCATACTGCTGTTGGCTCCTGAGGGGAGTTTGGTCACCTACAAATAGGTAATGATGTGGCAGTTTGCAATCGGAGGACTCCTCTACCATGCTGTATTAATATTGACTAATAATATTGCTGAAGCGTCATGACATGCTCACTATGTGCATAAACTACAGAGTGGACCATGTTTTTATTCAAAGGCTAATCATATTGGTGTATAGAGCTTCTCAGTAAGGATATTCTCTCGTTCAAAATGGCCATGGCATCCACTGTAATGCTGCAAAGGCGTCTCTGCATATTTGTTTTCTTCCCCATTTACGTTTGTGTTGTGCAGAATAAGTAGTTATTTCTGCCCTCGCATCCCAGTGCTCCGATGGGCAAGCCAGTTGCTGAAGCACCAACAACCACATAAGAGGTAGGAGAAGCGAGTGACACGCTGAGCCACTTTTGAAATGCAAGCAATTATATCCATTTTCAGATTAGACAGGGCTATTATTTCACTGCCAAATCCCTGAGCTCCTCCTTTCTGCAGACATAGGGTACACTTGACTCTTTTACTGCCCTCTCTACAGCCTGCAATTCTGCTCACCAGGCTGGCTAGAGATCTTCATAAGTGGTGGGTGTGATACTTCCCCTGAATTCCAGCGAGCAAAACGAGTAAACAAACTTACTCTAGGTGGGTTTCTGCAAGAGTGGGCTTCTCCCCCGACAATTGTTTGAAAATGTGGCCAAATTTGCTAACACACCATAGACCCTGAAATATTCCAGTACTTTCATGGTGTGTCAGGGCAGCCTGGCCTTTTCGAGGAATAGATCCTATGTTTTCAAATGTCATAAGTAAAAAGATTAATTCCACTTTGCCATGGTGGATATTTTTCTTTTGTGGGTGTGCTCCGTATGCCAAGGATTGCATAGAAGCCAGTGCCAGAATTATGTAATGGATACTCCACCCAGTAGTCATCGGTTGTGTGCAAAAATTACCTCCAGTATACAGGGGTCATCATGTTGCCATCTGCACTCCCCGGAAACACGAGTACAAAGTCTCTAATGCCAAGAATGACCTCCTATGTCAGTTCCAGCATTTTCCTGTGGATGCACCCGTATGCTAAGAATTATGTGCAGGATGTCAGGGCCTGCATTTTGCCACGGGTTATACCTTTGATCCGTATGCCATTAATGCCCTCGTCCGTAAGGCAAGAATAACCTCCAGTATACCAGACCAGCAGCACACTTGTAAGCATAACACACATACTCACACACAAAAACGCTCTCGCACACATGAACATTCTCTCACAGACACTCGTTCTCTCACATACTGTTTTACACACTTTCACACTCATTCTCACAATATATCTTGCAGTCTTTAGTACATGTGTACTCTGTCACTCACACACATACATACTCACACTCACATTAAACAAATCTGCTTGAATTGTGTTAGGAAAGCTTGCACTGCTGCTGCACCTGCTATACCTGTCTTGCCTTTTAGTAAAGGTTAGTAAAAACATTTTCTATATACACTTTTCAAAAATGATAACGTATGACCTTGTCAATGCTTGTTACAAGTTGTAACTTGTTATGATGTGAATAAAAAAGTACACTTCCTTAAAATAGCTATACAGAGTTTGTATTAGGTTTCACACGTGAATCAAGCAGTTACACTATTGGAAACGCTTGCAGGTTTTCAAAACGCATAAATAAAAAGCCTTGTCATTTACAATCCCAATAGCTTAAACTCTCGCAAATGCGAGACCTATTGCATTGCAAATGCTTGTTTAAATAATGGTCGCAAGTGCAGCAGTGATCTGTGCACATCTGCTGGGAATGTAAAGAAAATGTGGGTCTACTTAACGCATGCCTGGATTTAAGATTCATTGCAAGGGACTAAGTGCTGCCCATCAGTGGCCTTGTTCCCATAATTACCAAAAAGTCAACAACAAATGAAGGCAGCACTAGACACGCAGCCTCTACCTAGACTAACCAGCCCAGAGAATAACTGTGGGGCCTGCAAATGTGCTGTACCCGTCAGTCAGTGTCAGGCTGAATTTGTACAACAGTTAACGACTGAAAAGGTGTTTTGTCATTATTGTGGTGCAGAATTGAGAGACAGCCGCCAGGGGTGATGAACCCTTGACACTGGGCAGGTACGAAAGTTAAATCACTCTCCAAGGACCACTGGGTTACATTGTGACATGGTGCGAAACGCACGACCGATACAGGGCATTCATAGTGCATCCCTGCTGTGGGAGGCAAATGAGGAATAACACTGCAGCTGTTCTCAGACCACAGCGCTACAGTTTTTGCCCTGTGTTAGTTTTTGGACTAATGCCCCCATTACAAAATCGCACCAATATCCGGTCTAGACATTGTGTACAAAATACAGCCTGACTAAAACATGTTTTCATTATTCATACTCAACTAATGTTCCTATATAAACTGACATCCTTAACCGGTGGGGACGTTGAATTGACAGCCCCTAAAACCCACTCATTTTTTCATCAAAATATTTGTTAAAGTCACCATTGCACAGAAGAAATATAGGTGTGGCTGATACCAATACTTTTAGAGCGACTTTTTGTGAATTTTAATGCAATTTGACCCGCAGAAGTAAGCACTGTCGAAACTTTCAGATAACTACTCGCATCACTTTTTTCACTATTGTTTGACTTTCTGCATCGTTTTCCTATTTTCTTCTGATAAAGATATTATTAACATTAGTAATAAGAACAACAACAGTACTATTAATACTGTTAACAACAAAACAGTAATTGTTTTCGTCATTGATTCTTGCTGAACGCTTCCCAGTGAGGAGGAAACTGGAGCAGACTGTGCCCTGAGCGTTGGCCTCCAGTCCCAGCAGTGGTGCAGGGGCCGGGATGTTCTGTCCCACCTGGCAGCATGCCAGCGCCCTGCCCACTTCCAGCTCTGGGTTGCTTGCCTAGTGTGAAAGTACATAGTCTTTTTTGAAGAGTGTGAGAAGGGACAGAATGTCTGGCAAGTAAATGACTTAATTATTTCTTACATTGGACATGTCTCCTCGTTATTCTCTTTTTTTAATGTTTAATTTTTTGGAGGCATGTGCTGGCCAGCTTCCCAAAACTGGAGTTAGTAGGCTCTCTCCGACAAGGGCTGTTTGTGGTTGTGAAATGATTAATACCATTGGTCGAACCAGGGCTGCAACCTGGTTTGAGGTAACTTAGTGGCACAGCAGGTGTGCTTCAACCTGATTGGGTCTTTAGAAGAGGGGTGTGGCTTTTGTGTTCACCGTGGTAGAGTCTTACACGTTATGAGTTGTAGCCGGCTTTCCTATTGAACCCTTTGATGACTCATCTCCATGCTATTGGTGGCCGCCTTTGTAAACATGCGCATGCGCAAGCCGTCGTTTAAGGCTATGGAAATAGAGGAAGGAGCGGCATAGGAGACAAATGAGCTACAAGCATGTACCAAATGCCAGGGTTAAGATGTGTCTTTTCCTGTTATCCACCAGTGGCCTAAAACAAAAGCATGCCCCCCCCCCGCCCCCCCCCCTGCAGAATGTGAATAAACCCCCTTAGTCTCCCATATCTCACAGATATGCATTTTTCTTTGACTGAAAGGGCCCCCTCCTAAATGGTTGTGGTTCTCCTGAAAGGTTTGGGGCGCCTTTGCATCACAGGGGCTTGCGTTACGTCCCTTTTAACCACACATTTCATATTCCACACTCTGGACCACAGAGAGAGCCCAGAGTGTCACTCCAACCAGAGAGATAGGTCGGCCACCATTCGCCATCTCCACCCTTCGGCCTAGCCTGCAAGGGAAGTGTTTGAGCAGGGTCATGGGGTTGCATTGTTCTTAGATGGGTAGGGTCGGTGTCACCGAACCCAGGCATCCTTCTCAATGCTTTTCAGTATGTTTGCCATCAGGCAGGAAGGCTGTGCCAACAGACGGGTGATGTGCTGCAGTTCATTGATAACTTCACCGTGCTTCTGCAGGGACCCAGACCTAAAGCAGGCTTGGACTACAGTGTTTTCTAAACCCTGAGACTGTGGAACTTAGAAGGAAAGCGATAAACTACGACTTAACTGCACAAATTCAACCCTTGTTCTGAATAGAACTGTAGGTCCCTGGTCTCCATGTAACTCACTTCTGAAATTTATTAGCACCAGGGCCACCCTTAACTCATTGCCGAGATCTGTGTGTGCTGGGTCTGCCTGTACTTGGCCCTCAGCTCAGTTAATGGCTGGGCTTTACTTGACTCACTCCCCTGCTATGTAGGTGCCCAGTCTGTTCTTGACTCCAGCTCAAGCTGCTGGAGGTGCATAGATTGCTCAGACTTACTCCTATGCTCTCTAGTTGCCTAGGCAGTCAATGACATGCTGGATTGCACTGTGGGTGTGATAGGTGCCTTGGCGGCCAGTGAGATGCCGTTTGCCATCTAGGTGCCTAGGCAGCCAATGAGATGCTGTATTGCCCTCTCAATGCCTAGCCAGCCAACAAGGTGCCGGATTACCCTCTATGTGTCTAGGTTGGCAATAACATGCTGCATAGTCCTGTGGGTGCCTAGGTAGCCAATGAAATGCTGGATAGTCCTGTGGGTGCCTAGGTTGCCAATAACATGCTGGATAGTCCTGTGGGTGCCTAGGTAGCCAATGACATGCTGGATAGTCCTGTGGGTGCCTAGGTTGCCAGTAACATGCTGGATAGTCCTGTGGGTGCCTAGGTAGCCAATGACATGCTGGATAGCCCTGTGGGTGCCTAGATTGCCAGTAACATGCTGGGTAGTCCTGTGGGTGCCTAGGTAGCCTCTAACATGCTGGATAGCCCTATGGGTGCCTAGGTTACCAATAACATACTGGATAGTCCTGTGGGTGGCTAGGTAGCCAATGACATGCTGGATAGTCCTGTGGGTGCCTAGGTTGCCAATAACATGCTGGATAGTCCTGTGGGTGCCTAGGTAGCCAATGACATGCTGGATTGCTCTGTGTGTGCCTGAACTGTTCTTCATTCACTGCTCTGTTTTTTTATGCTTTTGATGTCACATGAGTCTCTTTTCGATTCTATGGGTACTTGGGCTGTTATTGATTGATTGATTGATAGGAGATTTGTAATGCGCTACTTTGCCAAAGGGCGTCAAGTCGCAACTGATGGAAACAATCAGCCAATTCCCAAGAAAAGGGACATTAGGGATAGGCTTCAGAGAAGAGCAAAGTTTTAAGTGCTCGACAAAACAGAATAAGAGAATCCTGATTCCTAAGGTCAGGGGGAAGCTCGTTCCAAAGTCTAGGGGCAAGGGCGAAAAAGGCCCTGCCTCCCCACCTTGCTTTCGCAACGCGGGGGACGGTTAACAACTTCAGACTGGTGGATCGCAGGGCCCTGCCCGGGGTGTAATAGGACAGCAGAGACCTAATGCCCTCGGCCCCTGCATCGTGAAGAGCCCGATGGATAAGGATCAGGGTTTTAAATTTTATCCTGGCATACACCGGTAGCCAGTGAAGGTGTTTCCTGATCGTGGTTCCAGAGGAGCGCCTAGGGGCATTAGCAACGAACCTTGCTGCCGCGTTCTGAACCACTTGCAGCCGATGGACCAGTTTATTGCTTATCCCGAGATAGAGGGCATTACAATAGTCCAAGCGCGAGGATAAAAGGGCAACCGAAACTTGTTTTCGGGCGTGAGGTAATGGGTGAGCTTTCTCAGCACCCTTAAGACCCGACAGCAGGTGGAAACGGTCCTATTCACCTGCTTGTCAAAGGTAAGTGAGGTGTCGAATAGGCTATTGACTCCTCTGTATTGTAGGTCCAGTTGCTTCCAATGATGCGCTGCTGTGCTCAGTAGGTGCCTGGCCACCATCTGCTCACGCCATCTTTCTCTTTGTTTGGTGCAGCTGTTCAGGAGGAGCGGCAGAGGGGGAAAGATCGAGGCGAGAACGAGGTGGAGTGCTCGAGTGGTGCCAACGAAGAAATGCCGGTGGAAAAGATTTTGGAAGCCGAGCTCGCCGTGGAGCCAAAGAACGAAACTTACATTGAGGCGAACATGGGATTGAACCCCAGCTCAGTGAGTGATGCCATATTTTCTTAGTTTTTAATTAAGTTCAACAGAAAGAATGCATCGGACATGCTACCAAGGGCTACTTCTGTTGAGGGAGTATATGTCACTGCTGTAACATCAGCCATTTCCTTGTTTTCTAATATCTTTTTACCATGGTGTTTTGTGATCCTCTCTTGGAATCAAAAGCATAGAAAGGCTTACAAAGAAGTTTGTCTCTTCTGTGTGAATATTCAAGCTGCTGCCTTCTCCAGGAATATACAAAAACAGTGGTTCTGTCGGTAAATTCAACTGATTTGTAACAGGTATTAGATACCCTGCAGAAAAAATGCATTAATCATATAGCCAGGTAACACACCAAAGAAACTATTTCTTTAAGGTATGGAATTGAATTTATTTACTTAATGTTCATATATAAACAAATCAACATCATAGATGGCTGTCCGTGACATATAACACATGCAGCGGAAGAACGGTGGTATGTGATTAGTGACTGATCGTGGTAAGTGACATAGGGCCATATGTACGTAGCCTAATACCGGTCGGTAACGGCCGATTTTCGGTAATTATACCGTTACCGACCGGTATTTAGGCTTTTGATATGTAGGGGGCTCATTTCTGTATTCGGTAATTTACCGAATCGGTAATTTTACCGATTCGGTAAATACCGAATACAGAAATGAGATGTAGGGGGAGTGTGTGGTGGGTGTGGGGATTCGTTATTTACCACCAACTGTAAGTTGGTGGTAAATGACAAATGACTCAGGAAATGCATTTTTTGGCCCTTAGATGTGTGCAATGTGGCAGACACACATGCCCTCAGGGCATGTATGTGTGCCACATGTGCACACATGCAGAAATCAGGGGTGCAACAGGGTGTCAATGTGACACCCTGCCACCCTTGATTGAGCTCCCCCCATTACCGATTCGGTATTTACCGATTCGGTAATGGTAACTGGCTTCCCATTGATTCCTATGGGCCTCCTGGCCCATAGGAATCAATGAGATACAGGTTGCCATTACCGAATCGGGAAATACCGACTCTAAAATACCGACACTTACCGAATCGGTATTTTTTTCCCTACATTACATTTACCGATTCATAAATACCGAATCGGTAAAATTCGGTATTTAAGAATCGGTAAATGTAATTTACCTACATAAGGCCCATAGTGTTATGCACAGGTGACATAAATAACATATATAAAACATAAAAAAGTTTTTTGAAAAAGCAAGTCCAAGGTTCAAAGCATAAATCCCAACAATAGTTATGAATTCCTATTCAAGTCAGGGAAATTGCGAAGTGAACTGACTACGGACAGATGAGGACGTCCCGAGTAAATCTATAATAATTCATTGATCAGTGTATACTCGACAAATCATTTTCACCGGCTGGTGAAGACGAACATTCAACTCTCGAACGGAACGGAGTCGGAGGTGTCGGCTAGCACCTTTCTGAACACTGTTTACACCTGGCTGAACCATACTTCTGGCTGCCATATCTCCCCCCCCCCGTCCTGATGAAGACCCGCTGCTGATGCCGAATTAGGAGCACAACAATCTAGGGTCGAAACGTCAACGTTGTTGTCACAACTGGTCCTCGCATTTTCCCTGACTTAATAGGAATTCATTCCCATTATCTTTAATGGCCTTCTCCAGGAAGCTTGGTTGCAGCAAGGCTGATGCCTGGAGTGGTTACATTTTGTAATAGACTATGGTTGATTGATTTACTATGTTGCTGCTTTTGCCCTCTCTTCGCCATACCCTTGTCCATCCATTCCTTCCCCAAACTCCCTTTGTTACACTTTTCCACCTCTTGCACAACATGGTATGTGTAGGGGTAAAAGTTCTGTGTCTTGTTTAATATGTTCTCTGCTGCGCCTTTTGTTGCCTTTTGAGATCGAGCAGTGCTTGAGCCCAGGGATGGCCAAGATGGTGTCTTTCGAGGATGTGTTGTAGCGATCTCCCAGCTACCCAAAAGAGTGGGACCTGGGGTACTTGGTACCAAAACACACAGCTGGCAGAGTGACGTAGTCGAAACCCCCCTTCCCTGAGAACCATGGCTTCTGCTTCCAAGCAGGTTGTGCTCGGGTGCTGATTTCTGGAGCATGGGAATGACACCCAGCGAAAGGCCTGGAGAAGGTGGTATGGATGAGCCGCTTGCCATAGAAACATTTGATGCTCTCAAACTGCTGTCTCTTGTGAACAGAGACCATTCAGCATTACCGTGGAATAGAGGGGCAATGCACCAGGCATTCTATGGAAGACGACATCCTGTAGAGAACCAGGGATGAGACAGGAAGGAACACTGGAGCACCTTAGCATGAAGCCGAACCGGTGTTGATGCCATACTTATCTCTTCCGTTGATGCGCCTGTTCACTGCGCTGGTTGGGCTAGACTCAGTGCCAAGATGCCTTTGGGCGTACGTTGGCCTTTATGCGTATCTACCCTGTTGGTTAATGATATAATCCAGCATACTAAAGACAAAGCTGTCTAGTGTGGCCAACAGACAATCCTATCCTCAGATGCCACATTTTACTGGCTGAACAGCCAACGTAGATGTCGGGCTACTACTGAGAAACCAACAACCATTGACCGGCAAGCATAGGTTGTAGAGAGCATAGGAGGAAAGAGACTACCAAAAAACAGAAGCCTGCAATCACAGTGGTGGGGAAGAAAGAGCCATAATTGAACAGCATCATACAAGACACATCAGAGAAAGGAAAGAATTAACTTCTGTATCTCTGACGAATGGAGAGAAGCAGCACTTTGAAACCGCTGGCCCAGTTTCCATTGCAGTTGGCCGACCCGGCCTCAGGTTCAAGGAGGGTGCAGTGTGTGACTGCATTGGCCAGTGGAGGGATGTTTGGAGTTCCCAGGGACCCTTGGGCAACCCCCCTAAGGGGCGCCCCATGGGTGCAAACTGGTGGTGCACCACTTCCTATGTGGAGCGCAGTCTGTGGTGAACAATTGGTGGGCCTCCTGACAGCTTCTTTGCCTCTGCATCTGTAATGTGGATTGAGTGCAAAGGCCCACTATTTGTGAGTGGTTGAGCCCCAAGGGAATGCTCCCATGTAGTCCTACACAATGTATGTAAAAAGTAATATTCCATAATACCAAAAGTGCCCTAAGAGTTCAAAAAGGGAGTGCACACCAAGGCTGCATAAAGCTTTTGCTGAGTGCAAGTTTCTGTTTGGTGCATTGTGTGGTGTGACTTTCTGTAGAAACCATGACTCTTGAGTTCAAGTAAATTGTCCAAAATACATGAATTACAGAACCGAATGGGTATACTTTGTTGCACATAGCTGGGTTCAATCATGGAGACAGGAGAGCATTTAAGAGAGTCACCTACAATGCCTTCCCTAACTGTGTAAAATGATGTACAGGCAGCCCATAATTAAATGAAGTTTTGAAACAAAAGGATGCAAGATTCAGTGGCAGAGGCTTAGCCCCACCATACAAAAGGCTGAATCAGAACAGGCCATGTGCTGAGCACTGAGCCTTGATAATCCTGAGTTTACAGGATGAGTCTAATCTAAAGCTTGAAAAGATATGCCACCCAAGTAGCAATGCAAGGACCTTGCTCCTAAAGCTCTTCTCATAAAACCATGGTTTATTCTCACATTCATTCGCAGTTGTATCAACACGTTTGGTTTTGTAACATTAATTCGATATGTATAAAACTGTGTACACAGCAGCTTCTGAAGAGTAGCTGAGTTATGATGCCGGTAGCTGCATTGTCAAAGTGCAAGAGCCTGTCAACTTTGGTATCATTCAGTGTAGAGGCCCTTCTTGAAGGTATGTAAGGGAGAGTGCCATGCTTCGTTCCTTGTAAAGTAAAACTCAAGTACACTCCCGCGAGGCAGGGTACCATTTTTGCCCTTTTCAACAATTATCTAAGTCAAGGTACGTAGAGCTGTTATGGCCATTGATGAATATGGACCAGCCCCCATATTTGCATTGCCACACTAATTCTAAGTTTTAATGTCACTAATTTACAAAACAGCAGACTAGTTCATTTGTAAAAAAAAAAAAGCAGCGATTTGACAACAAGCCACTGCCACAGCATATTTCCACACCAGGCTTTAAACAAAAGAAGCAGTTGAGTTCTGTGAGCTGTAGTCATCTATCCATCTGGCGAGGGGATCGTCATGTTCAATATTACAAGGCGGTTGGCATATATCTCCACGGTAGGAGTTCCACAGGCCCCATATGAGAGACCAATTTTTGGGGCAACCCCTAGCCACATAAACTGTCTTTTCCCTGTGCATGCACCAGTCGAGGTCTTTTTCCCAGGCCTCCACTGTGGGTGGGTGGGATGCACCCCAGAGCTGTGTGATATTCCTTTTTGCAAGCATTAAACCCAGAGTGACCCATTGTGTCACAGAAACATTCAAGTCCGTAGACTCCCACACATTGAGGAGGCACCTGCAGGCTTCAGGGTGAAGGTGTGAGTTCAGCACTGCATTGAGAATCTCGTGTATTTTCTGCCAATAGAGATGTATGAGGTCGCATTCCCATACAATGTGCATGAATGTTCCTAATTGGCCGCATGCCCTCCTACACTCCCCCTTTGTCAGCTCTTCCCATTTGCACCATCCGATGTCCTGTCATGTATATCCTGTGAAGGATTTTGAGTTGCACCAATTTAAGTCACGCTGGAATGGCAACCACTCTTGGGGAAGATATTGCCTCCTGCCATTCTTCATCATCCATATCAATACCATCCCTCATCCATCTATCCCGTAATGTTTGGAGAGGATTTACCATGTTATTCATCAACTTTTTGTATATCAAGGAGATGGCTTTTTCAGGAAGGTGGCTGTCTAGTATTCTATCCTCCAGTGGGCAAGACTCGGGAAGAATGGTACCCTGCCGCAGAAGGGATCGTAATGCATGTCGGGCTTGTGTGTAGCGAAAGTGTTCTGTGTCTGCTAGATCAAATTGCTGTTGCAGGGTAGTAAAGGATTTAACTTCGCTTTTATCCCAGAGGTCTTTGATGTGCGAGATTCCGATAAGGTCCCACTTGTCAAACCCTTTTGATTTCCATAGGCTACCCAGCTGCTCGGAGTCCCATAGTGAAGTCGCTAACGTCAGCCGGCGATCCCAGCCGAGGCATTTAGTGGTGGTATGCCATACATGGGCAGAGTGTTTGGTGGGCCAGTCAGTCTGGAACGCTCAGGTTTGGAGTAAAGAGCTCTATTTTAGTTCCCCCGGGCAGGAGCCACCTGTCCATGGCATAATCTGGATGGTCTGGCCGACCGTAGGTGCCGTTGTTAATGGCTGCTAAATGTGCTGCCCAATAATATTTTTTGATATCCGGGAGGCTAATGCCCCCGTCATAACAATTTAGTGTAAGCTTGTTTAGGGCAAAACGCGGCTTCCCATCCCACAGCCAGTCCCTTTGGAGGCCCACTACCTCTTTAAAGTAAGACATCAGGACAGAATCCAAGGAGTTCTGCAGGGCGTGTAGAAAACGGGGCAAAGACATTATTTTAAAGAGGGCCGCTTTGCCCAATAACAAGAGAGGAAGAGACTTCCAACTGTTTATATCATTCCTGAGCCTGGTCACGGGCGGGAATAAATTACGGGTATATCGGAGTGATGGGTCTAAGGAGAGAAAAATGCCTAAGTATTTAAAGCCCACTATGTTAATTTGTATAGGGCAGTCCTTCGGTGGTGCAGGTGGATCACCTGTAAGGACAAATAACAGGGACTTGCTCCAGTTAACGGAGAAGCCGGAATATTTACCAAAAATCGCTAGGATATCTAAGACTGCCAGCAAGGACTTTCTTGGGGAGGCCAGATAAAGTAGGATGTCATCCGCATAAAGTGAGATGCGGTCCTCCCACTCCGAGGACCAGCGTAGCCCCCTTATAACTGGGTCCCAGCGCACCCATGCCGCCAGTGGCTCCAGAGCTAAGGCAAACAGGAGAGGCAACAGCGGACACCCCTGGCGTGTCCCGCGGCTGAGTGTGAATGTGACCGATTTTTTATTATTCACCACCACCTGTGCCAAAGGCTCATTGTATAAATGCTGTACCCATTGGATATAGTTCGGGCCAAACCCCATTTTAGCCAACACTGCCCAGAAATAAGGCCATTCGATAGTGTCGAAAGCCATGATCGCATCCAGGCAAACTAATATGGCTGGCTCTTGGATCGTGGTAACTCTACTCAGTACCCCATGCACTCTGCGCAGATTTAAAGGTGTGTTACGATGTGACATGAAGTGGGTGGACTAGGTTTCCAATTACCTTGATCAATCGGTTGGCCAAGAGCTTGGCCAGAATTTTAGGTTTAGTGTTCAAGAGAGATATTGGTCTGTACGAAGCACAATCAGTTTTAGGCTTCCCTTCCTTGTGAATGGTAACTATAGTGGCGATCCTCTGATCTCTAGGGAGTGTTCCCCTTTCCCTGGATTCTTCAAACATAGACTTTAGATATGGAGCCAATTTATCGGGTCTAAGTTTATATAGCTCGATGGGAAGACCATTAGGCCCAGAGGCTTTTCCCGAATGTAATGTTCGGATTGCCTTCGCTATCTCGTCAATCGATATTGCGCTCTCCAAAAGGTTAAATTCCTCCGTCGAGAGCTTGGGAAGTCTAATATCATCAGTAGTTCACGGGAGTCGTCTACAGTGTAAGGTGCAAGGGCAGAGTAAAGCACTGAAATGGTCTGCGAACTTGTCCGCAATGACTTGCGGGTCTGTAATAGGAGTATCTCCTCCATCACGGAGTTCAGGGACCAGTCTGCTTGCCCATTCTTTTTTATCGAGCCAGGCTGTTAATTTTCCAGCCTTATCCCCTAGGTCGTATATCCTTCCCAGTTTGTCATTCCCAAGGTTTTGGCCTTATCAGTCACTAACGCCCTATATTCGTGCCGTTGGAGGATCAGAAAGTGAAGTTCTTCTGGTGTGACCCCAGATTCCAGTCCACTCTCTAGTCGACCGATCTCAGTCTCAATGTCAAAGATATCTTTTTGTTTTTCTTGCTTTGTTCTGGAAATTAAGGACAAAGCTTGACCTCATTTCACTGTCTTAAAAGCCTCCCATACGTCGGAGAGGAGGTTACGGTTCCCTCGTTATCTATAAATAGTTGTCTATGGCCTTAATAAGTTCTTTGCGGATTTTAGGGTCCCAAAGATACCATGGATTAATTTCATGTCTCCCCACCCGAACGTGGTTAAGGACTAAGTGAAGCCATACCGGAGAATGGTCAGAAATACTCCTGGCTAAGTGTTTTATTTTGTGGATGTGGGTGGCTTGGGACGCGGGAAGAAGGAAGTAATCTATACGGGAGAGGCTTCTGTGTGCCCCCGAATGAAAGGTTTGCTGCACTTTGTCTGGGTGATAAGTCCGCCACCCATCCACCAACCCCATGGCCTCAAGGAAATCCGGTAGCCAGCGAGAAGATGACCCCGCCTCCTGAGGGGGAGGCCAGTCAAGCTCACCCGAGACCACTGAGTTAAAATCTCCCCCGAGGACCAGCGGTCCGTCTGGTACAGAAAGCAGAATGGTGCCAATATCCTTAAAAGTGGTGTTTTGCAGGCCTGGTGGTACATAGATTGACATAAGTGTGACGGAGTGCCCTTCCCACATGCCTGATATCCCTATGTATCTACCCCGATCGTCTGCCCAAGTAGCGCTTACTGCTAGAGGGAAGGTTGTTTTCATCATGATGCCAACTCCCCTTGAGCTAGACGTGAACCCTGCGTGTGCTCTCATGGTGTATCTCCATCTGTGCATTGCCTTACATGTATTGCCGACCAGGTGCGTTTCTTGAAGCATGACAATATCCGGGGCCTGCCTCTTAATATATTGGAGGACCACACTGCATTTGATCTTGTCCCCTAGCCCGTTGACATTCCAGCTCAATATTTTAATCCTCTTGCCCCACTGTGTAGCCATGAAGTACTAGAAAGGTCATTGCATCCTCTGTGAGCGATACCATACAAATTGCCGATGCAAAAACTACTACAATAAACAAACATAAATTCGCCCTCCCAACAACCCCCAACCCTGCTGCCCTGCACTCTGGGTGTGGAACCGCCCATTTTAAACCTTGCAGAGTGCCTGTCACCCTAGTGAAAAAACTAAAAGAAGAAGAAAATCGGGGTGCAGCACACCGTTCCTCTGCCCCCCATCCGGACTAAATTGTATATCCCCAAAGGAAAGTCACACACCAAAGTATGGGGACTCAACAGTCATGGAAAAAATCCCCCTTAGTCATCGACAGTGCGGCAGCCCATTACCTGACCCAGCCCCACTTTGGGCCCAGAGTACCAAAATGGTCTTAATTGTAGTTCCGGCTTCCTCATCCGGGAGGCTGTGATGTCGCTTCATCCCTGCAGATGCGATCATGTGGGCTCCGGACCTTCCTGTTCTCAATCCAGTCTGCAGCCTCCTCCGAATGCCCAAAGAACCAGGTTCTCCCCTCTGCCTCGACTCGATGACGTGCTGAAAACAACATAGAGTACTTCAGGCCTCTCTGCCTAAGCTCCCTCTTCACCGCAGGGAACGTGCGCCTCTGTTTTTGCACCCTCTGTGTGAAGCGGATCCTTTTTAATGTGTTGAGTGCTGTAACCAGCATCTACCCTTCCTCCACCAACAACGCACAGATTGGAAGCCCTGCCCTTTGCTGGCCATGACTGTGAGCTTGCCAGTAAGCCTCAAAGTTGGGCTCAGTGGCCAGATCAAGCCTGGGTGTCGGAGGCAACAGCTGTAAAGACAAGAAAAGTTTACCAACAGACATTATTGTTCCAGAAAAATGTGTGGAAGGATTTAGGAGTCAGACTCATGCATCTGCCAGAGAGTTTGCAGAGGGATATGAAATCTGTCAGCATGGGCCTTGTCTCACTTGTGACATAGAACATTGTTTGAAAGTGTCAGAAACTGACAAGTATGGAAGACATGGCATCTGAATTGAGGCAACAAAGAAAAAAACAAATGGATGAATACCTGTATGAGGAGAATTGTACAGCACAGTGAATACTAAAACCCTCTAGACAACTCCAACCTGTGAAAATGGATAACTGACAAGTGCACCTTGGGTGCAAGGTTACTGTGCACAGTTCAGGGACTGAAAATTGTCGGAGGCAGGGATAGCCTTCAGGCAGCCAGTGCACTGATGCTCATTGTAAGAAATTGAGTTATTAGTTGAGTGGGGTAAGTACCCACCTCAAGTAATAATCACAATCCTTGTCAGGGTGAGCCACTATAGTCACTAAGTAATCTTGAGCTCATCCCCCTAGTAACTAATGTACAGAGATGACGGCTTAGAGGCAATGTGTAAACTATTTATTTAGTACTGAAACAGTAGCAAAGTAAAAATGCAAAACCAAAAAATCCCAAAATGACTTAGGATAATAGAGTCAAATTTAAGAAACAAAATGACACCAAAATGTCAAAAATCCAGTAAGGAGAACTGGAGATACATTTTTTACGTTTTAAGTGGAAATGGTGCCAAGAAACACAAAGTGCCAATGATAGTTGTCATGGTAGACCGCAATTTGCCTCTGACCACATTAGAGCGCATGTTGGATACACTAACCTGGTACGTCTTGGTCAAAGATTTTACCTTCCGACTTTAGTCCTTTAAGTCCCAATCCACCACAGGAGAACACTTCTAAAGCCACCCCTCCAGGACCTCAAGCGAGGCTCCCAGAGACTCAAAGGGTGTCAAGCAAAGTCCAGTCAAAGCCCAATTACAATTGATCAACTGAGCAGTTGGAAAAAAGAAAGTCCTCTTGTAGCTTGTTCTATTCCTGTAGCCTAAACAGCAGGCCAGACTTACAACCCGCGGAGTCCACTTCTTTGTCCTAGGACCAAGAGGGAGAGCAGGTCCAGCCCTTTAAGGCTCTTCTCAGGTCTGAGACAGCAGGTTCAGCCCTCTTCTGATCTTCCACAGGTCCAAGAGTGTTACAAAGTGGGTGGCTGGAGATGGCACACATATGCCTGGCACAAGCTAATGGATGGGAATAAGCCCTGGAGCCGTCCTAACCAGTAGGGTAAACCCTATCCACTTTGGGCATTTTCAAGATGGCCGAAGTCTTAGTCACACTTAACCTGGGCTCTGAGGGTTGGGGCTGTGTGTGGCAAATATACTTTGGTAATGCTTGTGACTGCCCCCTAACTCTAAAATTCAGTTTGAGACCGGTCCTGTATCCACAACAACCTCAGAGACAGAAGTCAGGTAGAACAAAAGCTGGGTTTTAGCGCAACCACAGTGATACACACACATTGCTTTAGCATTCTGTTTCCCTCCTTTGAAGTGTGCCACAAATGTTATATGTAGACCCAGTAGACCAGCCAAACGGGCTTTGACACTGTAATGTCAAAAAGAGACCCACTGTGATTGGGGCCTGCCTGGCGCCACTAAAGAAGCGCCCTGCTCAAGTGTCAGCTGACATTTGCCTGTGACAGCGGAGGCCTCTTTTAAGTAATACATATTTTGAAAAACTCAAACATACAATCTGTGGCTGTTTCCGAGCTGTAGGTAACATTTATTGAACTTAATATTGTATCCCAATGCTTTCCTATGGCACAGTCAACCCTGCTACAGAGAAAACAGCTTGAGGGCCATTTCACTGTAAGGACATCTTTAACAAACTGTTACATGTCCTCCTTTTAAATACCACACACTCTGCCTTCTGGGCATTAAAACCTGCTTACGGGTGACTTAATATTTAAAAGGGGTTATTATGTCCAATGGGGTTCTTTTGACTACTCGAATTTACAGTTTTACATCTGCACAGACATGCCACAATGGTGGGGCTTGTGACATGCTTTACAGAGCCGCAGCAGTGGATGGCCCAGTGAATGCTGCAGTCCACTGGCAGCATGCAGTTTATAGGTTCTGGGTACACTTGGTACCAATACTAGGATCTTACAGTCAAATTAAATAAATCCAGGTCTGGTGTGTACTAATGTATTACCATCTTGAAAGGAGGAGCACCAGTACTTTACTGCTGGTTAGCGGGGGTAAAGTGCACAGAGTTTTATAGCCAACAAAAAATAGGGCTAGCATCTGGGGTGATCCTCAAGAAAGGGCACATTTCCAACACTCACTGTCTCCGATCCGCCAACAGCACTGTGTGTTGTCTCCGTCAGATCTGTTTCTTCTGATGGATACGCCCTTTACTGGTTGCTGTCAGACATTTAGGGACCTATTACGAGTTTCCTGGGGCACTGTTAGAAGACATCCGGCTCAGGGTAGCTACCTGTGTCTCCTGGCCCAATATTACCAGGTCTGTAAACGCCAGACTCAGTTTAATGAAGCACATATCCTCAGCTGGTAAAACCATGGGTGGAGAGACTCGGGAGCTGCAGGGAGACTCACAACCAGGCCCCCGCCCACGGCCCCCAGCACCCAGGGGGAACTGACAGTGCACCTCGGAAGAGAGGCAGAAGCCTTACCGCCCCCTCCCCCCACCCCAGAAGCCCTCGTCGCCCAGCACCCCACCGACCCACATCACTCCCCTTTCAGATGTTTACCATCTGTGAAAGTAGGTGGTAAATATTCAGGTTAAATTAACCGGAATCGGGGAAACCCTTGTTAAATCTCCGACGATTGTAAGTGGAGCTAGCAGGGAACTGGAAATGGGGACTTCGATGACAATGTGTATATTTTAGCTCTGAAAGTTTGCAAAAGAGACTCTTTTGAAAACTCACAGAGAACTCTTTCGCAAGAAGCAGTTTGTACGGGTTTTTTTTACTCATAAAACGTGAACTAAAAATACGATACCATAATGTCGATGCTTTAAAATACTGTCCTGAAGTTCCTCAAAATGCGGCTTCTCTTGTTTTATTTTTCTTTATGTCCATCATAAGTATTTATTTTATCATGTTCCATGGTGCTCTCCTTCAGTCGTTTTGTTGCAAAGTTTTTCCTTAACTGTCGTCATTTTTTTCTTTACCTCATTCCATTCCTTTTCATTCCCCGCCTGTCTTCTTTACTCTCCCTTTCGACATGTAGCTCGGTTTCCTGCGCGTTCTTTGTTTCTCCGATTATGTCATGTTTCCTTTTTTAAAATATTGTGTACATTCTGCATGTTATTTTGCTCTACAGAATGGCAGATCGATAGAACATGCCACACTGTCTGCTGTCCAGGTTAATGTAAACACTGCTGCCCCTCTACAAAATTCCCAAATCCCGAACTAACTCGCGGTTTAAAAATATTTATTGTGCTGTGGCGGCACCCTGTGGCCATTCGGTGTAGATGTTAAGTCGCCCAGGAATTGTTCCTCCTTACATATAGCTTTGCTTGTGACTGATGCCATGCACCTCTGCTAAGTGCCCGCAGGAAATAAAAAGCCTATTAACTTTCTGCGCGTTTATTTTTAGCCGAATGACCCGGTAACCAACATCTGCCAGGCCGCAGACAAGCAGCTCTTCACCCTGGTCGAATGGGCAAAGAGGATCCCGCACTTTTCTGAACTGCCTCTGGATGATCAAGTCATTCTGCTGCGGGCTGGTAAGAGCGCGCTCAGCTTGTACCGAATCTCTGATATGTCCGACCTTGTGCCCCATCTTTGAAGCAAGAACTGTGGGCGCTTGAACAAGATGCACGTGTGCTGCCGTGGGGGGATTCCTGTCCTTTGAGTATATTTCTGACTTCAGGAATTAGGAAAGAGAGTGTGCCCCAGTGAATCGACAAGCGATTAGATTTCCTGGCGCACTTCAGTCGGCAACACGTGTGTGCGGACATTCTACACGGGTAAATGCTGCGGAAGTCTGAATTAGTACCCGCAACATTTATCGGATTGTGAAAATATCCCCTGTGCAGCGACCCTTTGCACTGCAACTAGTGCACGTGGGAGCATTAAGACCACTCCGTCCCTGGAATGCCACCTGATCCCTTCCATACAGTGACATCTTAAAGATTTTGGGGGCCCTTGGCCAAACGTATTTTGGGGGCCTCTGTTGGGTACAGTTTTTAATTCATGATTCAATTTCAGCTCTTTCATGCAATCTTTAGCCAGATCGCTAACAAGCACACTCGTTAAAATTGTAAATGTGCTTACATCACATTTTCAGGGATAGTGATGTGTGTTTTCAATATTGTAACACAGCAGTAGCTCACTAGTATTGCTGCAAATAATCTCTGTGACACTCATTTCTTATATGTGAGGTCCTGTTTTGATCTAAAAAAGTTTTTTGTATTAATGTTGCATGAAACAAACACAACATTTCTCTGCAAAATGACTGTAAAAGACTCACATATCGCCCACGTTAAAAATAAATTAAAGGAAAAATGGTATTTAAAATCTGTTTAAGAATTAGTAAAGGTCATCAAGGCAAGACTTTCTGCAGAACAGAGCTGGCTCTGTCAGGGGGCCCCATGAAAAGATGGGGCCCTGGGCCAGAGCCCACTTTGCCCATGCCTTAAAACGTCTCTGCTTCTATAGCAAGATCATTGTTCATGTATTTCCTGGGAGTGAATGTATCTGCAAATGTATCTTGAACCCTGACAAGCTTACCAGTTTGTGGGTGTTCATTTAAATTGTTTCAATGGAACCCACCCCCCTAACACCCACACTGTCGTCCCTAACAAAAACATTGGCAATGTAGCAACTCCCCGCATCCCCCCACCTCAACAATGTCCCCTTTCATGAGTTTTCTTTATGAATTTAGAATACCCCCAGCATGATTCTGAGGCTCAGGATATGGAAGTTACACTTATAAATGGCTGTTTTTTTTCCACATGCTGATTAATCACACTCATGAAAATATGGAAACTATTTTAATGAACTTTGGCTCCTGTTAGATCATGACCCAGAAAACGTGAGAATCACTCAGAAGTCAAAGAGAAAGCGAGAGCCTGCACGAATGAGAGAGCGAAAGCGAGAGAGCGGTGTGCTACCAGTTGACGGGCATGTTTACCCACCTAAAGTTGGGGTGTCTGCAGAGAGGTGGAGCAAAATCTAGATGTGAAAATGGAGTCATAAATCAAAGCCCCTTGCCTTCATTGTGGCAGCCTAGAACCGGATCCCCAGACACAGGCCCTGACATAGTTTAAAAACAGTCGCTCAATGCATTATTCAGGGTGCTGGGAGGCCAGCAGGCAGCTGCTCATGAAACATTCAGGGTGTTGGACTTTAGCTAAGTGAGATGCACGTGTCCCTTCGTGCAGTCGCGGTGTAATGGAACTGCAATAACACGGCGCGTGGAGGCAGCAGCGTATGGCTGTGAGGCAGGCTTTGCACATGCACCTGCCCAGAGCACCCGGGAGAGGCGGCTACCAAGGGTAGGCCACTTGCCCTTAGTGTGTTTCGTTTGAGTGATAAGTACAGGTAGTTTTGGAAAGGTTGTCCCAGTGCATAGGTGGAGCTCACAGGATAGGACCGTAGATATTTAGTAAACATAGGAAGATACTCAAATTCCACTTCCCCTTAAACAACTCTTTCAAAGAGGGCTGCTGTGGGAGACCTTTCTTCCTGCATCTCCACCAGCCACCTAGAACAGTCGTTTTGAAGACCTCCGCAAACGTCCCGGCCTACTGCCCTTCATAAAACTTCCCACGGCGCATCTGTTTCTCCAACAGGTGCGTCCGGGACTCTCCAGTCTTAAAGCACTTGGCTGTACCAGGAGGGAAACATCCTTTACCACGCAAGCATTACAACGCGGTATGGTTACATCGTGGTTTTAACAACGCAAGTCGTTATACCGACTTGCACTGGAGGGCGCTGTAGGCTAAGGAATAGTGTGAATTACATTTCAACACCTTCCCTACTGTACGTAGACTGGAGTTGGAATAGTAATTCACACTATTCCTATGTCCAGCGCCCTCCAACGCAAGTCGATGTAACGACTTGCGTTGTTAAAACCGCGATGTAACATACCGCGTTGTAATGGTACGCGTTGTTACATCATACATCCTACCAGGATTGTGGTAGGAAATATCAAGGACACAGTACCGAACGGTCATATAATCGTGATCAGAATATCGAGGGACAAAGTATCGAAGAGGAAAATGTACAGAGAGAGGAATGAATTTACTATTCGTTGCTCAACATCTACATTCCTTGGAGAGATATATATATATATAGCTCCAAGGTACGCATACTTGTAGTTACGTATAGAGAATCTCTTTTACCTTACCTTTCGATGTTTTATCCCTCAGTATTCTGGTCCCGATATTGGGGCCATTCAGTAGTGTGTCATCGATTTTGCAAAGCTATCCCCTGTCCCAGTGGGGTGTTAGCTTGATGAACACATCAAAGTACATAACATGATCTGTTGAGATCTCTTCTCCTCGGCTGTTATAGGCTGGCAGTTACCGTAAGCCACTCATGTACTTGTTAAATGCACATCCTTGAGACTTCCCAGCATCTCTTCCATAGACAAGTTAAATGCTCATAGATTAGCCGGCCTATCCTGGATGTATTCTCTGTACCTGTTGAATACATAAACCCTTTCTCAGCTTATCCAGGATCTGTTCTGTGCAGTCATGACATGCACATACTTACACTTGGCCTCTACAAGATCTACTCTCTGCGCCACTTAAATGCACTTACCTACATGTAGCCTAACCAGGATCTAATCCATGAACTATTTAAATGCACACCTCTACTTAGACGACGCACGATGTATTTTAAGCACTCATTATGAACATAACGACCCAGGATGTATTTTTAAGCACTTATTATGCACATAATGAAACCTAATCTATTCAAGATCTATTCTATATGCTGATTAAATGTACTTAACCACACACCTCCTATCCAGAATCTCCTGTCTGCACCAGTCAAATGCACATAGCAACTCCTAACATATCAATAATCTATTGTTTGCACTCATTAAAGGCATATACCAATACCTTGCCTCTCCGGGATCTCTTTTCTAACCTTGTTATATTCACAGTGCTACACAGGGACACTCCATGATTCTTCTTTGCTATCTTTACATGCACATAAAAACACCTGGATTATCTAGGATATAGCTCCTCAAGCTCTTAAATGAATATAATAGCACATGACGTATATCGGAATTAGTTTCTACAACTCCTAAATACCCATAACCTACCTAGGGGCTATCATCTATTCCTTTAAATGCACACCACATAATATAGGGTGTCCATGAACCATACTATACTTTCATGCTTGCAAACCATTCTTCCTGACCAAAGGGGCCCTCAGTATAGTTGATGTGGTGGTACGGCCAGAGCTTCTGTCTTCGGAGCTGAGGATCCATGTTCGAATCTCAGCGTCCACTCAACAGCCTATGATTCTGGGCAAATCCACTCCATCTCCCCATGCCTATGGGCAGCGCCTGGATACCCCCACTGGTGATAAACTGCGCTCTACAAATCCGAGTATTTATTTATTTCTGCTCAATTATTCTCTTCAAAGCTCTCTTGACTGAAGATCGCAGGTTCAAGCTGTGGCCCCTTCAGACAAGCTCTCATGCTTTGATAAACTTGAGCTGAACAACAATAACAACTATTATGACAGCAATTGTTAGAAATTATCATTGCACCCGGAACTGTTCTGGCATCAAACTGCATGCTGGGAGCTCTCCTGGTCTATTAACATGTTATTATTCTTTTGACTGGACTTGGTATACTAATCATGGTGTTGCTCCCGGAACTGTTCTGGCATCGAACTGCATGCTGGGAGCTCTCCTGATCGACTAACATGTTATTATTCACTTGACTGGACTTGGTATACTAATCATGGTGTTTTCTTGGTTGCTGGATCTTGTGTGTAGGCTGGAATGAGCTCTTAATCGCCTCGTTTTCCCATCGGTCGATAACGGTGAAAGACGGAATCCTGCTCGCCACCGGCCTCCACGTACATCGGAACAGCGCGCACAGCGCCGGGGTGGGCGCCATCTTTGACAGGTTTGTCCGGCATTGATCTGTCCGTCCACACACTGTGTTCATCTGTGGAGCATGCAGCTCCGTTGTCACCTGACTATGCCCAGTGTTTGATTTTCTTCTTTATGTAGTTGTCCCTAGCCCGACTGTCCAACCCTGAGCCCCTCTTGACCAGTTCAGGGTATATCGCATTGTATATTTGACACATGGGGCACCAGGGAGGTTCCTTATAAAAACTTGAATCCTGGTGGAATTTATTTCTCCAAAGTAGTGCAGAATCACTTTGGTCCACCTGAATTTTCCTTAAAGGCACCTAAACTTTGTTGCAGTGGTATTCTATCTTACATTTGCTCAGACTACCCCTAAAGCTTTATATAAATGTGCAGTATCACGATACTAAAGTTTTTTGTTTTTATATAAAAAAGTAAACATAATGAGATCTGTCTGTCTCTCTAACAGCCCTCACCCCTAAATTCTCCCTACCAGCGTGTCAACTTTATATGTGCATCCAGCCTCTATGCACAATATTTTCCCAGGTATCTGTTTACTCTCTGTGCCTCAATGGAGCTTCCACTTCTCCGATATATAGCCACGGTATATATAGTCATGGTAGCCCATCACCCTATAAAAATGCATCCTCTGGTGCCAGGTCCTTCTTGTTATTTTGAGTTTGGGGAAGGAAATTGTTCTTTGTGTTATCTTTCATCCCAAAGTTTGCATCTGGAGGTGCACAGTGCTGAGTCAGCATCTCTTCTACCTCCACAGGGTCCTCACAGAGCTTGTATCAAAGATGAGGGACATGCAGATGGACAAGACGGAGCTGGGCTGTCTGCGGGCGATCGTCCTCTTCAACCCAGGTAATGGAGGGTACCACGCACTCTGTGCGCCATGCTGCCTACCGTCTCTCGATGAGTCCATCCTTTCACCACAAGGCATCAGCTTTTCAAACTAGTGATTGGTTAAAGACAGAATGGTCCCATGATGCTGCTTGCGGTGTTTATCCCGAAGGGCAGGTTTTATATCATTCCATTCTGGAGGTTCGTCCCATCTGAAAGCGCATCCCTATATGTTCTGTTTTTTTTAGTATTTCCTTAGCTAATCAATAGCAAAAAGAGATAGAATTTCTGTTTATGTTAGGTCCCCCACCCAAGCCATCTCAAACGAGATGAGGTTTTAGTTTTTAGTAGTAGCTCCAGTAAAACCATATTAAAAAAGACTAAAAGAGAAACCCTTTCAGTTTGCCCCAGTTTTCCAGCCAAACCATTTTAAAAGAGCCGGAGTTCAGTTTTTTTCGGCCCCCCACTCCATATTAAAAAAAATGGGGCTTCAGATTTTCTTAGTTTTCCCAGCCAAACCATGTTCAAAGATACCTTTTTCAGTCTGTAGTAATTTCCCCAGCCACAGTATATTATAAGAGACATGGTTTCAGTTTTTCTTATATGAGAGTAATATAGAGAAGGTACAGTATAGGCAAGCAGCTTAAGCCATGTCTCCCAAAAATCGAGATTTTCTTATTGTACTTGGCTTTCAGTACTTGGGGACGGAGGTACATCATTACGAAGAATACAAGTCTATTGAGATAAAACTACCTAGGAAGCATAACATCAAACTTACTAGTAGTAGTAACACAATGTCTGAGCATACCACTACATTAAGTAAGCTGTTTACAAGGTTAAATGTATTAACCCTTAAACTAACCCTTAACCCTTATACTTACGTTTACCATAACCCTAAGTCTAGCCCTAAAGTTATCGCTAAACCTAAGTCTTACACTGTCCCTAGTTCTAGCCTTAACCTAACTTTTACCCTAACACTAAGTCTAACTCTAAATGTAAACCATAGGGCCTGATTACGACTTGCTCGTAATATTGCGATCCACGTGTAAACTGTTTTTTACGCATGGGTTGGAATTACGAGTATGAAGGTATTTAGCACATCCGATACTTATCAGATGCTTTAAGTAACTTAACCTTTGTTACATATCGGCAGGGCAAACCTGCCAAGATTTAACAGGGAAAAACATATGGTATTTACCATATTGTGCGGATTTTGGTGTGTTAAACACCAAAATCTGTATGTGATTTCCCATGAACTCGTATAGGTGTTATTTATTGCATCCAATAAATAACATACCTCATGGTATCCTAATTTATCAGAGGCAATATGTAACACATTAACTCATAATCAGGCCCGAGGTCTACTCCATACCCAAACCAAACCACATCCATTGCTTAAATCTAACACTGCCTCTTTTATAATACTGAATCTAAAAAAAAAAACCTTTGGTCAGCCCTTACCATCAAACTTACTCATGTAAGTATCTCTTTACATGTGGTGGTGTTATCAACAGTGGCATTATTAGCAGTAATTTTGATGGAGTGACATCTATGTGGTGTTAAACCTCTGTAGTGGATTCCTATTGGTAGGAGTGAGTGGGACACCATATGGGAAACTCATCAAATGTAATAATTCCCTTGAACTATATAGGTTTTATAACATTCTGACACCCAGTAGTAGGCATTATAAGAGTTATACACTGCTGCAAGCGCCAAGAAGGAGCTCTCGAGGCTTCTCATGGCTGGAGTGAGGTCTGCATCTTCCAGACATGCTCCCCCATTACCGCAGTATTTTTTTTATCAGGCAACCACGAGGTGAGTGGTTGTGAAGGCTCGTCTGAATGAAATCACCGCCACAAGAAATCAATGATAATGTGGATATGAGTAACAAATGTTAAGAACATCCGTCTAAAAAAGTTTTCCTTTCCATGTAACCATACCACTTCTGTTTTATTTGTGGGGCTTCCTAAAACATATGTCTTATCACCAAAATACAAGACATAGTGGTGCACTAAAGAGCAGTGACTAGCTTTCACCAGCATATTGTTTTCAGTTAAACATTATGAAAAATGTTTTTAAGGAGATGTGAAGGTTGAAAAACATGCTGTGATGAAAGCTGTACGGGATCGATTGTTTTTTGGCCGGGCACTGATGACCGTCCGCCAGGACCTTGGAGGGTCAGAATGACCAGCGCATGACGTGAAGCAATGAGGGAGGCTTGACACTCTAAAGTCTGCCAAGGACTTGTTATGGCATACCATGAGCTAATAATTAGAGCCAACTTTTTCCTTTTGCCCTGGAGCAAAATTTGCAAATAAATATCATTTTTGAAAAAAGTTCTCTTCAGCCATTAAAAACACTAGCCTTTTTCTGAGAGCTCAGAAACTTCGAGAGTTTTGCAGAATGGTTTGTTCAGAAGATTCATTCTTGTAGTGACTGATCATAAAAAGTTCATAACCCGTGAAGTTAACTTACCAACACTGGCATTTCTTAATTTGTACATGCAGAGTTTTTATTACATGATCCCCAGCCACCGATGGGGACAAAGGGATTGCCACATATTGGCGCCATCATGCAGGTTTGAGCAGATTAAAATGTTATCAAAATGATTGTTTGGAATTGATTCTTGATGTTTCAGGCCACAATCATAGTATAGAATTGTCAATTAGAGGAAGTCTCTGAATATGGTGGAATATGTAGATCACCTTGGCCCAGAACAAGAGCCTGGGCTCTTGATAAAGCTGAAGGAATGTAGAACCAGCACAACAATCCAGTAACAGTAGAGGGGAACAGTCAAAGTACTTTATGGCATGGAGGAACTCATGAGGCCCGGCAGTTGCACGGGTGGTGGTAGTCAGTAGTGTTTGATTAAAGAATACTTTCTAAGACCGAGGGCTAGAGGGCCCCGGAAAATAAAACGGTTGCAGGTTGGGGATTTGGGACTTTATGAGCTGTACATGACTCTGTGTTGCCCTTAAATGTTAGCTAATTGTCATTGGCCACTGACACGTATCCCAGTGAGATGTTAGCGACTCACCCATATGCACTTCTCCGTTGGAAGAACTGGTGGCCCTTTGACACGTTACATGGATTAAGTTTTCTGAAACCCATAACTGGCCAGGCTGTGTTGATAGGGCACGTCTCAACTCATGGCCAGTGGTATCCCGTGGACATTGGCACTAGTGTGCATCCAGTCTTGAACCGTAGTTCAACACCCTCCGCATCCTCCTCAAGACCTTCAAGTGGATCTCCCCGAGTCAAGGAAGACAGTCACCCACGCACTCATCACCAGCAGACTGGACTATGGAAACACACTCTACGCCGGCCTCAACAAGTCCCTACTCCGCAAACTCCAGACAATACAGAACAGCGCTGCCAGACTCGTCCTCTGCATCCCCGGCACGAACACATCACCCAGCACCTACAAAGACTCCACTGGCTCCCAGTGGAGAAAAGGATCACCTTCAAAATCCTCACCCACGCCTACAAGTGCCTACGTAACAACGGACCCAAATACCTCAACGACAGAGTCAACTTCCACATACCCAAAAGAAACCTACGATCCTCCAACCTTGCACTGGCCCAAATCCCGTGCATCCACAGACCAGGCGGAAGATCCTTCTCCCACATTGCAGTCAAGACCTGGAACGTGCTACCGGCAGACATCAGACGAGCCCCCTCCCTGAACACCTTCAGGAAGACCCTCAAACCTGGCTCTTCGGCTAGACAGACATACGGACCCCCAGCGCCTTGAGACCCTTACGGGTGAGTAGCGCGCTTACAATTCCTTGATTGATTAGTTGCTTAGTGTATTATTTAATTGAGTTGGTTACAGGTGTTAAACGAGGCACAATTCATTCCTTTATATAATCCTGGAGCTGGTGTGGTGAGTTCCAGAATCTCGAGGCTCAACACTTGAAGACTTGTTTTCCAGTTTGTTCTCCTGGAAATTAGAAATTTCTATGCGGAGCTGCACAGGGCTGGGGCCCCTCCGGACCTGAACCCTTTGCCTTCTTGGTTCCTTGGAGAGTTGAGATGGACAGCTATAGAAGTCAGACACTTTTGAAACTTGACTCCACATGAACCAAATGCAAAGGTGTTAGGACAATGGTGTTGTGGTATAAGAGGTGCCTGTTAGTAGTAGGGCCACAACATACAGTTGCCAGAAAGTTCTATATGCACTGCTTAATATATTTAACTTGGTGTATAATCAGCAATTAAACACAATTGTATACTCTTTTTCAGAAATGTATTCAGCATCAGAATTAATTTTCATACCAAAACTTTTGTTTAATAAATTATTCATGTATGTGTTTAAACATATCAAACAGTTATAACAAAATCAAAAAGTAAAAACTAGACAGTGTTCATTTAATAGAATATGTCTTGTTGAATATTACTGCGAATATTCGACTTATGTAATTGGAACTTTTTTGTTTGTTTTGAACATAGTGGCCCCTGAAGAAGGGACCGTGGGTCTCGAAATGCATAGGGCACCGAACAAATTCTTTTGTGGAGTACACAGATGAAGATATAAGCAGTGCTATACAACAAGTCATATGTTATGGAATGAACACTGTCTAGTTTTTATTTTTTTTATTCTGTTATAACTGTTTGATATCAATTGTTGATTACACACAAAGTTAAATACATTAAGCAGTGCATATAGATCCGTCTGGCAATTGTTGTCCGGAATATTCTTTCTCTTATCAGATTAGGGAAACAGGCAGTTCCCTCAACCTGTAGTGCACGCACTCAGTGAATACACCATAAAACATAGCAGAAAAGTAAAAATAGGTGTGCCCACCCATCATACTATTATGTCCACAACGCACAGTATCACTTTCATTGGTGCAAGGTGGTTTTGGAGCCCCTGTCAGGAGAGAGTCACGTAGGTAGCGCAACGTGGCTGAACGTAGGTGAGATTCTGGGAGGGACCTTCCTGTGTTTCTCAACAGCTAGAGAGCAAACTGAGATCCTTTTAATCCCATTTTGACATGTAAGCTAACGTGTGGTTTACTACACAGAGCAAAGCCTAGCGAGGTTAAATGAGAATGGTTAGGGATCATCTAATGCAGTGAGTGCCACATAGGATGCGGCGTAACGGTCAGAGCTGCCAACTTCAGAGCTGGGGGATCCAGATTCAAATCTCAGCTCTACGTCCTGTCATTATGGGAAAATTGCATAATCTCCCCGTGCTTATGGACAGCGCCTAGAGACCCTCATGGGTGATTAGCCGCGCTATACAAATCCTAGTATTACTATTACATGGAGGAGGGGGGAAGAGGAAGGAAGATAAAACTTTGGTTTTTTTTAGAGATTAATGTCAGTGGCAGTGTGACATTCACTCTGAATTTCCCAAAGGCTCGCCCCGTGGCGAGAGGCGGGCTGCTCTGGTTTTACATTTTACAATAGTTGTGCATTGCTGGCTTGCTAATGTAAACTTATGTTCATAGCATAGCTATGGGATTCAAATGAATCCTACGTAGATTCACATCATTCCTTCATCTTCAAGTGAGGATTACATTGGTAAGTATAGTTGCATTAAAGTAGCTTCTGATTCTCCTGTGTGGCATCTTCTGCTGAGTCACAGGTTTTAAAGTAGATTTCACAGCTGCAGGAAGGACATTGACATGATACCAGAGGGATTATTTGTCTGACTAATCATAGAAATCTTTGGAAAATACGAAATCTGAGGATCTTTAGTTACACGCTATTCTTTTTTCCAGTCAATTTATTTAAGCTCAAAGTAGAGCTGCAAGGTTTGGAATGAAGGCAAGCGTTTTAAAGTAAAGGTGTCCAGAGTTAATACCTTGTTCATGGTTTGCTTTCTAGACTCTAAGGGGCTGTCTAATCCTGCTGAAGTGGAAGCGCTACGGGAAAAGGTCTACGCGTCACTAGAAGCATACTGCAAACACAAGTACCCCGACCAGCCTGGGAGGTGAGTATCCGAGCAACGATCGATGGAGCCCCTCTTAGGAGGCTGCTCAGAAGGACAACTGAGCCATGGTGCAGAATGTTACTGAATGGGACAGGGAGGTTCAATTCACATTTTTCAAAACGAGCGATGTTTATGTTTTTATGTTATTGGTTTTTAGTTTACTTCCTTCTCATAGATGCTGGCCTACTTAGTCTTAGTACTTTATCTCTACCCATGGTTTTCCAGCATTTGGGACTTTCGAGGTGTCAGCTCAAAGACCCCGGAGCACATTTGTAGACCTTTCCTTCACAGCTTTTTGTCTTTTTAGCCATAGTCATAAACCCTGCCTTCAAACCAAGTCTTAGAGACTCTTTTCTCCGCTGCCACAAAAGTATGGTTCAATATTTCAGACTCTCTTAAGACTTCTAATTGGTTTTGTCCTTCCTCTTTTGCTAAAAGAGATATAACCCAATGCTCCCCAAGGCATCATGTTAACGTGCATGGACTTTCCTGTCTGATCGTAAAGGGAGGGTGTCCAGGTCATTGGCCAACACTGGACCGCTAGCTTGTTACGCCAGATAAACGCCACCTAGAAGACTTCAGATGAGGAACATTAAATCACAAACTTAGCACCCCCAGAGCCCATATCCACAGTCCTTACTTGCACGTTGCCACTTTGTGTAGCTTATACTGCTAATCTATATCTATCCAACAACCTTTTGCTTTGTACCATGCCCTTCAGTGACCAGACGGCGACATTGTTGGATCTTCCGTCCATAGCAGTCTGTAGTCACTGCATTGCCCAGCCCAGCTCCCATTAGCAATGTGCAGTGATCAGTTTAGGATTTTTGCCAAGGCAAAGCTTTCTGTTGCCTGTGAGGCAGCTATTCTGTTTTCTTTTGGCAGACATAATAACTTCAAAAACATCAAAATGGCATTAAAAACAGGGACATCCTCAGAATAATAAAGGAAATGTACAGGATTCCCAGGAACGCGATTGAATCCCATTTCTTGTAAAAATAAAATGGTGATATTGGGAAATTGTTCTCTTCCTGTGGATGCATTCCTCTGTGCTGCACCAAACTGTTATATGAGGGTGGTCTTTTCAGACCCCCAGTAGCCTCGCTACTCGCAGCCAAGGTGGAAACATGGCTGAGGGTCAACAGCGCTGATACGCCATGTGCTAGGTGGTTTATGTGAAGTGTCTTTAAGGTGTTACACATGTTTCTTGATATGTCCTAAACAGATGACCAAGGCTTATGTTACGAGTGCTCTGGTCTTGGTGCCATATTGGTCGCACCACATCAACAACTACATCTTTGGCATTATTTTTTTAATCAGACACTATAAATATAAGCATTTACAAGCTTTCTTGTTAAAATAGAGAATGACCTATGGATTTTTGTGCTTTCTACACCGAAATCCTCATGTTGCTGTATTTTCTGGGCCCTTTTCCCCTAGTAACCATCCTCAAGTTCCTCCTGCTGATTTCTGTCTGGGGAATAGTCGGACTGTTGGATATTTTCACACCCAAACTTATAATTCCAACACTCATGCAAAATAGGGTTTCCATGAGTGTCGGAATTTACAAAGGCACTCGTAATCCAACCCCTCCACAATATTTGCAAACTAATTCCTGCTACTTTCATCGCTGTGAGGTTGTACGTTGGCTGCCATACGATTGCGGTGGTCCCCCCCCCCCCCCCTTCCTGCAGGAGTGTTTGCCTTGCACCATACCACCACTCTCCCTCTGGTCTATCCTTCCTAGAGAGATGTCTCCAGATTTGATCCTAAGAGTTACAGTTTCATCTTTACAAATGTGGCTTCACTGGCCAGGCGTAGGACTTTGCTTAAACGCCTGGTTACTTCACAGTTAATCGTCCAGGCGTGCAAGTCTTGTCATCTGTTTCAGTTTAACGTGGAGTTTCCTGGCGGATTTATGGTCCATTTTGTTTTTCCTGGCCCTTGGCCTCTTTCTGTCTTGCCAGCTCAGCACAAACAGCGCCATGTTGGCTGGCTTCCTGCCATTTTGTAAATGCAGATTTTATTTGCACTGAGCTTGTGCAAGTGGGGAGGAAAACAAACATAGAAGCCACTTATTTTCTCCTAGGTGACTGGGTGTATAGTAAAGCTCGTTTTAATGCTGATTAAATGCTCCAGCGGTGTCGTTTGTTGTGTTTCTCCTTCTCTACTAGCATAAATCTTGTCAACAGCAGCAGGCTGAAGATACCACAAGGTTGCACAGCTATAACAAAGCACATGAGACAATTCACCAGAGGGGCAAAGAAAGAAATGCTTTGATCGGCATGTGGGATTTCTGTGACCTCCCGCTCTCTTGCCATCCTGTTGTCTGTAGATGTGGTCACAGAATGACACTGCCACATTTACTTCGGTTTATGACACTTGTGAAGTTTCACCATCACTTCATCAGGTCATATTCTATATCTTAAAGATATAGCTCACATGCGCAATTATGCTGTTGCCAAATAGATCATGATGTAAAAGTGTATGTTTCCATAGCAGATGTGCTTTGTAGCACCTTTAATTACAGTAAAGAGAACTTGTACAATGAGATCCAGCTGTTTGCTCACACTGACAAAATGTAAAACAAGAACACCAACAAAAAAAACCACTTGTCTTTTCCTTGAGGTACTCAACGTAAGCAAATGCTTGTAACACGGGCCAATTTATCTTCTTTTTTTCTGAACAAGCACAGTGCCCTTAGGCATATGGAAGTCAGTGGTACCTGTGTTCATGGTAACTCACACATAGGGGCAAGGTTGATTTGGGCCAACTGGTCATGTTGTCTTTACTAACTGACCCTGGCTTGCTGCTTTTGCCTAATGCAGATTCACATTCTCTGGCCTCTGCTGCTATAGTATTTGCTTGAGGGTATTCCATGTCCTTTGTTTTCGGCAGCAGGCATGATTACTGATGTTACCTGTAGCCCACAATGCACAGGACAAAGACTCTTCCGTCATTGGGTTTGAAGGTATTTGTATTTTGAGAATGGATGGAATTGACACACAAAAGCAGATTTTGTAACCATAACATATTACGAGTTTCCTCACCGCCACACTTTTACAGGGCCCCCTGGTCCCTTATGCCATGTGGATGCCATGTACCTGCACAGCATGGACTGCAGCAGTCCATGCTGTGCATGGTACCGCCTTTGACGTTCCCATTGTGGGCCTATTTTATAGGCACCGCCCTGTGGAGAACAAAGATCCGCCCGCCAGACAGGAGAAAACTCCTGATCTGGCAGGCTGTTCCTACACGGGTTTGGCAGTGCGGGAGCGGGCGGTCCTGTTCCCTCACCGTCAGGCTCATAATAAGGCCCTAAGTGTGCTACTTTCTCACATCCATAAACTACGTGCAAAGTTTTACGACTCTGCACCCCCTAAACATATGTATGCGAAGTTCTACGCACCTGCAGTTAGGGCAGAGAAGTCCACACCTATAAGTAAAAGGAGTCATAATACTCTGCAAGCAGTTTCTAAATTCCAAAAAAGTAATTAATGTACACAAAAGTGTATGTTTACCTTGGTGAATCAGGCACATTAACATCCCCAGGAATTAGTGTAAAATAAATTAAGTTAAATTTTAATTTAAATCAGAAGCATAATGCAATTTTTTTGTAAATTGAATCATACGCTCACATTTAAAGTAAATCTCTTTAAAAAGTCTGCAAATTATTATAATTAATTAAAACCATTACTTATAACCAAGTTTGTTTCAAAATTAAATAAAAAGGTTAATGAGTGTGGGTGAAGTATTGTTGACAATTATTTTAAAATTCAATTCAATTATAATCAGATACAAAGTTAGTTATGGAGGAATTGTTTTATATTTTTTCGTATGTATTCCTTGGTTTGTATTAATTAATTAATGATTTAAAATTATTTTACATTTTTATTTTTTAATAACTTAATTTTATTTCATAATAAACTATACCAAATTTCCCCACATTAACCTATACGGAGCTTTCTGTCCCAATGGCAGAGATCTCCATGAACAAGTGAAAAGTTACTAATAGAAACTTTACATTTGTAAATTCAGGCGTAGAAGTTTCCTCACGCTCCTTTGAGGGGGCAGAGTCTCTTAAGCCTACACATAAATGTGAGTATTTTGTTGAAAACGTCAAATATAAAACAAGTGGAGCGGTACATCTACATGAGTAGATCTACACATGCAAACATACCTTTTTGAATCGGACCCAGTGTTTACCTCCTTACCCCATGCTTAATAATATCTTCTTACTTTTCAAAAATGTGGTTCTAGCATACACATAAATATGTATACATTTATCAGCAGTTGCAGCCTACTAACAAAACAGACAACTCTTCTACGTTTCTTCAAGCTTTCTTGGAAGGCCTTAAGAGAAGTATTTCACTTAGAATGTTGCTATTGTTTACAATGGTCTTACATGTTTTACTTGCGTTCCTTATGAGGCAATGATCTAATGAATGCTTGCAGCCTAAAAGAACTGTCTTGAAAGGTAGGTGTTCTAGTAGCTTGGGGGCATATGTATCAAAACCCGAATTTGCGATTCTCAAATAGCGATTTTTTGAGAATCGCTATTTGAGAATCGCAAAATGGGATGTATTTAAAATATCGCTAATATTTAGCGATTTCTTAAAATTCCTTAATTGCGATTAGCAAATTGCGAAATCGCAATTAAGGAATACCTGCCCATTCATTTCTATGGGCCAGGAGACCCATAGGAATGAATGGGAAGTAATTCTCAAATTGCGATTCGCAATTTGCTAATCGCAATTTGAGAATCATTTCAAAGGTGCAAGGGTGTCAAGATGACACCCTGATGCACCCCTGAAATCAGCATGTGTGGACATATGGCGCACATACATGCCCTAAGGGCATGTATGTGCGCCACGTGGCACTTATTAAAATTTTAAAAAGTGCATTTTTAAAAGAATTCGCAAATTACCACCAACTAGAAGTTGGTGGTAATTTGCGATTTCTTAAGGATTTTTCGCAAAACTTTGTTGCCTGTTACATTTCATTTAAGAAATCGCAATTTGCGATTTCTTAAATGCTTATGAAAAGTTAAGAAATTGCAAAATTAGCGATTCCTTAAATTTGCGCTGAAAAATGGCTCATACATACCGTTTAGCGATTTTTTATTCGCAAACGCTGTTTTTGCGAATCGCAGCGTTTGCGAGAAAAAAATCGCTTGATACATATGCCCCTTAGTGTATAGTGTCAGGGTTAATTGAAGAATTTTATTTGCAATTCCATAAGGTAGAAGTCTTGCATACTTTTCCTGAATTATTCAAAGAATTGTTTCAGTGCAATAATCAATCCATCACTCAAATAATATTCTTTACTAACTTGTCAAATTTGACAGAAAGACCTTTGCAAAAACTAGATGTTGGTTGAGAATACATTGGACCTAACAAACCAATGCACGGCCACATGAGGGATGAGCGGAGAGCCATCTGTAAAACAGATATATAGATAGATAGACAGATGGATAGATGGGTAGACATACATACTCCACTATAGTATGCCAGGCTTTTAATGAGCACTACAGTGTATTTTGGGAAACATTAATTTATCTTCCATTGCACAGCTATATGGATTTTATTTCACATTACTATTTTGAGATCGCTGCAAAAAGAGAGGCTCATCTTGCCCAGGCAGTTTTGAGATGGAGGAAGAGCACATTTTTTATAACATCAACACACAGACATATATGACGATATGGATAAGTTTGACTATACTATAGTCTATAGGGTGATCACCTTGTCCCATGTCATTCTTGAAATTCTCTTCAATCTGGAACTTTTCACCTACAAATCACTGATTTCAGGTGTGTTAGTATAATCAGCATTATAAAAACAACACTACAATACCCTGAATACATATCACTATTACACTAAAGTCCAGGTCTTAAAACAGTGTCTGTAATGATTGGAGGAAGGTGGTCACCCTAATAAATTGAGGTGTAGCCTTTGTCTCAGTGCATTGAAGCCCTCAGGGAGCATGAGCAGCGGTCATGGTATTCACGCCTAGCCGCGGCCCGTGCAGGTAAGAGCGGTGGGGGGGAAGCAGGGGGAGGATTTCGACGGACGATGACGTGGGAAAAATAAATGAATAATTAACCACTCTTACCTGCACAGGCCGCGGCTGTTCACGCCTGAAGTCGAAAGCAAAGGACTTGATAAAACAAGTGACAGTATTCGGAGCTCAGTGCTAAATGATTTGCAGCAGAACATCCTGCAAACCTGTAGTTACAAGTAACATTTTCTAAAATGATCTTTAATTACATCAACTTGTTTACAAACAACTGGGTTCATATGAAAGAAAACAGTCACTTATTGATGTTGTTATTTAGCATTTGTATAACACAACATATGCCATTAGTGTGACATATGTTTTCTAGTCTGTAGGTGACTACCCATACGTTTCGAAGTTTTCCAGCAAAGTCTATGGTGTGATTTTGTTTTTGGGGTTGTGCAGTCAGTAGAGTGAATGATGATGTGCCTCTGTTAGGTGACTGTGCAGGTATAGAGGCAAAAGAGCCCAGTTGGATGGTAAAAAGCAAGCCAACAAAAGCAAGGAATTGAGAGACAGAGATTACTCTCCAAGGGCTTGGTGTGCTATGTGACTAATTACTGTCCCTAAACTGAATAAGGCATTGCACTTGAAGAGGGTGAAACTCAAAATATTGTATCTTCTCTTTTCTTCAGAGATATTTTACATCCCAGTAACAAAGCTCTGAAATCACACACACGCAGTGTCCACATGTTTTTAGTATGTAGCACTGGCCAATAGTAAGCAAGGAAACATGCATTATGTAGGAGTGGGTGGCTTTTGTTCCATTCTTTTCCTTCCTAACTGGATTCTTCTCATCCATGCAGGTTTGCAAAGCTCCTTCTGAGGCTCCCAGCTCTGCGCTCCATCGGCTTGAAATGTCTGGAGCACCTCTTCTTCTTCAAGCTCATAGGAGACACACCCATTGACACCTTCCTGATGGAAATGCTGGAAGCACCCCATCAAATGACTTAAGGAGTGTGTCCTGGCTACATCTTCTCTCAACCACAATATTTCATACGAGTAAAAGAACACTGCTCCCCCCGGCGCAGATGCAGCGTCACAACCAGAGTCCCCACCCGTGTCGGGGAGGTGCCTTGACTCATCCCCATAGCACTACAAAGCAGACATGCGCTCCCACACCCCATTCGTGAACTATGAACTGCTGCGACGTATGTTGCAGGGACGGAAGCGGGGGATGGAGTGAACCTCTCACCTGGGGCTTGATTTTGCATATCTTTTCTGCCGACACAAAGAAAGGTATATTGGTTGTCGTTGGAGAAGCTTCTGTTGTCCTTTGTGATGAAACTGTACTTTAACCTTTTTCTGGCACACCAGCAGGGTCCTGAGGACCACATTGTGTCATAGAAAGAAAAAGAAGTTCCTCAAAAGGGAAGCAAAAAGAGCTGTTGTCTCTCTTTACCCAGAAAAGGCATAACAGACTAACTGGGTAGCAGCACCTTGGCCTTTCTATCCTTGTATGTACGAAGATGGGAATGAGGTAACAGGGAAGGACCCACCGAACCTAGACATCAGCAACAGAAATGAGAAATTGACCCGAACAACATATAATTGCCCTCCCACACAAGAAATGGACTTTGTAAGGGGCAGTGTTGTGTGGGTGCTGTTCTCCTACAGAGCTCTGGCTTTCCTTTGTGTACAGTGAAATATGTTTGATTATATTTTCCAAAGATTCTTGTTCTCACTCGGTAACAGAGCTAGTCAATCAAAACATGAGCCAACTTGAATGCACAGGTTATCATTTTTTTCAATTTCTTGTTCGGCATTTTTTTGTTTTGTTTTGTTGTATTTGTCTTTCGATGTGTTAAGGTAGCTCGAGTTCCAAGCCCACCTCAGTATTGCTGTTTCCATCATGGAGTTTGCTTCTCTTTTCACCCCCACTCCATCCGCGCCACCCCAACAGTAGACAGCAAGGCAAGATTGGAAAATGTGAGGAGGAGCATCTTTCAGATTTACTGTCCTGGCTTCACCCACCTTTGATGCTTCATTGACATCTGTAGCGACACTGGCAACCAAACACAAGCAAAAGGTTGATTGCCCGTTGTAGGCGTTTCATATTTTTTGTCTAGTCTTGAGGGGGCATCAGCGATGTCAGAATGTCTAAGCTTAGAACTCTCTCAAGCATATTTTGAGGTCTCTTTGGGTGGACAATTTTGGCATGCTTAAACTGATTCCAGCAATGCCCATGCTTTCAGTCAGCCACCCTTCACCAGTATTTCCATGAACAAAATACATATCTCGTAAATATTAGCAGCGAATATGGGGAAATATGGTATCTAAATGGGGTTTGCCACCAGCTAGGGGGACTGTCCTTCCTTTGTGTTTTCCAGCAATTGAACTACACCAACAGTACAGCACTAACATGTTCAAATAAAAAGCGGGTTTGAGCATTCCGCAGTGCTACCACCCGCGAGTCACTCTTGTGGGTGGAGAGTACACTAGCTTGGGGAAGGGAGAGTCAGCTCAATGTTGTCTGGCCAAATAGAACCTGTTTCCTTGGCAGGTGAAGTCATCCACCCCCAGAGAGGGTTATTCAAAGCAATGTGAGTTCTTCAACTCATGCACCTTTGGTTGAATTCACTGCCATTAGAAATGACTGACTAAGAGAGCCAGTCATTCTCCAGTAAGAAGAGAGCTAAATTAGGCTAGAGCAAAGGAAATTGACAAATGTTTGCAACGATAATGTTCCTGATAAACAATGGATGATTTAGAGCTGCTTTCCCTTCCTATCTGAGCCATGCTGGCTCAAACCCTTCCCACCATATACCAGTGAAAAATGCACCATTTGCCTGCAGGCGGGAAAACGTGCAATTGTAAAGTTCATGATCTCACAAAGATACGTAATATTCCGAAAATATTAACCGGTTAGACCTTAGGTAAGCGTAAAGAGTCATATGGCTTCATTTGTCTGTAAAATGGTTTTGGGGAGTAGCTTTATTATTCAGAAGAAATCATAGGTACAGATTAATTTTAAGTGTTTTCCATCACACAAATATGGAGAAATAAATATTCTGTTTAATTTGAAATAGAAAAAAAAAAACATGGGGTCCACGGCAAGTTGCTTTTTAGATGGAAGTATGTGGTAGCCCAGTTCCTTCACACTTTTTGCAGAATTGTAGCATTTGTAATGGGGTGCTACTGCATCACAAGTGCTGCCGGTAACACTGTGCCCGTAAATCCTGAAAAACAACCATTACATCTGGTCCTTATTCTCCATTTAAAGGACGGAAATACTATGAAATCCAGAGGCCATACTGCTCCTTTCAGTAAAAGCAATGCACCTGCATAATTTATTTCTGCATGAGTTAGAGCAGTTCACTTAATGGGGAAATTGTGGCATAGTGCCTGTTAGGTCCACTTTTATTGTGAAAACTACTAAACTAAGAAGTTGTTGGTGCAATGTTTTATACCAGACGACTCCAACGAAAACACTTCGACAGAAAGGAAATCGAATACTGTGGCGAACCCTCACATAAATCCGCCTGTGTTGTCAATTGCTTCGTGTTTGTCTTCCGTTGTAGTGTACACTATTCTTCACAAACTTTCGAAAAACTCACATGATAAATATAGAAATATACCAAAGCAATCCGCTTACATTAAACATTTAAAAAAACAATATTTCTCATAATATATCAGGAAATATATTAGGGTTTCCACAATTTTGGATTCTGCTATAAGCAGAAATTTCTTAAGGACTATATAGTGCTGTGGAAAATCTGTTTGAACTTTCTGAGGTAGTATTCCTATCCTGCGCAAATCGGGAAGATCTACCTCAATCCCACAATTCAGGGGCAAAATGCTGGCATCCACTCGGGTGGGTGTCTGCCTTGCAGTTGAAGCTGGTTTACCGCTGTTCCCCGAACTGCCAAATAGGGTTCACAAAAATGAATTCTTTTGCCTTAATATCAGTCCTCAGGCACAATCATTCCATCATTCTTTACGCTATACGCACATTTTATACCCCAACTAGTATCTGTTTGTGCCCTGCTTCCAAAACATTTTCCACCCTTTCTCATACATATATAAACAATGATTAATATATTAAAAAACATTTCTGCAGGGGTTACCAATCTAGAATAAAAAAATGGCATATATATTACAGCAGAAAAAACAATACATGTACGTATCGAAATGTATTAATCTCTTTAAAATTGGATATTAATTAAATTGAACTTTTTAATGTTTTTATCACAATTTTTTTTTGTGATGGGACATCTTGAATAAAGAAGATAGAACACGCATCAACTCCTAGGCCATCCTTCAAAATCTTGAATATTCTCTTATAACCTTAATGTTGCGATTCTGGTAAACTCTGATTTTACAGTGCAGAATCTGGCTTGCTTTTCCGTCACAGTTCTCCTCTTCTATCTTTTACAGCACCAAGGTGGGATGGAACCATGCAACGTAGTTACCGTATTTTAGCAGTGTTTCATCGCAGAGAGCCCTATCAAATTTACTAGAATGTTACTGATTGACTTAACATTTACTGGCAGAAGAATTATTTAAAACATAGTTTATTCTAGTCTCTTGCTAACTGGCTAATCTATTCACATTTGCCTTTAGTCACTGGGCACTTGTCTCTTTCACTGAGCATCAAAACATTCCAAATGTTGGGACCATTCAGGGAAATACCTCTCATTTACACATTACAAGGCCTCACATCTTAAAAAAATAGTGTTGGATAATCAGTCATGAGTGTGTGTGACAACCGATGTTTCTAAATATTGTGGTACGCTAATGTAATATCACAAATATTGGCTACCAAAAAATCAAGATGCTAGGTATATATGCTACATTATACTTAATTCCACATACATTTATCATGACAATATATATATTTACGGTGTACAGTGTTGAGAATAGTAAATCTATATTTACTAATATATATACTTACCTCCACAATATTTTGGTTGTCAATATGTTTGCTAGAATATTCTGTAGCACAATATTTCTGTGTTCGATATTGTGACATGCAACGATTGACTTTTTGGGTTTTCTTCAAATTGTTCATGATGGTTGAAGCCCAATATGAAGCCACACAGAGTTGAGGGGATGCCTTTGGGCGATGGTTCAAAGCTAACATGGCCAGGCTTTTTTGTCAGTCAGTATTATACCTGCAAAGCATAGACCAGCAGAATTTCCTAAACGTGGCCAATTGTCTGCTCTTCTAATAATCAGTAAGGTAAAAACCATACTTGGAGTAAGTCCTACTATAAAGTAAGTCTACTGAGGAATTAGAGGTTCTCAAGTAGTGGGACCAGGCCCAAAAACAAGTGCCTTTATAACAGTGGTGAGTGGACCCTTGAAACTCAGGCAGGAGCCAAGCTCCAAGAATGACAATAAAGAAAATGAGAATACAAAAATAATAATATGAAACCAAAGCAAAACACAAACTGTTAGTACAACAGTTAATAGCAATGATAAACGATGCAGTAAAGAACATAGAGAGATATGGAATGCACTTTTAGCTTTGGCAATACTTCTTTGCTTTTTTAATAAATATATAAAACGTTTTTTGACAGTTTGTCATGGTTGTGAAAAGTGAACTTCTGTCGCCGTTTTGGCTCTTCTCTTGGACACAATGCCTATCACTATATGTCCCCATCAGCTTGACATGCAAGTGCCGCAAGCATTCCGTTGGCTGTGGAAGTGCCGAATAGCTTGTAAGGGCAATGAACATTGTTACAAATTACCAAATTAAGCAGACATTGGTAGTTCTGATTGGCAAGCTGCAAAACAGATGCATTTGTAGAGTGAACAGATACATTTGCAAACAGAGGGCTTGAGGCGTGAACCTATGGGTGCAAACCCGCCAATGAAGGGAGCATCTTCTTGCAAGCCCAGCTCTTTATTTTGTCTTAGGGAGGCATAAAGCTTCTGTTGTAAGGCTACAGAGATAGCTGACTTCTGAACACTGATTCTAGTATGTCCTTTCCAACTTAACTATAGGTGAGAAGGGTGGTCAACGTGGCGGTAGACAGGTGAATGCCTGTGAGAATTGTATCTGGTGAACAGACAGGTTGGCTCTGTGCTTTATAGGTGTTCACACGACAAGTTAGCTGTTCCTTTTCAGGCACATGGGCCATTGATCTGAATATTTACATCAAGTGGTGGCACGTTGGCATCTCTCCCTTCCCGGTTTCCATTCATAAGTGCGTAGCTGATATCTACTTTGTCAAGTGTCTGGTTTTTTTTGAACTGCAGCCGCACTGTGCATCATGTTTATAGAGCATAGAATAAAGTTTAAAAACTATTAACCATAATTTTTGATTTTGAAACAGTCTAATGAACATTTTTGCTGCAGTGTGGGTGGTTGTGTTTGACCTAGGCTGCTATGCAATCTGCTCGTGGCCAAGCAGTTTCCCACAGATAGGGCCTCCCCATCATTTTTCAAACAAGGTGGCATAGAAGCTGATGATGTCCCCATCAGGTAAATAAATAGGGCGCTTGACATTTCCTGTCAATACATTGTGTGATATATGTGTGTATTATACATGTATGTGCTGTACATAAATTCTGTATATATACACCTCCTCAGTTATATATAGTTACCTACATAAATTTCAGCCGATTCAGTTTTTTTAGTGTCTTAAACATTTTTCCAGTTCCATCTTGATTAATTAAAAATCCATTCTTTTCAGTTTTCCTGTGCTCATTTCTTTCAGGTGCGCGAGGTGGCTGGTGGCGCGGTCACTCTTATGGAGGCCCGCCAGGGTGTTGCAAAAGTTAGTTGACCTGCTACAACCGGGTAGTGCATCTATTTTCAGATGACCGGTAATGACAGGATAGTCACTATTGCCCGACTCCCAGCCACGTACGTGGAACGCCTTAGTCATGATGCAAAGTCAGGGCAAGAAAAAAATTAAGAAATCATTTGATACATAAAAAAAATTTGAGTGAAAAAATTGTCCTAAGCTTTGGCAAAGTAAAGCAAAAATCTATTTTTGTACGAATGTAATTTTATCCGTCTCGTATTCTTCGACAATGTGTTTCTGTATTGAATGATTGAGTTGTTGTTGGGTTTTTTGTGCTTCTGTTAGTTGATGCACACTTAATGTCTGTACATTTTGGAGCTTGTGCGAAGGAGATAAAGGCAAAAAAGTGGCAGACCCTTAAGTCTCCAGAGGTTCAGTGTTTGTTGGTAAATCTATCATATAGTTCAATTTTCATTGTCTGGAATTATTTGAGCCTGTTTTTTTAGACTGAGCTAACAACAAAAAGTTGGGCGTCTTTGGAATATCGAAATGGGGTCATTATGGTAAAGATCAGAAGGGACGGGGTGGGAAATTTATGAAATTAAAATTCCTAAAATTTGGATTCAATCTGATACCATTTTAGCTCAAAATTCTGAAAATGCATTTGCATTTCAGGATTCCAATTCTAGAAAGTCCAAATGTCCGAGCCTTGAGGAAGATTGGCTTTTTACAAATTCAGGCCTTTTTTTCATATGCAAATCTAGTTTCTGATTGGTTGCCAGGCCTGCCTGTCATTGAGAGATGTTGACCTGTCTTGAAATCAACCAATTTCATAACATCTGAGCTTCCCTGTGTTAGAATACGGCAAAAACCTACTAATTTGGATATTTACTAAGAAATACCACCAGCGTTTCTTAAAATGGTCACTGCTGAACCTAAACAGGAAGTTCAAAACATAAAGACCTTTATCGAACTTCCGGGATGCCCACAATGTGATTGTTTTTGTTTCAGCACCAAGCTGTAAGTAGCATAGCAGTTAATGTAACACATCTTGACCACCATGTTGTCAAACGCTCAACACTGTATTTTTGGAACTAATGTCACTCTAGCTTGGGGGTCCGCATAGGGGCTTTTTAATGTTTTTCCTTCAAAAGACTTTAATTAAATCTTCAGCAGGAATTATTTTAGAATGACTATCTCCTTCAATGTGTTTCTGTTGTTCTTGTTGTTGCTGCCTCCGTTGTTTTTTGTTTCGGCAACTAGGAATCTTCTGTGCATTGCTGTGAATTCACTTCTGTTTGTATTGTTCACGGAAGAGAAACAAAAGAACCGCAGATGGAAATACTTGTATTTTCTTGATGAACAATGGTATTACAAATTGTTAAATGGAGATGCGTTTTTGGAAATATAAATACAGTTCAAGTTGACTTCGTTTTTCTGGGTCTTAGTTTATTGTGGTTGTATTTTCTTGTGCCTTTTCCTATTATAAGTTTGGGCGGTGACCGATAGAAACCTAACTCTGTATGCATTATCCTTGTCTGGTAAAGTAAAACGATCATACATTGCCACAATTTGGTGAATCTCGTGGAGTGGACCCTGAGCCACTTTTTGTTTGTTTCTTGAAGTACCTTCACTGTGAACGGGGTGCCAGGCTCAGTGAATCATTTTAAGATGGCCTCCGGCGATAGTGCGGCAAGCGGCAATAAGGTAAAATAAATAAATAAACAAGGAGGCTCATGGGGATAAGATGGTGCTGCATAAGAGTGGTTACAGAGAGAAGAATGCAATGTGGGAGGTGAGGGTAGACTCAGGTAGAGGAAATAGTCCCTACCAGCCATTGAGATCTGATGTCACCAGTGGAAGAATACAGATATCATCTGTTCAAAACACTGTGAGACACAAATGCTCCCAAACGAGAGAGACACAGGAATTCAAGCAAAACCCTTGAATCAGGAGGAGGGAAGTGAGACGGACAACAAAACTGTCCAACCATGAGCAGCAGAACCCTTTCTAAATATATGATGTGTGTTAGAAACAAAAGGTCTTGCCTGCAGACAGGTTAATTTGTCTTTATCCGAGACCTTTAAATGGGGTGACGAGGGCAGGTGCAGATGAGAGAGAAGAGATATTCTACAGGGGCAAATGTCTTACAGGGATTGAATGTGTGTTGCAGGATGTGAATGTATGTTGCAGGACAAATGCGAAGGGTAAGAAACAAGCACACATTGAATATATCAGTAGTTTTTCTTTTGTATAGTTGAATGGGTTTCTTATGATTTGATCACAAACACAAAACAGCTACCACATGGGCATCAGCAGTGCAATCTTTTCTCAAAAAGATAGAACAGATACAGCAAAGGTATTAGTAGCAGCAGCAGAACACACACCAGCTATAGTGCAGGCAAAACACATACATCAGTTATAGTACAGGAGGCAACAGTGTAATTGTGCCTCAGACACATCAGGGATGACCTCTGCACTAGAAAAGAGAGCTTCTCTCACTCAAAATAGTTACAGTACATCTGTGCAATCTTCTTTCTTAAAACACACACAGAAGAAGGCACCCCATGGGAATCAGCAAGCACACAACCCAGGCACCAGCAGTGCAAGCTTTCCCCACAGAGAATAGGTGTCACGTATGTGACAGCAGAGGAAGCATACCTCAGGCATGATTACATATCAGAATATCATTAGGAAAAATAGCATCTGACTAAATAGTGTTTACAAATTTATCACCCCATCAGAGGTATTGTTACTATTATTAACTCCATTGGGGTATTATTTCAGTAAGCAATATTTAGGACAGAATATTTCAGCCAGATATCTTTGTTACGATATTCTGGATCCATACTTCACATACGGAACTTGGATATTCCAGATAGCAGGTGTGCACCCTTCCATCCACTCCCTAGGTGCACCCGCACACACACACACAAAGGGATTCAAAAGCACACACAACATGGAGAAAACACAAAAATCTTCAGGAGAGGAGGAGGAAGAGAATGTCAGACTGTTCAAAGGAATAGGATGCTCAAAGAACCCAACAGGAAACTCAGCAAGCAGCCCAGCAGGAGCCCTTTGAAGCAATTCAGCACGGTGCCCAGAAAGATACCCAGAGTACAACATTAGAAGACACACAGGAGGAATTACGAAAAGGGATTGCAAAGTTCTCATATGAAGAGTTTGCAATATTCATATCTCAGGAGACTAGTCTGAAAACCAACTTTTTGTGATATGGAAACTTCCACTAGTATGCAAAGGAGCCTTGGAGAAAGGTGTACTTGACAGGGTAAATGGTGTAACACCTACAAGCAGGATTGCGAAACAGTGCAAAAAAAGAGACACAGTTACAAAAGATAAATTAGCACACAATAAACATGCAGCTATGGCAAGGGTCCAGAATCGCGAAGGTCTGGAATGGGAAGTAATTATGACTCACCAGGAGGAGTACGTTGCAGCAGTTTTTGGTCCTGAGATAGCTAGCGGGATTTAAGGACCTGTCACTGATGACATGCAATGCAACACAGCACATGATGATTCAATATGTTATGTGAATGTATTAAATAGTCTATATTTTGTTGAAATATTTCTTGACATTAAAATGGACTGCTACTTTTTAATATTTAATAATTGATACCATGTCCATAATTGCCGTAATTTGTTAACATATCGGTATTTAAAATATTTACTTTCAAGTGAAATCTTGGTATTTTTGCTGTATTTTATTTAAAAAATCCTAGACTAAAAGTTTCTTAGGCACCTGTATTGTTTTAATCTTTAACTTTTGTTTTTACTTTATTCAACTTATAAACTTTGCCACGTATAACATTACATCTGTAATGATGGCATTCTGATTAAATCTATTATTAAAAAAATCCATAATGCAACTTAGAAAACTTTCAAATAACATTAATGGCTAGATAATTTGAAATACTCATTTAAGCACCGGAATATGAGAACAGTTGGTAAAATGTGCGATGTAACTATCTAAATTTCATATTGACGTGTCTGATGGCTGTTTCATTGTAAAATGATCCCCTACATTACTATTAATCATTTAAAAATGTGCTGATGATTATTGGTTTTAACTCTCAATTTCCATTTTCATGGAAAAATATCAACCGTTGTTTGTCCTGTAGACTTGCACTCATTATGAACATGCAACCTATTTTATGCAACCAATTACTAGCCTTAAAATGGATTCCATCATTAAGCATTTGTTACTCCTTCTATAAACTCCGTTCATTAAGGACAGTCAGACAAAATACAACATCTCATGTGGACTTACATTTTTCCAAATATTTGATTAATGTGGTTTATTATTTTATTTAATCCTTATATATGTTTTTGATAGTCTGCTGTATTATTTCACCATAAATTTAACATCACTATCTAAATTTTCAATCTGAAATTATGCCTAATATGGTGGTATTGACATTTTGTTGTCAAAGAACGGTCTTACATTCATACCACATAGAGCAAAAAATAAGTCAGAGGCTTACACAAAATATATTATTATATTACACCTCACTTAGGGCCGATTAGCGGTGCTGGGACCGGCCGCCAGTGGGGTGGTGTTCCCGCACCGGCAATTAGGATGCCACCGCCACGGTGGCATCCTCTATTCCCAGCATTGTGGCGGGCGGTGCTCGCAGCACCACCCGCCACAATGCTGTGGCTGCACTGTGTGCATTTGCATGCACATTGTGGCCGGCACCATGCGGTGCCTGCCACGTCGTCCATGCAGATGCAGGGGGATAACATAGGTACCCCCCATGTGCCACCCCCACCCTCCCAACATCCAGGGGGCCCGCAACAGGCCTCCCGTTGCCGACACAGAAAGGCTGCTTCCCGCTGGCATCCTAATATGGCTGGCGGTGCCTAGCAGACACCGCCACCATATGCAACCCTTTTCTGCCCGGTAGACCGGGCGGAAAAGCGGCAGACGGTCTTTCCGTCCACCGCGGCCCCCCTGCCATCATAATATGGCGGGGGAAATGGGAGGCAGGCGGGGTATGATGTAGGGCGGATCGCCACCGCCATGCGGGCGATGGCGATCCGCCCTACATCATAATAGACCCCTATATAGATGTTGCTAATAAAGATTATTTTGTGCAAGCCTCCTAGAAATGTTGTTACTCATAACAATACACCCACCATTAGAACAAACGTAATATTCTTCTTTATTAATGTTTCTGTTATTCTATTTCTTTTTCACTGGACATGAAAGATTCCTGTACTTAAATAGAATGTCTAGATACATTCAAACATTTGTGCAAAGCACTAAACATAGTACACTACAAAAATATCAAGATCAATTTAGTCATCTAATTTCCAAGAAAGCAGTCAAAGCAGTTTATGTTACTCGTTAACTGGAGGAAGAGTAGTATGTCCTAATAATTATATGCCTCATACTCAAAAGGTATTTTGTAGCGAGTAAATTAGTACCTCAGTAGTACTATTTCATGTTCTACAAGATTCAATTCACAAACCTATGACCAGAGATCTCCACCTCTCCTGTCTTTTATTTTCAGAGATCTCTGCCACCATGGTGGAAATCTCATCTCTCATAACTAGTATTTGTTTGCAAATTAGGGACAAAGCAAAGTGGTTGGAAAATGGGAAATGATTACTTCAAAATGGATGGGATTAAAAAAAAATTAAGGAGGGATTTTTGGTAGGGACATGCTAATACAACACACTCCTCCACAAATTGTTATTCACAAAATACACTCCTAGTTCTACTACAACCTTAATAGTGATAAAACAGACTTACCGTACTCTAGCCCAGTCTTGGAGTAAATCAAGCCCTACCCATGGCCAACTATTTTTACTGTAATACGCTGCAATAGATTTACTTGGATGAACTAACAAGCTACAGGAAGTATTTACAATATATTAATTCTGAATTTAAAATAAACTTTGTTTTGAGTTAAGAGAAACTTAAGTTTAATTAATAGTAAATTGTATTTAATTTTTATTCATATTTTCAATTTAATATAAAATGTAAATAAATTAAAATTTCCACTTCGTTTAAAATGTCTAAACATTAAAATTAAAAACTTTTTTAATTTTGAAGAATTGTAATTTTTTAAAAAAAAGTATTTAATATATTTGCATTGAAATTTTAAATAGGTTAAATGTAAAACTTAATTTTAGGAGTCAGTTGGATCTTATTTCTTTAAATATTTTGAGGATAATATTTCTTTAATGTTATTTCAATTTTTTATTGTACAATACATTAGTTTTATTTCTTTTTTTTAAATGTTAAACTTTATTCCCTATTTCATATTTTCCTACAGAGCTCCGGAAACAAGTGGAAAGTTACTAAATGCAACTTTACTGTTATAAATTCAGTTGTAGGACACACTTGAAGGATTGAGACTCTTAAGTCTACATTGAGGGCTAAATCTCCACTCGAAAATGGTGCATGAAAAAAGTGTAGATTTACACCTAATTGTAGGACTAGATCTACATGAGAGGAAATCTGCACATGTAAATTTACGTTTTTGTGAATTGGTTCAAAGCATTCATTTGCAGTAAGGGCATGTGGCTGTTGCTGAAGAATTCAACATACAGGGAATCACAGGATTCATTGACAACATAATTGTCCAACTTAGATGATGATATAATTTTTGTAATGTTTCCAGACATAGATATTGAACAACCGTCAGCTAATGAAAGAGTAGTCACAACCCAACCACCCATATATAATCATTCAGTGGCTAAAGAGGATGGAAACTTCAACAGGATTCTGATGTGGGAACTACTGCTTTCAAAAATTGCATACACAAAACAAAATCTTCAGATGGCATTTTTCCATTACATTATGGAAGATGACTGACTATTTTAACATTTGGTGGTTTATATTCTTTCCAAAATGGAATGGATGCATCTGTAATGGACATGCAAGAGTCTTTAGACAAAATTTCAACTTGATGATATAATAAATAAATGTAGGAAGTTTCAAGAAAAATAATTCTCATCAGTGTCAACAGCCACAGAGGGCTAATCAATTGACCGTACTTCTTTTAAATGAAACTATTGATTAATTGGTCTCAGGAAGGGTGTCTTAGACCTGATGCATGCAAATTCTACTATTACTTTGCACTCACCCTCATTGCAAATCCAAGGTAAGCGGCACACCTAAAGCGTCAATGTTAGATATTCTTCACAATCCATCAACAGAAAATGCCATACACACCTTGGCCACAAATAAAAAATCCAATGATTCTTTGAATGAGAACAACGTGCCAATGTGTTGTGTAAGACATTTAATAAAGCAAGTTAATATTAACATTATCTCTGTTAACTTTTTGATAAAGTGCTAATTTATTATAATAACATCCACATTACTTTGTGCACTGAATACTATGTTTGTTGAGATTGGGCTTTTCTCCAAGGTACTTCAATTTTCTAGAACATTGCTTCAAAGGTACAAACAATTTATAATCAAGTAAGGTAACTCAGATAATAATATGTTAGCCGCTTCCTGCATATGTGTAATAATTGGTATCTTAATTTATGTGTTTTTTAACCATGCATTTTACTTCGTTTTCCTAGGAATCTCTTCCACCTATTTTCACTTTGGTATGTGTGTGGTTTATATATTTGTCAGTGAATATATATATATATATATATATAAGACCAAGATTAAAGAGGCGTTACAGGTAGGTGAAAATGTCAGTTTAAACATAACATTTTAAAATTTAAAAACACTGCTTTACCAGTTATAGTTAACTGAAGTAACTATAACTCTCGCCCCCGCCATGCACAGTGTTCTGAAATTACATCATTGATGCTAAATGAGATGTCATCAGTGATGTTTTAAATGATGTCATAGAACAGGTCATGAGTGATGTAATATGTGAGGTCATAAGCAGTACATGGTGAGGCGTTGAAATGAGAAAAACTAACATTGAGAAAACAAAAAAACACTGAAATTCACCAGTTATAATTTACTGAGCTAACTATAATTTGCGCCTTCGTCATGCACAGGTTATGTCCTAACATATTCATAGTACATTACTCATGACATCATTGATGATATCACTGACGACATCTCAGATGACATAATTGATGACATCAATGATGATTAATAAGACACTGTCCCATAAAGTGTGTGGACTTGAAATAAATAATTCAACACGCTACACTGTGTCAAATTTTCTGCTCACAATGGAATTGCTGTCTTTAAAAACTTACACATGACCCGCAATTTTAAGTCAAGAGGTTGACCGGGAGACATTTGCCACTGAAACAACACCTATGATGTCTAATGAAGAGCTCTTTGTAGTCTGGTAAAATAAACAACACACATTCCTGAGATGGCCACAATGACATACAAACATAGAGCCATGATTATTAAACTCCAGTGTAAGATAAAACACCCTTTAAGTGGGACACTCCTACATTCTACATTATTCAACAATCTGAAATGCCTCAAAATCTTCAACGAAGTTCTGTAAATAAACATCCACACATTATTAACATCCTTGTTGAATAGAATTTGGCTCTACCACTAAACATAGGCACATGCTCAGATATCCACTGGTGGATAATCAATTGTCAACAGAAGCTTTGGCCTTTCTCACCAATAGTTTTGCAAGAGGCTTTGGCTTTAAGCCACACCCGCCTTTGAAACATGTATCTTCACCCCACATCAGGTGCGTTCAGCCTTAACTTTGTTTAACATCAAACTATGTAACGTCACAATAACCTATATACATAATAGAAATGGATAACTACTATAATATTATAATGTGCCATTGTTTGTTGTATATTAGTTTGTTGAATGTATTTATCTTTACTCTTGCATTGTAAAAATATGTGCAACTTGTGATTTAAAGTAAAATAGTACATAGAACTTAAATTGAACCTGAATGTTGAAATAAATTTGATATCTTTTTCATAACCCTAATTCAGATATCCAACTTTTTTATGTAGACATAGGCCCTTGATTATATCAATCAATCAATCAGGATTTATAAAGCGTGGCTAATCACAGATAGGGTATCCAGGCACAAAATATTATATCTATAAACTAAAATCGCCTTTATTATCTTTTAAATCAAATCCTAATTACTTATCTGTTTTTACTAATATAATCAAAATCATTTTACAATGTAAATGTAAACATTTTTTGTGTAATATAATGCCATGTTGTTATATCAAAATATTAATGGATATATTTCATAATAAAAGCTATATTACTGTTACCTCATAATTTTTATACTGTATATAATCTTACAAACATTTCAGAGACTTAATATATAAACCAAAATCATATATTCATGTTAAATAATTTGGTATACTCTTAAGAATGGTATATTTACTTACTTTACTTTTACTTACTTACTTTACTTTATTTACTATACTTGCTTATATCAAATAAATAAGCATTTTCTTTAAAAAAAAGTATATTTTAATTACATTTTAAAAATGTTAATGTATACAATATTGATATATAGAAGGTCTGATGGAAAATGTAACTTTACATATTTATAAATCTGTTAATAGTATCAAAATTATATTTAGTATACATCATTCTTTAAAAAGGCACTTTTGATATATACGTCTAACTGCATATTCCTCACCTTTTAGATATCCCCAGTCACCAGACTGGATCCAGAATTTTTCATAGCAATTGCTCTATCATTCTGGCAGATGGAACCATCGGACTATGTGGCAACATTTGCACCAACTCTAGAAATAATGGTGTGAAGCTATGTATAGCTGTCACCTGTGTGCAATGACATCAGTTCCTTTCTTTCTGCAGCCCCAAAGACCATCAACTTCAAACCATGTTGAAATTACTGGCAGCATTTGTCGGTCACAGATTCTCTCAATTTCTGCCTATGGGTCTAGAGCCTAGGGCCCACTCAAAGGCATACAACAATTGTTTTCCTGATGCACCTGAAGGCACTCAAGCACTGGGAGGCGAAGCAATACACCCTGATCCCAAAAATTGAGGTAGGTCATTCTCCAAACAGCAGACCCACTCCTGCTGTAAGTTGGGGATCCTCTTGCACCGCAAATTCTACTCCCACTCCAGGTTGCCATTTTACCATAAGCCGAAGATGAAGTTGAATGGCAAGTGATGCCAAAAGCGCTAGAAGTCTCAGCTGGATTTGTCCCCTTCTTGCCATCCTCGCTTAGCAGAAACGTAATACAGTCATCACTCCAAGGACCTGACTCCACTGCCATCATCCAACTCCTAGGCTGTTCTGAAAATTTGCGCAGGTTGAGAATACTTGTACTCCCATACCTTGATGACTAGGTGCTGAAGGTGGGCTTGCTGCAGTTAGTCACTGACCACCTGGAGATGATGCTAACCTTTCTGTCATCTCAGGTTTTTTTTTATCAGTGAGCCAAAGTCCATGCATGGGTGTCCAAGCTGGACTCAGTGATGTTCGAGGTTTTTCAACCCTTTTCCATTACCACAGCGAGTTCTGTACATTCAGTGTATGATCCTAATGTTTCTAGCACAAACCTGTGTTCTGGGGCGGTCGGTTCTGAGGCTTCTAGGACTTTTGGCCACATGCATCCTTATGGTCTCATGGATCTGCCTGTGCATTTGAACCTTGCATTGAAACCTCTACTTCCAATGGGATTAGAACCCAAGCTGTCTTTCAGACAGCATCTTAATATCAAAGGAGACAACTCGGGTCCTTCAGAAGTCGCACCTGTTCTGTGGCAGTCTGTTCTCTCTACCCCGAGGTCAAAGTGATAATGGATGTAATGTTTCTAGGTTTGAGTGGCCACCTGGGAGAAGTGAGATCAGAATGTTTTTGTTGAGGTAGTTCCATATTGAAGAAACAAAAGCATCAATGGACCCAATGCTGCACCACCTGAAGTAATCACGGCAACAATGCTCCCAAGTTGCCCGCCTCTAATGGCAAGCTGCTGATTGACCATAGGAGATTTGATTTGTCTACTGATGACATGTTGGAATATTGCATATGTTGTATTATAATGCATTACGATGTCTCGTACATATAAAAGGTTTTATGTGAGCTGCTACCTCCTCTGGGGAAATTGCATCTCCTACTATACTCTTTCGTCTTGTTTATCCGTTCTCTGCTTTGTCCTTTTCACCTACTCAAGTTTGTCATTAAACCATCTGTTTTGCTTGAACATGTGGCAAAAGCGTTTGATTGTACTTCACTTTCTAAGAATTTCTGTGGCTCTACCTTTTGCTTTGATTAATTGAAAACAACATATATGGGGTGGTGAAATTTGACTAAACCCTCAAGCTGAAGGTGAGCCTAGACCCTAGAATGGCAGCATTTCTTTACTATTTAGGTTATTGGAACGTTAACAATATAAAACCATTGTGATCCTTTCCTCACTTTGGAGGTAAACTTGCGTTTTCCTTAACTGTGGTTTTGGGTGCAGGCGGATAAAAGAATAGACGTGACAGTTAGTGTTTTTTTAATCACACTTATTCATACGCTGCTGCATTTGTTCCTTCTTAGAACCTATTTGCAAGTTTGGCGGTCCATAGAACGACCAAACTCACGGTGGAGGTGTGGTGGCGGTCTGGGACTGCAGCACTAGTGGTCTGACTGCCGTATTACAACTACGGTGGTCGGACCACCATAGGACTGCCTAAACCGTGGTTCTCTCTTTTACACTACAGTAGAAGATTTAGAACATGACCCCATTGAAGCTGTGCACGGGTGAGTTTTGCTTCGCTTAACAGACATTGTGGGCCTGATGAGTGGGTTCTATGGGTATTTCTCAACTCTGACTAGGTTAAGGGATAAAGGGTAAAACCGTGTGGTAGTTTGGGTGGTTTGCTTTGTGAGGACTTCAACCACCGGGTGTGTGTTTGGATTTGTATACTGTGTTTTTGTTTGTCATTTATCAGAATATACGCGTGGTATATGTTCGACTATTATGGAGTCTATCTAATTAGATTCTTCCATTTCTTCTTTTTGATTTCCTAACGTATTGGCTGCCATTTGATGGCGCATGGTGCCTTGATTCGAGGTGCCGCTCATTGTATTCAACTGTTGTCAACTGTAGAAATTCCTGTTTTTCGACTACATATAATGAGGTATAGACACACCTCGTTCAGGTCATTATTGTATAATATAGAGACACGTGGAGTTACATGGGTCTATAACATAGGTAACAAGTGAAATGTTTTGCTGCACAATGTGGGTGCACTGTGATATAGCTGTGTGAGTTCTTTTAATACCTGCTGTGAGTAACCCTGGCCCAGGTTCCTTGTGCATTATAATGTAGCTTTGTGGAGGGAACTAGTCTGGATATGTCGAATTACATGTCTAGATATTCCCTCATTATATGTAATGCTTTTGTTTTCTTGCTGTTCCTCTCTTCTTAATATGCGCCTGTGTGGATTGACCCTGGGATTGCCGTGCGGTGTTGGACTCTGAGATGTCTCAGAATGCCATAATGGGATGTTCTGTCTGAAATATACCTTCTATTGACAGTGGTGAATTGCTGTTACCTGGTTGTAAGTCGCAGTTTATGGAGGGTGGCAGTTTGTACCTTTGCATTTCTCACTCCCTTGGGCACCGTGATGTGTGATTCATTAGTATTTGGGTGCAGTATTTAAACTGTTGTTTGGTTTAACCCCTTCGCTGTGGCGGGAATTCCGCCGCAGCGCTGGGGGTGCGGGGGGGGGCAGCGCGGTGGTGCTGTGCTCATGACGGAGCCACTCCGTCATGAGCCACAGTTGAGCTGTGCTCATGACGGAGCGGTTCCGTCATGACTCCGCCCAGTTGCGTTGTCCCCCCGCACAGGCGGGGAAACAGCGCCGCGTGGGCGGAGCGGCCGCCAACGGTCGTGGCATGACGGAACCGCTCCGTCATGAGCACACGGCAACCGTGGCTCATGACGGAGCGGTTCCATCATGAGCGGGGAAGGGGTTAATAAGAGAATTAAGTTTGCTTTTGTGTTGTAGTAGTTTATTTTCTCTCTGCGCCTTATGAGTGAGTGGAGAATCGGTGGATTTACAATCTTGGTAGGACCCTCAATGGTCTATAGGGCGTACTAGACTGGCTATGTACCTTTTAAACTGAATGTATACACTTGGTGGGTGTCTGGTTAACTACCCTGTTTTGGATCACTAATATAGTGTTTCACAGATCAAGTGAAAAACCATCTCCTCCCATCTCCTTTTCATGTTTGCATGTTCTCTTCCTCTTACCTTTTTTCATTTTGTATTCCCCTCATTGCTATTTCAAAATGGGAGCTTTTTTATTAAAATGCCTCCCTTCTTAAATTTCAGGCTTGTTTTAAAATTATTTGCAACATGGCTTTGAAATAGTTGTCTTGAATTATTGGTCTGATGAGTTTTATATTTAAAAATGTATGGCTGTAAGTCATAGTGTTGTTTTCAATGTCTTTTTCAGTGTTTTCAATGTTTTTCAAAGTGTCTTTAATGTTCTAGGAGATTTATTATGTTTATGTTTGTGGCTTGGTATAATTTTGTTATTATTTTGGCTTTGTCTATGGGTCTTTGTTATATACTTTTGATTCCTAGTGGATGTTTTACGTTGTGTTGTGTCTCATTATTATCTTTTATGGTTGAAGCCCTGATGAAGCCTTTGTAAGGTGAAACGCGTTGGCTGCGTCTTTATAGTGTGGTTGAAGAAATTTAAATAAAGAAGAAAAATCTTTCACAGTGACGAGGACCTACTAGTTTTGATTAATGCTAAGTGTTTTTCCATACTCAATTGTGTTTGTTTCATCTCTTTTTTGTTCCAAAAAAGCTCCATATTAACCTTGTAGAACTCCGCTTAGCTTCAATTGGCTTTTCATCCATCAATGTAAGGCCAGTTCAGGTCCTCACAGACAACACAAGCTCCATGTGCTACTGCAACAAGTAAGGTGTGAGTGGTCATGGACCTTCTGTCAAGAGGTGCTGTGCTTTTGGATATGTTGGAACCTAGAGGTAATCTCCCAAGAAGCCCATTATTAGGTGAGTTTTTTTTTTAGAGTTTTATATTGCGCGAACTAGACCCGAGACATCGGGTATCAGAGTGCTTTACATGAGCACCAGTTTTGTTACAGAAGGACACATTTATTTTTGTTAGGCACGGTGAGATTAAATGATTTGCTCAGAATCACAGGATGTTGAACGTCATGGCTGAACCCGGTTCCCCAGCTTTGAAGTCGCCCGCTCAAGCCCTAAGGCTACATCCTCTCCACTGAGTTCACTGAATACAAGGGCAAGCAAGTTGAGCAGACATCAGATGGCAGACAACAAATGGCATCTTCATCCGGAGGTGGTTCAGGAACCCTCAACCAGTGACATGTGCCTTTGTTGCATTTTTTTCACCCCTGCCGAGAACATGCACTTTCACGATTGCTGCACACTGGGGTTTCCACTAGGATGCTCTCCGGGGGTCACATTCTATCTGCAGGGAGTGCAGATCTTTTGTACCTCTTCCCATTGCTACCTCAAATCCTTCTTACTCTTTGGGAAGTCCTCTTCTCTTGTCTCAGCAAAAGGGTAGAGTCCTGCACTTGAATCTACCAAGCCCACACCTCCAGGTGTGGAGATTGAGTGGCGGCACTTGAGCAATTTTGATTTTATCTGTTGAAGTAGTGGAGTTTATTCTTACAGCTAGAGATCCATATACCAAATACCAGTTTTGATTAACTTTATTAAAGTACTCACATACATGTGTCCACCAGCACCTTTAATTGTGCCTCAATGGGGCATTACCCTGATCCTTTTGTTCTTGATGTGCATGCCTTTTGAGTGTATGCACAGGTGTTTTCTGCAACTATCTGTCAAAATGGTGCTTCTCATCATGTTTATGTTTGCACGCTGTGTCAGTGTGCTGAAGGAGTTTTCACTGCACTACCTTTTCCCCTGACTAATGGTGCTGCTGATCTGTGCTCATTTCTCCTGAAAATTATGTGTCGCCGTCCAAGTGTCCTCAGAGTCGCACGATGCTGTAAGGGGTCCACCTCCCGATAACCCCTTGGTCTGATAGATATATAACAGACACAGAAGGGTGATCAGGCGAGGGAAGGAAAGGAAGGGGACAGCTGGGAGGGAGATCTGAAAGAGAAAGAACAACATGCAATGGTTACATCAGCCCCTATCTCTCTCGCTATCACCCCGTTCTTCCCTAGCTCCCCCTTTTACCTGTAAAAGAAAGAATGCTCTCGGGGAACAGGAGACTGGAAAGACCTGCTCGCAAGGCAACTGGAACCCTACAGACAAGATACCAATCAGCAGAGGTCGTAGTATGCAAGCACCCTCGTAACTCCCCTCAGCTACAGGACCTACCATGAACTCAGGATTCTTCTCAGTACAGGGGGGAAGGACGTATGCCAGGAGTCACCTTTCCACCCCTGTATGGAGTACAAACGAACACACATAAAATGCAGCAGGGCAAGGAACAGGATACTTCTCCTGGTCGCCCCCACGGGTTCTCAAGACGAACCTCAGTCACACCGTTATACTACCAGCAGGCAGAGTTCACTATATACAAGAACGATAAGATGCTGTCCTTGAGGCGACTATATATTACTCCCTCAACACAACGCGGAATATCGCTTTCCGAAAGTTAAAGCCCTCCGCCCTGTTGTGTGTCAATTGAGAGCAATGACCGGAGTTAACACTGGACCTAGGTGAGTGCGACCCCGCACGCCGCAGTTCGGCTTCCAACGGGGCCACAGAACTTTAGAACAGGGACAAACAATGACAACCTCCCCTTCGCGAGGAGTGCTGGACCAAACCAACACGGAGAATGGCGACCCCGCACGCCTCAATGCGGCATCCAACGGGGCCACTGTACTCGGACCCTGAAAGACAAGACAAACCTCGCCTTGCTTCACTAACAACAACCAAAGAATGTCTGGACGACAGAAGCCAGCAAAGAATCACAGTTTTGGTGCAGAGCACCCCTACCCGAAACGCTGTTCTCTGCTTGCACTTCCGACCTGGATACAAAATAACCGGCACCTGACTGCAGCCGGATGTTTCCTTTTCTTCGCCGGCGCGTCCAGCGTGCTGACGTCAAGTACGTCAGCACGCATTGCCTCATGGGAATGGTAGTTCCCGTCATGTCCGCCGACCGCGGGTGGTTCCCGCTCGGACTGGCAGTGCTCTCTGGCGCACCCTGTGAGCCACAACAGTACATCCCTCCCCCGAAGAGCACTGACATAAACAAGCTTTTTTCGGATATTTCTTGTGGAATTGAGCCACCAGTGCAGGAGCGTGGACACTGGAAGCTGGTTCCCAGGAGTTTTCCTCCTCCCCATATCCCTTCCAGGCCAGCAAGTACCACAACCTGGAGCGATGTATCTTGGAATCCAAAACCCCTCTCACCTCGTACTCTGCTTCGCTATTTACAATGACTGGAGCAGGGGCCTTATTGGGCTTCACCAGCGCTGGCTTCACTAGGGACACATGAAAAGCCGGATGAATGCGCAAGGAGGAGGGCAAAGAAAGTTTAACCACTACCGGAGTCACCAATTTCACCACCCGATAGGGACCTATGTACTTGGGGTTGAATACGCTATAGCGTTTGACCCGGATGTTTTTTGTGGATAACCACACATAATCTCCCACTTTATATACAGGTCCCTGCCGTCTGTGTTTGTCGGCGGAAGCTTTGTATCTGTGCTTGGCCTCTCGCAGATTGCTTCTGGCCTTCTGTAAAGTGGTGTGAATGCGCTCTATTCTACTCTGCGCTTCTGGAACCTTAGTTGGTTGTATTGGATTAAGGAAGGGCGAAAACCAAGGATGGTAACCATATGTGCAGTAATATGGTGTGAGTTTGGTGGATGCATGTGATGCGCTGTAATACGCCACTTCAGCTAACCATAGTAAGTCCACCCAATCGTTTTTTGAAGCGCTGGAGTAACACCTTAAGTATTGCTTAAGGGTTTGATTGACCCTTTCGGTCTGTCCATCCGTTTGCGGGTGAAAACTAGTGGAAATGTTGGATTCTATCCCCAACGATGAACACCAGGTCTTCCAGAAGTTTGCTGTGAATTGGCTTCCGCGGTCTGAGACAATCCTCCGGGGCAGGCCGTGTAGGCGGACCACGTTCACTAGTAGTATATGTGCCAACTGTCCTGACGTGGGTATTTTCTCACAGGCTACGAAGTGTGCCATCTTTGTTAAATAGTCCACTATGACCGTGATAACGGTACATCCCTTGTTGCTAGGCATTCCCACGATGAAGTCCACCGAAATGTTTTCCCACGGGAGATTAGGTGTGGGGAGCGGTTGTAGCAAACCTGCTGGTTTGGAATGTGAGGCCTTCATTTGACTGCATACTCTGCACTCCTTCACCCAAGTGCCCACATCCTCCCGTACCGAAGGCCACCAGAATTGCCTTAGGACCCTATCAAGGGTTTTCTCTCGGCCGTTGTGACCTGCGCAGGGTAGAATATGACACCATTTGAATGCTTGAAGACGTAAGGCCCGAATGGGCAGAAGTATCTGCTTTCCCCGTATCGGTATGTCATGAATCAAGCTCCAGCTGGGATTGCTTCTCAGCCAGGTTTTCCATCGGTTTGTCTGGACGTTCCGGGATACACTTCTCAAGAACGGATCTGTACACGTCGCCCCTATCACGTGTTCAGGGCTGATGATGGCTCCTTTAGGTGAATTAGGGAGAGCGGCCTGGGAAGCTTGCCGGGATAAAGCATCTGCTTTTTTGTTTTCCTTTCCAGGCCTATAAGTAACAAGGAAGTTATATCCCGCAAAAAAGAGAGTCCACCTTAGTTGACGGGGGGTTAGGTGTCTCGCTGCCGTCATGAACTGTAAGTTCCTGTGGTCGGTATATACCGTAACCACGTGTCTGGCACCCATGAGATGATGCCTCCATTCACTGAAGGCATCTTTGATGGCGAGTAGTTCTTTTTCGGCGATGTTGTAATTGCACTCCGCGGAATTCAATTTTCGTGACATGTATGCCACTGGATGCAGTTGCCCTGTTTCGACATGCCTCTGTGATAACACCGCTCCCAATGCTGTGTCGGAGGCATCGGCCTCCACGATAAATGGACATTCAGGGTGTGCATGAGCCAACACCGGGGCCGTAGAAAACGCCTCTTTTAGCTCATCGAAACCCTTTTGGGCCCCAGCGGTCCACTGGAACACCGCCTTCTTACGCAATAGCTGAGTGAGAGGGGTTGCCAAGTCTGAGAAGTGGTGGATAAAGCGACGATAGAAGTTGGCAAACCCCAAAAAACACTGTACATCTCTGAGGTTGTGGGGAGTAGGCCATTGTTTAACTGCCAATACCTTCCTTTCTGACATTTCCTGCCCCCAGGGTGTGAGGTTCACCCCTAGAAACTCCACAGACGTCACCCCAAACTCGCACTTACTGATTTTGCAAAATAAGTGGTGTTTTCTTAGAGTTTGAAGGATGGTTTTTACATGTTGCGTATGTTCCCTGGTGTCCTGGGAGTAGATTAAAATGTCATCGATGTACACTATGACAAAGTGGTCCAGATATTCACGGAGCACATCGTTTAGGAAGAATTGAAAGGCCGCGGGGGCATTGCATAGCCCGAAGGGCATAACTAAGTACTCATAGAGTCCGAATCTGGTTTTAAACGCAGTCTTCCATTCGTCCCCTCTCCTCATTCGGACTAAATGGTATGCCCCCTTCAGATCTAATCGCGTGTAGATCGCTGCCTCTTTTACCTGCTCCAACAGAACGTTGATTAGTGGTAGCGGATACCGGTTCTTCACGGTAATGGCATTTAACGCCCTGTAGTCCACGCACGCGCGAAGCTCGCCATTGGCTTTAGGAATGAAGAAGAGAGGCGACGCTGCTGGGGATTTTGACACTCTTATAAACCCCAGGCCCAAATATTTATCCAAATACTCCCTGAGGTACTTATGTTCTGGCTCCGTTAGGGCATACACCCGTCCCGCGGGAACGACCGCCCCCGGTATCAGGTCTATTTGACAATCGTATGCCCTGTGGGGAGGCAGGACTTCGGCGTTGTCCTCGTTGAAAACATCGTTGTATTCTTTATAGACCTCGGGTAATGTCACTGCTTGTTCCACTGCGGTCGCCACCTGGTAACAAGTTGCCAATGACATGGCAGGGTTTCTTGCAGAAACGTTGCAGTTCGCTAGACAGTAGTCGGAGGTAAACTGCAGGGTTTTTTCGAGCCAATTTATGAGCGGGTTGTGGAGGCACAACCAAGGCAACCCTAGTATTACTCCGTAATGGGGTGCTGGAATAACGTTAAAGGAAATCAACTCCTGGTGCTCCGTCCCCTGTTTTACCGATAAAGGTCCTGTATGGTATCTCACCGGTCCTGAATCCAACATTTTTCCATCAACCGCAAACACCATCTCCGGCATGCTCTTCTCCTGTAACGTTATTCCGAGCCGTACCACCTGATCTTGGTCCATAAAACACCCCGTGGCCCCAGAATCCAATAACGCCCGGACTGGCAACCACCTGTCTTGCACCAAGATGTGCACGTCCACATAAAAATGGCTTCTTTCCTTGGTCTTCAAGTCTTCCAACGAAGGGATGTACAGTGCGCTCATCCCTTCATCCTCCTTTAAGCTGGAGCGTTTCCCGCCTCCGCGAGGGTGGTTCTTGTAACCGCAGCTTTCTGATCCGATCGTGGAGTTTTGGGCCGCAGACTGCATTCGCGAATGAAATGCCCTTTCCGTCCGCAATACAAGCATAGGCCTTTCTTCCGCCTATACTCTCGTTCTTCGGAGGTGAGCGGGGAACGGACGGCTCCAATTTCCATAGGCTCGGTTTTTGAGGAACCAGGGTGGTTTGCTGCCCTAGTAGGTTCCACAGTAGGCACCGGTCTCTCCCGCCGTCTGTGGTCCCCTTTTCTCATGCTTAGGCGATGATCCAACCTTAACACCAAACTGATGAGTGCCTCACAGGTGACCGGTTGCGGGTCGATCTGCGCCACCACATCCTTCAAGTCTTCGCTTAGCCCTTGATGGAAAAGAGCCGCTTGCTTCTCTTCTGGCCACTCGGTTTCAGTGATCAGTCTCCTAAAATCGTTAATATAGGAGATAACATCCCTATTGCCTTGTCGCAATTCTAGCAGATCTCTGTCGGCTGAGAGCGTGGCGGCTCGACGGTTGAATGTTTTCTCGAATTCTTCCAGAAATGCGTTCCAATCATATAGAAGCTGATCGTCTCTTCTCACCAGCGGGACTGCCCATTGAGCTGCGTCCCCAGATAAATACGAGAGAAGAAAGGCTACCTTTGAATGGTTTGTATTAAACGCCCTAGCCCTACAGGTAAAATGTAACATCACTTGCGTGAGAAAGACTTGCAACTTCCCGCCTTCCCCGCTGAACCTTTCAGGAGTAGCTAATTGCACTGGCGTGGGAATCTCCACAACAACGGGAGCCGTAGGGGTGGCGCGGGGTAAGCCTGCATCAAAGGGATTGCGTTCCAAGCGATCTACCTGCGCCTGTAGTGTTGCTGTTTCTGTTCTAGAGGCAGCTACCTCAGCCTGCAACAAGGCCAACGCAGCTATAACATCCTCAAAGGTGGCCATCCCACCGTGCGACTGGGAGGACAGTTATCCGTGGGCCGGTTATTCTGTCGCCGTCCAAGTGTCCTCAGAGTCGCACGATGCTGTAAGGGGTCCACCTCCCGATAACCCCTTGGTCTGATAGATATATAACAGACACAGAAGGGTGATCAGGCGAGGGAAGGAAAGGAAGGGGACAGCTGGGAGGGAGATCTGAAAGAGAAAGAACAACATGCAATGGTTACATCAGCCCCTATCTCTCTCGCTATCACCCCGTTCTTCCCTAGCTCCCCCTTTTACCTGTAAAAGAAAGAATGCTCTCGGGGAACAGGAGACTGGAAAGACCTGCTCGCAAGGCAACTGGAACCCTACAGACAAGATACCAATCAGCAGAGGTCGTAGTATGCAAGCACCCTCGTAACTCCCCTCAGCTACAGGACCTACCATGAACTCAGGATTCTTCTCAGTACAGGGGGGAAGGACGTATGCCAGGAGTCACCTTTCCACCCCTGTATGGAGTACAAACGAACACACATAAAATGCAGCAGGGCAAGGAACAGGATACTTCTCCTGGTCGCCCCCACGGGTTCTCAAGACGAACCTCAGTCACACCGTTATACTACCAGCAGGCAGAGTTCACTATATACAAGAACGATAAGATGCTGTCCTTGAGGCGACTATATATTACTCCCTCAACACAACGCGGAATATCGCTTTCCGAAAGTTAAAGCCCTCCGCCCTGTTGTGTGTCAATTGAGAGCAATGACCGGAGTTAACACCGGACCTAGGTGAGTGCGACCCCGCACGCCGCAGTTCGGCTTCCAACGGGGCCACGGAACTTTAGAACAGGGACAAACAATGACAAGCTCCCCTTCGCGAGGAGTGCTGGACCAAACCAACACGGAGAATGGCGACCCCGCACGCCTCAATGCGGCATCCAACGGGCCACTGTACTCGGACCCTGAAAGACAAGACGAACCTCGCCTTGCTTCAGCAACAACAACCAAAGAATGTCTGGACGACAGAAGCCAGCAAAGAATCACAGTTTTGGTGCAGAGCACCCCTACCCGAAACGCTGTTCTCTGCTTGCACTTCCGACCTGGATACAAAATAACCGGCACCTGACTGCAGCCGGATGTTTCCTTTTCTTCGCCGGCGCGTCCAGCGTGCTGACGTCACGTACGTCAGCACGCATTGCCTCATGGGAATGGTAGTTCCCGTCATGTCCGCCGACTGCGGGTGGTTCCCGCTCGGACTGGCAGTGCTCTCTGGCGCACCCTGTGAGCCACAACATTATGTCACCCTTCTACATCGACCAGTTGGTTACCCTTCCTGCCTTTTTCACTCCACAGATCCTTTGACAGGAAGAGGAGAGCCTTCACAAGTTGGATCTTAACAGAGCTCTCTGTTGTGAGCACACAAAGGAGTACTAAGTTGACAACCAGTTTTTGGTGGGCTTTGCTAGTGCTAAGAAGGGAAGGGTGGTGCAGAAACAAACTCTGTCCAGGTGGATCGCCATATGCATAAAAATGTGCTATAACCTGGCCAAGAAGGAGCTCAAGGCTACTGTGACTGTGTTGGTGAAAGGTGTTTCCTTACTGGACATCTAACAGGCTGGTACATGGTCATCTATCCATACATTACCAAGCGCTACTGCCTCAACAGCCAAGTCTGTAGAGAATCCTATTTAGTGTGGTCAGTGCTGCAGGACTTCTTGGTGTGAGTCCACTCCTCGGACTCTCCACTTTCTGGGAGATACGGCTTTGGTATGTATTCCACTCTGAGGAATGTGCGGTAAGAAATATCCATCAGAAGATCTGTTCACTTCGGTAACACTCTTTTTTTGGATTCTCTCTGTAACCATCGATTCCTCACTGACCTCCCTCCTCTCCATTTTGTAGAGTGAACTCCTAGCATTGTAAACAGACTACAAGTTAGATTTGCACACTTTCGTAATGGATGGTCATTGTCGAAGGGGTGGTGCTTATATACTGCTCTGCACCGTAATTTCAGTAGGCTGTGTGAGGTCACCATAGAGTGTAATGACTCCACCTGCTGGTATGCTGGAGTGATTGCGATGAAAGATCCCAGATCCAGCTTGGTGTCAGGTTATTCCGAAGGTGAGGAATCTGTAGTTAGATATATGCACCATAAAGAGTCTTACCAGAAGTAAGTAACTTGTCCTTCCAACACTGGCTGAATGAAAGGCACCACCCTATACTTTGGAATAAATATTGTCTATTAACATACATATTAAATCTTGAGTTGCATTATCTTCATTATTCTTTTAAACACGTCACACTCACATATGTTGTTTCTTCTTTTTATGAGTAGATTGAAGTCTGACTTTTGCTTTAATAGAACTAGCCTTTTTTGGAAACTCTACTAGTAGATTGTCTTTCTTCATACGCTAATGATTTCAAAAAGTTGTTGTCCCATAATTCATTCAAAACACACTGCCTTCTGATCTCATCAACATTTGAAGTCAATGCAGCATTTTTACATATTATTTGTCATTGTTAAAAGTCTCATGGATTATATTGTTTGATGTAATTATGGTTGTAGTTATATTACAGAACACTTTATGAATTCATTTTTAATAATGATCAGATTAGAAGATTGTTACAGCTATCTCAGATTGATTTTAGTATACATATACAATGTCAATTGCATTTGTTTCTATACTATGAAACATAAATGTAGACACAAAACATTATCATGACAAGGCTATGTTATGTATTCTTTTATATACTACTTTATGAATTTTTTAAAATTTCAATAACAATTCTCACATAATATTTTAGCATTGCTAATATTTACACAGCATGTCGACTTTACCAAGCAGTAGAGATCTCCATAAATATCACTCTCAAACTGGTGACTGATAGTGGAGTTCTGGAAGTTGTTGGAGCCGTGTGCACTCAGAGGGTACTTAGCTGCAACATTGGTGAAGGAGAAGTTCAAATCCTGTATTGGCTAAACATTGATAGAGCAGGTGTTCTTGCAATTGGACGTGAGCAGTGACTGCTGGTGAGCTTAAATTCACATGGATGCAGTCCAGTGCACCCATTACTTTGGGAAATTGTACTACTTGATAGAATCTTTATGTAACCTAAACCTGTCCACATTTTGGTAAGATGTTTTGATTTGAGGATGGCGTCCAGGGTGGAAATGTGGAGAGTGCATGCTGTGATGTGCTTGATACTTTAGCAGACAATCTTTAAAATGACCCAGCACCCAGTCAATTTAGTACTGCCAAGAGCCTACATGAGGTGGTATACCTTGTGAGCTGGCAGTGGTAGGTTCCAAAATGGTCCAATTTGATTCAACAGAGTCATTTTCATGTTTCTGTAAAGTCTTCAAAGTTTGATGATGCCTTGTCACTAATCAAGGTGTTGGCCCCTCTGCCTGGAAATCATCTCCTTTCTCTGTCTTCTTCCTGTGGCAAGTTGATGTAGGTTTATACTGTCTCACAGGACATGGAAGGAGTGTTATCTTCTACTCTTTTATATATTACTGGTGATCCTAGCCCTCATTGTTCCACCTGGTTTAAGCTAAAGCTATTTTTCAGCACACAAAAATCATTACCAATACTGGGCCTGACGTTTTTTTGACAATAGTAGAAAATCTTGCATGTGTTATGTCCATCAGTCTGACAGACTATTGTCTGTCAAATGTAGAGATCACCTCTGGCCCGTTGCGTTCTCTGTACCCTGAAAGGAACTGCCTTCATGATCGTTCATGTCAAGGTACAAAAAAGGTTTGTATTTCCTAAGCATACTCCTGTGGGAGTTTGGTATTGAAAAACATAAAACACAATGAGCCCACACCCAGAGAGGTTTCTCTCAGGGTGTGTGCGTGGGGGGGATTATTTGTTTTTTATGTAACTCATAGACAGCAAAATTACATCACACTGTCCACCCTAATTAAGGCTGTCAGAAGTGTCTTTACTCTGATTGCCCCAACTCTGTTGGGCTTTCAGAAGAAGCTTTCAGTAAATCGAGCCAACAAGGTTGCCATCATAGTTTTACAAGTTACAAAATCTCTGACAAGGACACAATCACACTAAAGACATCTCCCAAAAACATGTTGTATGTTACAATGTGGGAGAAGGGCAGTTTGATGAACTGTTGTCTCACCATAATCAAAATTGTCTTGTGAAAGAACATGGTGGAATATATAAAATTGATTTTTAGGTAGTTACTTATCAACCTCACTAGTGCAACTCCCTGCTAATTCCACCTGCAGTGGAATAAACGTGAACCGTGTCTTTTAAAGAAGGTCCTGTGGGAGTGAATCTCATTTCTGGATGATAGTTTCATGTTATTTTAATTCACGAAGCACCTCTTCATTATCATTGCAACACAAATACAACACCTGAATGGTGAACACCAATGGCCTGATTCACAAAGGCAAACTTACACTTATGTGTGGAGTTCTCCACTTCAACTGTGAAGTCTCCACAGTTGTAAACTTAGTCTTAACTTGTAGTTTGTGAATACCAAAAAACAAAATGTATACTTACCCAGAAGTGTAAGTTTACCTTTGTGAATCTGGCTCTAACTCTGGCTTAAAAGAAAAAACATCTATTGGAAATCCAGTGTTCCATATGTCATTGAACTCAGAAATGGGATCAATTACCATAATAATCAAACCAGGTGTCAAATAAATTGTATTAATAACAAATCTTGTCTAAGTAGCTTTAGTTGAGAAAAAACACTCCGGTGATCTTGCTTGTGTACAAATATTATTATGACATTAGTTTTGCCTTTTACAACAGGGGGACTGGGTCACATAAACTACCATTTTGAGAACAATTGGTGCAGTGTTTCCTGTTAAGGTTTGCCTGCTCCTGAGATATCAGTGGAGTAAGTCATTTCCAGAAATAGTGTTAACCTCACCAGTCTGCACTTAAATAGCATATGGGAGTACCACACATATTATCCAGGTGGGAGGGCACTCTCAGGTATTTATTGACTGGTATTAAGTCAGAGGACCTGAGGCAAAGAAGAGGGCCATACTCCACCCAGGTCAGTAAGGCAAAGCAGAGGGTCTTACTCCACCCAGGACAATAACTACTCGGTAGTGTCCTACCCCCTGTATTGCTATTGTAAACCAGATCCTTAATATTTGGATTGAAATTTACAAAATTGTTGGTTAGATGGTATTTTTACCATGAGACTATTTAAGTGAAAATTTACATGAAGCATTCCATTTGGATTTTTGCTTTGATGATAGGTCTCCACCACTTTAGTCCTATTTAAATGCTTTGTAGTAAATGCCTGGTTTTGAGAGTACAAATAGGAGCATAACAGATTTTAGTCACAAAAAATAATTTCTTGGCCGTACCATGCTAATTTTAGGAATTATGGTAACTTTTAAGGTGATTTCAAGCCATGAAAAATGCTGATCCTTGTCCATTCCAGATACATCTAGCACTGGCACACAAAGGCTGTAGGAGAAGTTTACACCTTACCAGGAGTACGATCCCTTATGCCCCGTCCCTACCACTTGTGGGGACACCTAGAGAAAGGACCGGTACCCCAGATGGGGCACTTACACATTGGCACGAGGTAGAATTAGATACACTGGGTGACCTCTATGCAGACGGCACCTTGCTGCCTTTCGAGACATTGATGACAGAATACGACTTACCTGCAGGACAATTTCTTCTACACAACTTTATTATGAGATCCCTAACGGCGACACGGGGAGACCTAACCACTGAACTGGAAACGCATCTTCTGTTGCAATACCTACATGTCATGGGAAAAGGATCACATATAGTACATTGGCTGGTAGAGGTACTACACATTCACACACTGAAACCCATGTCAACTCTTCGTGAACTGTGGGAAATAGATAGAGGGCCACCATGGACAGATAAAGAATGGGACGCAATACTGGCTAGCCCACAAACATACCAAGAAGCTCGAAATTCAAACTTATACAAACATATATAATGCAGAGGGCATACCTCACACCTGATAAAATAAACCAATACTTTAATATCACTACTTCAACGTATCCACGATGCCAGCAGGCAAACGCAGATCTCCTGCATATGGTATAGTCCTGCACCTCCCTTAATACCTATTGGCATGTTGTCACCACAACGCTTACAAGCTGCACCAACAAGCCACTGACATACAAATGGGAAGTCTGTGTTTTAGACCTTTATCCCAGATCCAAGAAAAACAAAATCACCTCTAGATTAATTGACTTAGGATTGATTGTAGCGAAGCGACTAATAACCAAACGATGGAAACACACTGACCCCCCAGTAGCGGAGAGTTGGAAAAAATCCCTCTCCGTGTGGGCACAAGCAGAAAGCACAACACTACATAAGGAGGAAATAGCCGGGCTGCGCAAATACCCGATAGCGCATTACTGGGACACTATCCTTATGAAGTTCATACACGGGAACAGGCATGATAACGGCACCTCCTCACAGGACAACGCTGGGAGTGATGTAGATGAGAACACACAGGTGCACCACACCCCGAATTCAGGGTAAAAACTAAGTCCCTACTAGAATACGACCTACATCCACAGACTGAGCTGAACGCCTATGGCAACGGCCCAATACCTGCTGAGTTAGGCACCTGGTGGCACGAGTAAGTCAATAAGCCTCACCAGAGAGATAGTAGGTTAGACACACATATGTCACATACACTCTGACCCAGTTGTGATGAGTTGTTGATGGCACTTTTAGTTAGTTTGAGCATTTTAAACCAAAAACACATATCTTATTTTGCATTTCCCACTGGCCCTATGGCTGAGTCTAGATGTGGTCATTCATGGGTTTCCCTTACAGGGCGCAGGGATAATCATCAAGTATCGCAACTGGAGACACATGCGCTCTGAGCAACTGAAAGATGCAGAGGCACCATCATTCGGACACCAAGAAGTGACATGGAACATAATGGGCATTGTGCACAATCGTTCACATTACTATGTTGTTCAAACATCAGTTTCAATACATATTGTAAATGCAATATCACTGTGAACCCACAATATGTGCTTTATATGGTAATACACGTTAACATATCTATATCTGCAATTCAAGATGACCCTGGAAAATTTGAAAAACGCAATAAAGATATTTATGAAAAAAATGGAAAATGCTGATCCTTGGGTGTTCGACAAAAATGGGATTTCGAAAGAACATAAGAACCTTCTTGACTTAACCAGTAAAAGTTGTTAATCTAGTGAAAAATTTCCAAAAAGATAGCTCTAACTGTTCAGCACTAACAATTTAAAAATCATCATTATCGTTATTCTATCAATCAATTAGGAAAATCTAACACCGTTCTTAGGATCTTTGGAAAGTATTTCGGTTTCAAGCATGCACCATTCAAAGCACAGGCATCACCTAAGTTCTACATATCCTGGTGAAATACTTACAATTGTATACTATTCCATAAAGAGAAAAACTAATAAGGTAGTGTAAGGGTGGCATAAGCCCTTCTAGACACTCTTGGAAGGACCTACCCTACACTTTAGCAATTGATAGAAATATTACAGAAAACATAGCTAAGAAGAACTATGCCAAAGACATGACCTAGCACAACAATGATGTCCTACAGTATACTAATAGATTTGCCAAATGCAAAGTCTTATTCTCACCAAACAACCTACTGCCTACTATCGTTGTGGAATATTTTTTTATTTATGGGAGTTAAGATTTGCTCTCTTATCTCCAGTCCAACTACTATCAGGGAAATCTGTCTATATTTACTATTTAAGTAAAACCCACACCCATAGGTAAGGTAATTGTATTTATTTTACTAAACCTTAAAATTCTTAATTTACCAAAGTATGAATAACTTAATGTCACATTATTAATATAGTAAATCATTTTAAGAAAGTAAACATTTAATATATACCAATTTAAAATTACAAATAAAGTAATAATATTATATGTGTGACTATAGGTATATCCACAGTCAAATGTAATAACTACAATCCTGTTAAGAAATACATAAACTAATGCAATTTATTTAATACAAATCTAAATCTTTCCCCAGTAAACTGTATAAAATATAATTGCTATCTAAAATGTATATACGATCCAGCTTTGTGCTTTATTCTATATTAATGTAAAATACTACAATAAAATGATACCTATAATAACTTTGTCATTTTCTTGTCAAGATGACGTCAAGGCAAGTATCGACAAAGCAAGGGGAGGCTTCATTCAGCTAAAGAAGTTCTGGAGCTCCAAGAACCTAACGCTACAAACCAAGATCAGGCTTTTAAACACCAACGTAAAATGGATCCTTCTGTATGGAGTAGAAACTTGGAGGACAACTGTGACCACCACCAACAAAGTCCAGACCTTCATCAACACCCATCTGAAGAAAAACCTCCAAATCCGCTGGCCAAACACCATCAGGAAAATGACCTATGGCAGCAGACTTTTCCACTTCCTGCTCATGAAGAATTCGGGAAAAGACGCTGGGGGGCTGGATAGGTCAAACGCTCTGCAAGCCTGCATCAAGAAGCACAAGGCAAGCCTTGACCTGGATACCTCAAGGGAAAAGGAAAAGAGGAAGGCCAAGAAACACCTGGTGATGAGACCTCGAGGCTGACTGCAAGGAGATGGATTACACCTAGAGTCAAATTAAAAGAAAAGCCCAGGACATCTATAGCTTGGGACTCCTGGTTTATGGCCTATACCCCAGAAGGAGTAGTAGGCATAAGTAAGTACGTATTATAATTTTGAAAATGTTAACAATTCCTAGCATTACCTTAACACTAACATAATTACTAATATTAATACCCTACTATTTTATAAATATATTAATCAATAAAAATACATAATGAATGCATTCATATATTTTAAAAAAAGAATAACATATGATGAAAAATATTTGAAGTGAAACACTACTCATCCTATTGTCCCACAAATCCAAAAGCCCATATCTAAATATAGAAAAATAATAATCTAACTACTAATTTGTCATATTTTCGAACCCATTAGTTAATTATTAAACAATAAACAAAATATAATTAACAAAATAATTTTCTGTCCAACAAACTCAACAAACTGACAACCCATATCAAATGACAAAAAATGGATTATTATACATTTTATACAATAATTAAATAATACATTATACAATTAGTTACTTTCTATTTCAAAGCACTCCTCTCTCTATTTCCCTACAAACCCAACAAAATGCAAAAAAAATAGTAATCAAATAATACATTTTTAGAACCCATAAGTTCTAAATAATTTAATAAATGCTTAGTTTAACCACAAATTACATATAACACAAAAAAATACAATGACATTAAAGAAAACAATATTTTTAACATCAATATTTTTGCAAAGTTTTGAGAATGACATGCTTGCATTTGATGTTAAACCTCATGATCTTCTGGACATAACAATATTTTAGAAACAGTATTAGTAACTGTTGGAAATGGCCCTTGTTGTAGGGTTACCCCCAAACGTTTTGCTTCTTCCTCCTATTTTGTCCTGACCTGTGTTTGTTAGCTATAGGACTCTGGGCACTTTAGCACTGCTGATCAGTGCAAAAGTTCATATGCTCTCTGTGTAAATTGTTATTGTGATTGGTTATCCATGCTTGGCATATTTGATTTACCAGTAGAATACCTAGTAAAGTGCACTGAGTATGCCAGGGTTGGTAAATCAAATGCTACTAGTGGTCTTGCAGCACTGATTGTGCCACCTACATGAGTAGCCCTGAAAAGATGTCTCAGACCTGCCACCGCGGTGCCTGGCCGCAGTTTAACTGTCATATCGACTTGGCAAGTGCACCCACTTGCCAGGCCCTAGCCTTCCCTTTTCTTACATATAGGGCACCCCTATTGTAGGCCCAAGGTACCCCCCTGGGCAGAGTGCAGTGTATGTGAAAGGTAGGACATGTACTGGTGTGTGTGTAACATGTCCTGATAGTGAAATACTGCCAATTTCGTTTTTCACTATTGAAAGGCTATCTTGCCCCATAGGACATAATGGGGAATGCTTTGTAACATTTTACAAGCATATCTTCCCATAGAGATAAGATGGAAAAACGCAGTTTGGTATCCCTGAACTCAGGATTTAATAACACATCTTTTAGTAAAAATGTTTTTTAAATTATGTGTTTGAAAATAGCACTTTTAGAAAGTGGCTATTTTCTTGTTCATCCATCCTGTGTGCCTCTGCATGTTTGTGGATTGACTGTCTGGCCTTGGAGTGACAGGGACTGAGGAGGTGCAGTGGCTCCAGGAGCCTGGATGAGTCAGCACTAGGCTGAATAGGCCTGATCTGCATTTGGAATGGAGTAGCACCTGTTCCTGAATAGGACTGTGCCTGCCTTCCACAATGCTGGCTCCATCCCCCTGTTGTGTGTCTGGAGTTAAGGCTCACACTGACAATGGAGGTTGTTGTGCACTTGCAGAGTGCCCCCCAGAACTGGTTTGAACTGGGCTCAGAGACCCTTGCACAAAGAGAAAAAAGACATTTCGGGGAATATTAGACCTAAAACCCCAACTTTAGATAATTCCTGGAATTCAGGAGGAACCTTTGCCAAGAAGAAGAGCTGGAGAGACTGAGTAGAAGTACTGCCCTTGCTGTGTGTCTGGGGTTGGCCTGCAGTTGCTGTTTCTGCCAAGGAAAGTAGAAGGACTTGATGTGTGTTGTGTCCCCTGCTTGAAGGAGATCTTCAAGCGCCTGAAGTGACCTGGCCTCCTGTTCTGAAGCCCCAGGGACACAAAGACTTCACCCCCAGCTCCCCTGAACTCTGCTGCTGTGAGTTCTAGCCCACCAAGAGGTGCCTGTGCCAGGTTTGGGGCCTCTGGAGGTTGTTGCTGCTGTCTGGGAGCTGAAAGCAAGAAGAAACTCAAAGAACTACAGAAGTTGGTGCATCGCTCTTCTTGCAGCTGTTTTCCTGACGCATCTCCACGGCGCAAGAGGAATTTCCACTCATCGCCGCTGCGGAAACCGCCACAGCACCTGTTGCCGCTGCAAGAATCGATGCATCGAGGGATTGCAGCTGAAGAGGACCGACACAGCACCGCACCTGTAGCATTGCCTCCCCAAGGTCTCAGGAGTGTCACATCTCTTTGTTTTTTGACGCTGCGGCTGTTTACCTTGTGAACTTTGACGCATCTACAGGTACTTTGGTGAAAAGTCACGCATCCTTAGTTATCTATGGTACAAGTTCTTGAAACCTTTTGAAAGTCATATTTTTTACTGTGTATGTTCGATTTTTGTCGTTTGGATCTTGTTTAGTTAAGATAAAGATACTTTATTTTTCTAAGCTGGTGTAGTGTCTGTGAGTGTTGGTACAAAAACTTTACACATTGCCTTCAGGATTATCCTGTCTCCTCGTGCCAAGTTACCAAGGGGGTGAGCAGGGGTTATCTAAAGTGTGTATCCCCCCCTTACACTGACCAGAAGCAAGGAAGGGTCCCTATTTGGACAAAGGTACCTACCTCTGGCAACTAGAGAACCCCATTTCTAACAGTAACCAACAAAATTTGTGAGATGACATTTGGTAGAATCTGATCCAGATCCTCTTCAAGGATCTAATCAACCAAGTATGAGAGAAAATGGTTTTCTCTCACGATTTCCTCATTGAAATTATGGTAAGCTGTTGATTCAACCAGTGTTCACCTGCAGCTTCACTACAGACTTCTAATGAAAAACAGGGGTTCTGACATTTTGTTTTCATCACAGTTGTGCGGCCCACTTGAGTGCCATGTTGCTGGAATATGATCTGTAGAATTGAAAACATTTCCTTTGGAGGAAACTGAGGTGGCTGAGGGTGGTCACTTTGTCATAGGAATTATGGTTAGTGCTCTGCAAAGGTAAAATAAGGACACATTTGGTAGAAATTCTCAAATATCTACCTCATTCTTGTCAGAATATAAGGTCTGGCATACTGAGTGGACCAGAACAGCTGGCTGCCAGTTGATTCCACACTGTTCTATTGTAGATTCCTCAAAAAGGTCTTCTTTTGTAGCTTCACCACAGAGTTCTAATGAACTATGAACAACTAGAGTGCTACCATTCTCTATTCATGGTAAAAATAAGTATTTCCTTCCTGAAAACCATTTCTTTGGGAGTAGGAGGTGAATTTAAAGCCTTTCCTATGGTGCAGGCTAAAACAAAAGTGCATTGAGGTGTTTATGCAGATATGAAACCATCCAATTAAAACATGTGAAGGGAATTATGGATTTTTTGTCATTGATGGAATAATTCATTTTTATGGTTTAAATCATTTTATTAATTTTGAGATGCATAAATGAACATTAGCCGCCACCTCCATCCCATGGCCAGTGGGGAGCAATACTGAAAGATCATTCAATAAAGGTGGTGAGAAGAGAAACAAGAGAGAAGATTGAAGAAGATAAGAGCTGGAAAAAATAGTGGCTGGAGTAGGGAGCTGGTTAACCCCTGGTTGGTGGTGGTCACAGAAGGGATTAATTCTTTGGCTGGGGTTGGTCACCAGGCTGGGCTTGCGTGGTAGAGAGCCTGGGAACTCGCAGGTATGGTGGGCAAGTAAGTTCCACAGATTCGGAGGAGAGAAAGTCTATAGTGGTACCCCATGTTTTATCGAACCGGCGGAGAGTGCGGGTCAAGCCAGCTGTAATCTTTTCCATGCCCACTATCTCCCATATCTGATATAACCAGTCCAGTTTAGTCCGGACCTCATCAGTTCCCCACCTGGACAGTAGCGCCTATTTGGCGGCTCTCAGAGTTAGGGTGATAGCCCTTCCTCTGCATGATTTAAGGGGGTAGGTCAGGGGATTGGGTAGTCCCAACAGAGTGTAACTGGGGAGTCTGGGTATTTCGGTGTGGTGGATGGAATCTACTTCCTGAAGGATTGTGTTCCAGAAGGGCTGTATTTTCGGGCAATGCCAGAGAATATGAGTAAGCGTACCCGGCTGTCCACAGTTGTGCCAACATAAGTCACTGGCACCGGGTTTCCATTTTGCAAGTCTAACCGGAGTATAGTACCAGTGGTGAGCTATCTTTAAAAACATTTCCTTCCCTGCAGTGCTGCAAGAGGAGGCTCTGGCCCTGTGGATTATGTCTTGCCATTCTTTGGAGGAGAAATCCTACTCCAACTCCGATTCCCACCTACGCTGCGCCGTGGTTTTACCACTGTGTTTCGGCTTATTGAGGAAGGAGTAGATGTCTGAGAGCAGGTGCTTGTCTGATGTGCTTGTGATGTACCATAGTTAAAATTTTGTGAGAGGGCGGCTAATATGAGGTTGCACATGCGGTTTTGTCACCCAGTGTCAAATCGCTAAGTAGTGCCAGTAAGTGTCTCGGGAGAGTCCAAAGCCAGCTACCAACTCAGCAAAGTCCATGATCCCTTTCTCGTCAAATAGGTCACCTATCCGTTTACAGTTGGCTTCTTGCTATTTCAGATACCCCTTCCCCCCTTCCCTTCCAGCGCTGGGGGCAATTCTGGATTGCCTATGAAGGGGGTCAGCAGGGAGACGGGGGTCGAAAGGCCATTGGTCTCCTGTACTCTGTCCAACACCCCCATAGTTGCCTTCAGCACTGGCGATATATAAGCTCCCACTGGTCTATGTCTTTTGGGTAGCCAAGGGACCTTCCATATGTCCATCCCTGCGATGCCGCGATCAATAAAGCACCAATGTTTTTCAGATTCTAGCTTATACCACTCAATCATATAGCGCAGTTGCGCTGCTTGAAAATATTTCACTGGGTGTGGCACCCTGAGCCCCTAGTCCGTCTGACTAAGAAATGTTTTGTGTCGAGCCATACGGGCTCTTTCCCCTTCCCAGATAAAGTTCCCAAGTAGGTGTTGCTATTGCACCAGTATTTGGGGTGGTGGGCAGAGTGGTAGCGTCTGCATCACGTAAAGAATATGGGGCAGGCCACAAGCCTACCCAGCCAGGACATGGTGTGCTTCCGCCAGCTAAGTAGCTCCCGACGGATTTCGTCCAACAAGGCAGAATAGTTGGCCCTTGCCATCCTTTCCATTGTGGGGTAAATTTGCAGCCATAAGTAAGGGACTCCTCCCTGTGACCATGCAAAAGGGAAATACTGTCTCAATTGCTCCTGCATCGCGTGGGGAAGGGTAAGGCTGAGAGCCTGCGTTTTTTAAAGATTGATCTTGAAGCCCGAAACCCCACTGAATGTTGTAAACGCCTCCAACAAGGGTGCCACATGACGGAAGATGCGAATCACCCATTCTTCTAATTTACCCCCGTCGGCCAAGAGAGGTACGCCTTTGATGCGTATATCTGAAACACATAGTGATAGATTCCTTACCTTAGAATTACCCCCCGGCGTCAGACTGAATCCAGAAAGTTTTCGTCAGCAGTACCCCTGCGTGTCAGTAGGTGGTGTCGTGCGGCTCCGCGTCCGCCGTTGGCGTCGTGGTCGCGGAGATGATGTCGTGGGCACTGCTTAGATGCCGCCAATGCGCGCTGATGTCAGTTCTTTCTTTTTCCGCGCCAGCAAGCGCAGATCCGGGAAGAGCAGGTACCCCCAGTCATTTCTTGACTGACTTTTTGAGGCTTTTTGTCTCCATTTTCACCGAGTCTTCGACTCCTGGTGCAGTTGGGATACCTGGTTTTAAGTCCTGCGAGGACTGTCACCGCATGATGTCGGTGATGGACCCGCATTGAGTGTGTCTTTTGTGCCTGGGACGCAACCACGACCCCAAGTCGTGCCCCGACTTCCGGCCAATGGCACCGAAGTCTTTGCGGGAGCGGTCCCAAAAGCTGCTGGAGGTCCGGCAGTCGGGTCTGCGCCGTTCAAGGTACCGGTCCCATGGGAGGTCGAGGGACCATGCGCGGAGTCATCATCATTGAGCTTCGGGATCCAAGTCTTCGCACTCGGGGTAAGGTAAGGCGAAGCACAAGAAGTCAAAGAAACGTCATCGTTCTCCGACTTCTCCTCGCCGGTCACGCGACGGGGCTGAGGGTGTGGGTGGTGCCTCCCGCGCAGCTCTGGCAGAGCCTGTGGCGTCGGCGCCGCCTTACCCACTCTTTACGGGTCCGTCGGCGACTCCGGCCCAGATACAGGAGTTCTTGTCGGCCATGGCTCGCCTCTTTGGGCCGACGGGTCCCACTGGTGCGCCTTCGTGCTCCGCGGTCCCGACTGGGGGTCCTCGTGTTTCATCGCCGGCGGCTCCGGCCCCAGCATCACTGCCAGCTCTGGCCCCAGCTCCACAGGACCTCGAGGGATCCAGCCCTGGATCTCGGTCGACGCCGGTTGACCTCATAACACCTCCACTGATGTCGACCTCACCGGCACCTCTTCTGATGTCGCCCGCTCCTCGGGATGATGACCCGGTTGCAGCCCCGAAGGGCACGCTGCGTCAGGCCGGCGTATATCGATGCCGTTCTCGATGTTGCACAGGGATTTCTATCCCCATGTCCCTGCTCCCTATTTTCGGCCTGTTGAACGGCCTGGGGAGGAAGAGGAGGACTGGGAGGGGTGTGAGGACCCTCTTGCAGCTGATTGCGAGTATGAGCAGGACTGGGCAGAGGAGTTGGGGGAAGCCAGTAGTCTGAATATCTCACCAGACCTTGGCATGCTGTCTCCTACCGTGGCTACGGAGGAGGGCGCTAGTTATGCTGTGGTGTTGCGTAGGGCAGCTGAGGCCCTACACCTCGTGCTCCATACTGTGGCCGTCAGGACTAACCTCCTGACAGAAGTGCTTCAGCCAGCAGCTACTTCTGCGGAGCCGCTGCTCCCCTTCAATAAAGCACTTGGCACCAGGTCCAGGCCCACCACAGGGGCTCCTGTGGATAGGAACGTGGCCCGACGCCATCGCCCGGCTCCGGGTGACCCCATTTTCCTCTCCCAACACCCCACCCGAGAGCTTGGTTGTCCAAGCCTTTGCTTCTCCAACCGCCTTCCCTTCCGCACCACCGGATAGGGAATCCAAGAAACTGGATCAGTTCGGAAAGAAGATTTTTTTTCTGCCAGTTGTGCGCTGCAGTCCGTGATTACCGCATGCCTCTTAGGCCGTTACTCCCACTCTCTGTGGAATACGGTGGTGCAAGTGCTGCCCCAGTGTCCGGAGGAGACCCAGGCAGCTCTCTCCCAGGCTGTTGCAGAGGGGAGAAACGCAGCTAAGTTCATGATTCGTTGTGGCCTAGACACCGCTGACTCACTGGGCAGATCGATTGCAACGACGGTGGCGATTTGTCACCATGCCTTGTTAAGGACAACTGGATTATCGGGGGATATCCAAAGCACACTTATGGACATGCCCTTTGATGGCCATCACCTCTTCAGCGACAAAGCAGACAGCGTGTTGGAGTGGTTTAAGGACTCACGGGCTACGACCAAGTCCTTGGGACTCTCTGCAGTCCGCCCTCCTCCGCCTTCTGCTTTTTGCTCCTTTCGTGGCACCGGAAGGGGCGCACCGCAGCGTTCGCAACAGAGCCACAAGCCTGCGCAGCAACAATCCCAGCGCAGACGCGGGTTCTGCCGTGGCGGACCAAGGGGCCAGCGGGCGGGTCAGTCCACCTCCACCCCGGCCACTACTGCCTCCAAACCTTCCTAGTCCAAACTTTCAGACCCATCAATCTCCAGAGGGCGGAAGGCTTCACCATCACCTCCCCCACTGGCGCACCATCACATGGGGCAGGTGGGTTTTAGAGATAGTCCGAAGGGGCTACTCCCTCCCCTTTGTGACTACTCCTCCAGCCATGGCACCTCGGTACCACCGCATGTTGGGGGATCACTTGGTGCTTCTTCAGCAGGAAGTAGCGGCCCTCTTGGCCAATGGGGCCATCAAGCACATTCAGATGCCAGAAGTAGGTTGTGATTGTTATTCCCATTACTTTCTGGTGCCAAAGAAGGACACGGGCCTTAGACCTCCGGAACGTCAATCGCTTCCTCTGCAAAGAGAAGTTCAAGATGCTCACTTTGGCTCAGGTCTTGTCTGCTCTCAATCCACAAGACAGGATGGTAGTGCTGGACTTGCGGGATGCTTACTTCCACATCCCAGTCCTACGGGCCCACCGATGCTACCGTCGGTTCACGGTAGGCCACGAGCACTTTCAGTTCACTGCTCCCTTTTGGCCTTACCATCGCCCCTCAGGTGTTCACGAAAGTGATGGCGGTGGTCGCAGCTCTTCTGCGCAGATCAGGGGTTTCAGTCTTCCCCTATCTCGACGACTGGTTGTTGAAGGCGGGCTCGCCCCAGACAGTCGTCTCCCACCTCCAGAATATGGCTGACCTCCGGCATTTGCTGGGGTTCTCCATCAACGTGCCGAAGTCGCACCTGATTCCCTCTCAGAAGCTCCTCTTCATCGGAGCGGTTCTGGACACGGCGCAGTTTCGGGTCTATCCTCCCGAACAGCGAGTCCGGGATATTCGGGCTCTGATTCTGATCTTTCAGACCTTGTCCCGGGTTTCGGTCAGGGTGACCCTGAGGCTGCTGGGCCTCATGGCCTCCTGCATCCTGCTGATCGATCATGCCAGATGGCATTAGCGGGCTCTGCAGTGGGACCTGAAGTTCCAGTGGGCGCAGCATATGCGGAACCTGTCCGATCACGTGCAGATCTCGGAGGGCGCTGCACGACAGTTACAGTGGTGGCTCGCGAACTGGCATTGGGTCGACAGCAGATCCCTCTCCCTTCCCCAACCGGAGTTTACAGTGGAGACAGATGTGTCCCTCCTGGGATGGGGCAGCCACATGGGAGAGACGGAGATCAGAGGCCTCTGGTTACTGGCGGAGTCCAAGCTCCATATCAACCTTCTGGAGCTTCGGGCGATCCGACTTGCACTAAAGGACTTCCTTCCCTCTGTCAAGGGGAGAGTAATGCAGGTGTTCACAGAAAACCCCACCGTCATGTGGTACTGCAACAAGCAAGGCGGGGAGGGGTCGTTGACCCTATGTCAGGAGGCTCTGTGCCTCTGGACATGGCTGGAACATCAGGGTGTTTTCCTGGTGGTCCAACACCTGGTAGGGTCTCTGAACGCTAGGGCGGACAAACTCAGCTGCAGGTGCATGATGGATCACGAATGGCGTCTTGAGGCGGAGGTGGCGCAAGGTCTCTTTCAGCAGTGGGGAGAGCCTTGGTTAGATCTATTCGCCACCGAAGAGAACGCAAAATGTCATGCGCGTTGAAATTTCCAAGGCAGCACTCGCTTGGTGACGCTTTTTGTCGCGAGTGGAATTGCGGTCTGTTGTACGCCTTTCCGCCTATACCATTTCTGCCCAGAGTGCTGAAGAAGATCAGGTGCGACCGGGCACAAGTCATCCTTGTGGCCCCGGACTGGACTCAAGAGTATGGTATCCTGAGCTACTCAGTATGAGCATCGATCCCACGATCCGACTGCCTCTTCAGAAGGATCTTCTGTCGCAGCAGCAGAGGACGGTCCTCCACCCGAACCGGTCCAGCCTCCACCTCTTTGCGTGGAGATTGAGCGGCGGCAGTTGATTTCTTTCGACTTGCCTCCTGAAGTTTGTGATGTCATTCTGGCAGCCAGGCGTCCCTCCACTAAAGTGGTATACGCCTGCAGGTGGAACAAATTTGTGGAATGGTGCACAGCAAAGGCTGTGGATCCCCTTTCTGCCCCTCTTTCTGAGGTCCTTTTGTTCCTTCTTTCTTTGGCCCGGAAGGGCTCTGCTCTGGGCACTATCAAAGGTTATCTTTCTGCCATTTAGGCCTTTTCAGGCTTCCTGATCAGCCCTCTCTTTTCAAGTCCCCAGTTGTAAATATATTTCTCAAAGGCATTACACACCTTTTCCCTCCTATTCCGTTCATGATGCCACAGTGGGACTTGAATATGGTTCTTACTTATCTTATGTGTGCTCCTTTCGAGTCCCTTCACAATTGTCCTCTTCGTCTCTTGACCTTGCAGACTGCCTTACTGGTTGCCATCACCTCTGCTAGGCGAGTGAGTGAGCTCCAGGTTCTTTCTTGTAAACCTCCTTTTCTGACGGTCCATTGGGCAGGCTATTACCTTGCTCACCTTCTTTCCGCCTCCGCATCCTTACAGAGAGGAAGAGAGGCTCCACCGTCTGGACCCAAAACGTGCGCTCTCATTTTATCTCAATCGCACACAACAGTTCCGGGTGGATGAATAACTCTTTGCTGGCTACGTTGGCACCAAGAAAGGTCGGGCGGTACACAAGAGGACTATCTCCCGCTGGGTCATCTTGTGTATCAAAGCCTGTTGCTCTTTGGCTAAAAAAGAGCCTCCGGTGGGGCTGCGTGCTCATTACATTAGAGCAACTGCAGCCACTACTGCATTGGGACATGGTGTCCCCCTGCAAGACATCTGTCAGGCAGCCACGTGGGCCTCGCTGCACACGTTTACTAAGCATTATTGCCTGGAAAGCCAAGGCCGGAGAGACGGCTTCTCTGGGATTTCCGGGTGTGATCTTGGTTCGCAGACCCACCACCGGGGCTGGTATTGCTGGGGTATCTATTCTAAGGTAAGGAATCTATCACTATGTGTTTCTTTTCAGATTAACAAGTACACTTACCTTCGGTAATGATATATCTGTAAGAAACATTAGTAGTGATAGGTTCCTTACTGCGCCACCCATCCTCCCCATTCTGCGTACTGATTTCTAGGGTTAAGGTCACCCCTTTCAGGGCCCTAGTTTCAATGCACCAGTGGTCAGTATCTTGCATGGCTCTGCGTTCCTGGCGTGGAAAGTCGTGTACAGAACTGACGTCAGCGCGCGTGGTCGGCATCTAAGTAGCGCCCGCGACGTCATCTCGGCGACCACGACGCCAACGACGGACGCGGAGCCGCAGGACACCACCTACCGACACACAGGGGTACTGCTGACAAAAACTTTCCGGATCCAATCTGACGCCTGGGGGTAATTCTAAGGAAAGGAATCTATCACTACTAATGTTTCTTACAGATATATCATTACCGAAGGTAAGTAACTTGTTCATTGGACCTCTGGAAGCGGTTCTCAAGGTCATCGAGGCGGAGGTACAGCTCCTCGTTCCGGTCCCTGAGCTCCAGCAACTCTCATATCTGCTCGGTAATCTCCTCTTCCCTCCGATCGCCATTCCTTTCCAGGGAGTTGACCCTATCACCGAGTTCCTGCACCACTGCTCTGATCTGTTTGATGTCTGAGTCAACGTCCTGTCTCAGGCTTGCAAAGTCCTCTCTCAGGGACCCGAATAGTTGCTCCAGGAAGCCTCGGGTGATAGGTCCCTCTTGACGCTCCCCAGGAGGGTACATATCCTTCTCCTGTGGTTGGGCCATCGACTGGTCCACCTTCTTGGAACCTGGTTTTTGTAAGAGATCCTTGATTGTGGGGTCTTTCTTTGTACGGTGTGTGGTCATCGCTGCGGGGCTCTGACACTTGTACTCCGGCAGTACGTTCGCGCGGGTTCGTCTCAGGTCTCTTCAGGGGTCCGGGTATAGGCAAGGCAATGGCGTTCCTCTTTATGGACCCAAGCACAAGGTGTCCGCTGTGAGTTGTTCCGGCACTTTAGATTCGGGCCTGCGCCTCAATGATTCCACTTGCCGAGCTCCGAAGGGCCCTGGAAGTGCGGGTGTCTCTCAGCCTCAGGGCTGACAGTCGAACCCAGGCGGTGGGGTGTGCTGCTGTTGTAGGCCTGTCCGATGGCGTATCACGTGGCAGCGGGGTCTCAGAGTCTCTGGAAGGCGCTGATATGTGGGACAAGACCCTCTACTCGTCTCGCCTTGGAACCCTGTGGGCCTCTCTCCCCTCACCGGGCACTGTGATCTGAGCAAAGGTTAGGGGCAAACCTGCGCCAACCCCTGTCCGGGCGCAACAGTAGCGTGTTGCCTGGGCCCCGAGGTGTAAGAGAACGAGGCCACTCCGGAGGCACGGGCCCAGTCAGGGTATCTTGCGTTCATTGGCCGTGAGCACACAGGGCTACCTCTGATGCGCAGCTCTCACCTTGGTGATCTGCCCTCGAGGCCCACCGCACACAGCCACCTAGCTCCTGCGCTGAGGGGGAGACAGGTCAGCTCCCCCCAGGGCTCTATCCGGTTCACCACAGGGGCCCCATATTGCACGACGTCTCCTGAGCGGGCCACGGGTTGACCAGGCTCCTCATTCCCAGTTGGGCTCGGGTGGATTTCGCCCTCGCTGCCGCGGTGGGCGCTCCCCACCGCACGAAGGGCTCCCCACAGCAGCACCGGATCCGCACTCAGCGTCTCTCACGGCCCCTGGCACCAGTCCTCGCTGCGCTCCTTTCTGCGACACCCGGGCAGTAAGTGGAAGCACCTCTAAGCTGGGGTCAGGTCCGTTGTTGTGGGCAGGCCGTGTTGGGGGCTCCGTATGGGCCCAGTGCAGAGCAATGCGGTACGATCAGGCACGGGCCAATTTCACCCTAACTGCAGCATCAAGCACCCCCCTACCTCACCGAGGCTTCCAACGGCAGTTCCGGCTTAGCGTTCGGCCTCTCGCCTCATCGCCGGAGATAAGCCTCACTGCTCTCCACGTCGCATCCCACAAGCCGCCGGCAGCAGCGCCTCCGTTTCGGGGCTGGCTCCGCCGCAACTCGCAGGTCCTCGTGGGTGATCTATGTGTGCCCGGGGTGTTTCGAGGCAATTCTGAGCTGAGCAGGGACCCATTCTGGCTATTTTGAATTAAATGAACCTGCCTCGTCCAGCGGAGCTCACTAGAAACGCTGCTATTCTGCCGCCATTTTGGCCACGCCCCCAAATAATATATTTTTAAAGGGCTTTAATGCATTCATGGGGTGATAACGACCTCAATCCACCATTTCCTTTCACTTCTAGTTCCTCGGATTACCGATCTTCTGGCACATGCATCAACGTAGGCTTTTGCGATTCCTTAATTGCGATTATTAAGGAATCGCAATTAAGGAATTGCAAAAGCCTATGCATGTAGGAATCGCTATAAAAATAGCGATTCCTACACATTCCTTAATTGCAACTCGCAAATTGCGCGTCCCAATTAAGGAATGCCGTCCCATTCATTCCTCTGGGCCTCCAGGCCCCTAGGAATGAATTGGAGATTGCATGAGCAATTTGCGAGTACCAGTAGGTAGTCGCAAATGGCTCATGCAATTTCAAGGGTGCAATGGTGTCAAAATGACACCCTTTTGCACCCCTGAAATTGATCGGTGCACATATGTTGCACACACACATGCCCTAATGGCATGTGTGTGCGCAACATGAAACTTTGAAAAATGCCCAAAAGTGCATTTTTTAAAGTTTTTGCAAATTACCATGAAGTTCAACTTCATGGTAATTTGCTCCCCCTATTAGCGAAATCGCTAATTTTTTTACTTTAATGCATTGCATTTAAGGAATCTCAATTTGGGATTCCTTAAATGCAATCGCAATTTAAGTAATCGCATGTTAGAGATTCCTTAAATTGCGATTTTTGCATTTGGAATGATGCATCCCAAATGCAAAAATACCGGTCGCAAAGGGGCAGATTCTGAGAATCTGCCCGTTTGCGACCGGTTTTTCCTTTGATGCATATGCCTGCTTGTCTCCTAATACAGCCTTCATTTTAAAATGGTAACATTTTAAAGACAGAAAGTTTTTTAAAAATTGTCCATGAAAATGTGTGGCAGTATATTTTAGAGGTGCAGACTGATCTTGCTTGTAAAATGAATAGATTTGAGCTCCTATGGCTAGTAAGAACCTTCAAAAGAGAGTCTACTTCTACAATTAGGGGCAAATTTATCAACATTCTATATCAGGTGTGAGTCCAAAAAGGGACACAAATCCGTGCAAAGTATTGATTCTGGATGATTTTTTCCAGCTCAAAACATAGTTTGCCTATGTAAGAAGTCCATAAGTCAAGGAGCCTACCATGAGTGGTACAAGGGCATTATGATGCAACCACCCGTGAGTTTTGACACAAATTCCTATCTACTAACATTGGTAGACAGGGATTTGCAGAAAACATTTATGCCTCCTCCTTCCAGTACAAATCCTAGCTTGACCTCACATACACTCTGTTGCACTATGGTGCAAGTGTGCATTGGAGCAAAACAGCCCAAAGTGCACCAGCTCAGTCAGGGAAAAAATCAGAGCCATTTCTTAGTGGAGATTACGTTGTCCTGCACTCTCCCTTTCATGCAACGCAGCGCTGCAACCTTGGATGCATTGTATGATTGCTTTATAAGTTTGACCCTTAATTTTTATTTTTACTTATTCCTGTTTCCTTTTTAGGTCTCGCCTGACCCAGCGCATGCGCTGGTCTGGCGAGACTTATTGAGAGGGCTCCCAAAAGTGCTACCAGGCCAGCCTAGAGCTACAACGCATGTGCGCGGGCATGCGTGCCACGCTTTACCGCGCTTTACCGCGATTACTTTCACTTTCGCAGCCGCGCGGCCGCTTTGATGTTCGATCGTGATCGCGACCGTTGCATGGCTAAACACTTATAAGGTCCCAAAGGCGAGACCTATTGGCTATGCCAATGCTTGTTTTTTTTTTACTAATAGCAATTCCTTTCATGAACATTAATTGATTCAAAATCAGTTTTGTGAGGTAAATATAAGACATAAGTATGTTTAAAAATAGCTATGTAAAATCTATAGAAATTTTGTGTTGTAAACGTTATAAACCAATACATTGAAAGGTAATTAATTAAATTACATTTTAAAATAAGAAGCATTGTAAATCAGACAGAACACTGAGGCTACTCTTTTAAAACACAGTAAAAACTGTAATGGAGTACACATTTTTCAGAAACTTGGACCACATTAAATATACAGTATGAACAAATAGAAAGGATTTTTTTCAGGCGCTTAATTTCACGAACTTGTAGCAGCAGAGATAAGAACCAATTTCATGTGTATATTCATGCTTGCACACAGGAAGACGAATGATTCTAAAGCTATTTCTCCAGCAACACGTCTCCGCGTATAGGCACACACTGTGAAATAGGTGAGCATTCTAGGGGCATATCAACAACGAGGCAATAGAAAATTATCGCCGCTTTTGCGGCCGAAGGGGCATATCAACAACAACCGGCGATAATTATCGCTAAGCGCACTTAGCGCTAGGATAATTATCGCCGGCTAGCGTGGATTTTTATCGCTGAGATAGCGTGCTATTAGCAACGCTTATCTCAAAAGCGATAAAAATCCTCACGCTAACTGTCTAACGTGAGATTATCGCTGGAAACCCAGCGATAATCTCATGTTAGCTTGTTGATAGGGACAGACAAACTTAGCCATGATATCCTCCTTCCATAGGATATCATGGCTAAGTCAGAAAAATACCAGACTTAAAAAAGCAGCGTTAATCGCGGTTAGCGCTGCTTTTTTTGTCTCTAACAGGGTTAGTGATATTCTTGATAATAGGAGAAATGTCGCTTAGCGACATTTCTCCTATTATTTTACTCTGGAACACCCCCTTTGCATCTCATTAGGGGGCATATCAACAACAACCGGCGATAATTATCGCAAAGCGCTTGGATAATTACCGCCGGCTAGCGTGAATTTTTATCGCTGAGATAGCGTGCTATTAGCAATGCTTATCTCAATAGCGATAAAAATCTACACGCTAACAGGCTAACGTGAGATTATCGCTGGAAACCCAGCGATAATCACACGTTACCTTGTTGATAGGGACAGGCAAACTTAGCCATGATATCCTCCTTCCATAGGATATCATGGCTAAGACTGTACGGGGCATATCAACAAGGGCTTTATCTCTGCTTTTTTGGCTTTAAAAGCCAAAAAAGCAGAGATAAAACTAGCTCCCTATCAACAACAGGGTGCTAACACGCAAATTTGCATGTTAGCACCCTTTTACTCTACGCTTCCCCTTGCATCTCTAATGAGATGCAAAGTAAAATAATAGGAGAAATGTCGCTAAGCGACATTTCTCCTATTATCAAGAATGTCGCTAACCCTGTTAGATACAAAAAAAGCAGCGCTAACCGCGGTTAACGCTGCTTTTTTACATCTGCTAATTTTCAGACTTAGCCATGATATCCTATGGAAGGAGGATATCATGGCTAAGTTTGCCTGTCCCTATCAACAAGGTAACGTATGATTATCGCTGGGTTTCCAGCGATAATCTCACGTTAGCCTGTTAGCGTGAGGATTTTTATCGCTATTGAGATAAGCGTTGCTAATAGCACGCTATCTCAGCGATAAAAATTCACGCTAGCCGGCGATAATTATCCAAGCGCTAAGTGCGCTTTACGATAATTATCGCCGGTTGTTGTTGATATGCCCCAAAATTAGCAGACGTAAAAAAGCAGCGTTAACCGCGGTTAGCGCTGCTTTTTTTGTCTCTAACAGGGTTAGCGATATTCTTGATAATAGGAGAAATGTCGCTTAGCGACATTTCTCCTATTATTTTACTCTGGAACGCCCCCTTTGCATCTCATTAGAGATGCAAGGGGAAGCGTAGAGTAAAAGGGTGCTAACATGCCAATTTGCATGTTAGCACCCATTTGTTGATAGGGTGATAGTTTTATCTCTGCTTTTTTGGCTTTTAAAGCCAAAAAAGGCAGAGATAAAGCCCTTGTTGATATGCCCCGAAAAGCGGCCGAAAAGCGGCGATAATTTTATCGCCTAATTAGCAAGGTGACGCTAACGCGTGAAACCTCGCTTTAGCGTACGTCGTGGCCTCCCCAGAAACACCAAAGCCCTGACGAGCACGGTGGGCCTGTAAAATGATTAAATTGGTGGCATGCTTACAGAGGCTTTGACCTTTTTGGTTGCTAATGAGAACCGGCCCTAATTTCTGAGATTTCACTCTGAAAAACGATCATTTTACGGTAAACTCTCTGGCCCTGGAATGCTTCCTCCAGCACTGCTGAGGTTTCTGGCTTGTCATCTTACTATAAACACGTCAAACGTTTACATCTCATATTTACAGAAAGAAAAGAAGAAGTCCGTGTCCTATGCAAGGGCAGCCGCGTATCTTAAAACTGACAGCTGCGGGCTTTTGCGTCACTTTTCCCATGTTAAAAGTGACGCAAAAGTGGCGCAAGGGGCTCATAATTCTGCCCCTTTGTTTGGAAGCTGCTTATCATGTCTAATGTTTAAAAACAGTACCGGAGGGAAAGCTGTATTCAAGCAGTGATTAATTGATGCATCTTGTATAGTGCTTGCTGCCAACTAGATTCACTGTAGGCGCTTGACGATATTTATTTAGGATCAGGTGCTCATTAGGGCTGTTTGCTTGAGGGTTCTTGAGGTCTAGTACCTCCAGAACGGAGGCGCCTCGAAGGTCTGAGAGTGGAGCTAAGAACAGGAATGGCAGCGAAGTTTCAGTGCTAAGGGCAAAACCGAATAAAATACATTTATTTCTCTTTTGCATCCTGGACCAGGTCCAATTCTAACTCAAAGGCAGTTTTTCAGATACTTTTCAGTAGATCGGTGCCACGCCTTGGCAGGGCCCCAAGACGCTTTGTTGTGATGAACATTTCTAGACAAAGGAGGAAGGTGAAGTTACAGATTTATCAAAGCATCAGTTAGGTCCACAAAGATGGTGCCACAGCCAGCAGCTCGACGGTCATGCAGTTCACCACCAGGATTACAAATGGACGCCTGCATTCGCCATCAGACACCGAGCTGCATGCAAACATTCGTAAAAAATGAACAAGGGCCCCCAAGTTTTCACGAATACCTGGCCCGTTTTATAGCTATATATAAACTTGAACAGGCTCTATACGATTGCAAGGGGCTTCAGGCCAAAAAGTGGGGTATGAAATTATGGGCTCCAATAACACATTGGTTATCTAAGGTAGGGTGATGTATATAGATTAACTTTGTATGAAGGTTTGGAGTTATTATTTCTCCCTTTTTTTTCTTCTTCTGTCTTCAATGAACTGTATATATATTCTGGAAGCTGTCATTTGCCCTTGAACCTATATTTCTAACAAGTATTAACCTAGATGATGTTATAATAACTGATATTGCATAATGAATGAATAAGTTATGGATGTGACTAGGGCCCACATGCATCAAAGCAAAAACCGGTCGCAAACGGGCAGATTCTCAGAATCTGCCCCTTTGCCACCGGTATTTTTGCATTTGGGATGCATCATCCTGTTAAATGGTAGCGGCACCTTCAGTCGATAACCTTCAAGTATTGCTCGGCGGTAATCGCCTCTTATATCCTTCGATAATTAACCAACAAAAGAGGCAGGCGCCGGAGACTGGAAGGCAGGAAACAAAGTTTTATTCCGTCGGAGCAGAACACGTCAGATCGGACAGCAAGGTATCGTCTCGAGGTGCTCTGCCCACATCTCTGAGGCCTGGCCTCTTATACACAGGTTTATTGCTTTATTACACGTGAGTCACGTGACACATTCTTGTTAAGACTTTGATGTACGGAAAGGCATCCTTGGAATCCCCACTTCAAGCTTGTTCCTACACATATCTACAGTGGAAGTCCCCACCCCACCCACAGTAAGAGATGGCTATCACACAGGTGGACATTCCGCCAATTCCCGGGGGTGTGTGCGACTGGTCGGGTCTCAGGGGGTGGGGGCCTTGATCTACTGTAATCCCTTTGATGTGAGGTGTTTCCCTTACAGTGGGGGCAATAAACTGCATCCGCAGGGCTAGGTGATGGCCTGGGATCGGTTCGGACAATCGTGCGCAGAGGAAGGGGGTTATCAAAAGGACGTATGACCATGTATGGGATGAAAGGAGGTGTTGGTCAGGCGCGGGATGTGGTTCCATGGCAGGGTCGCGCAGAAGTAGAGGGTTTATGGCCCATGTATGAGAGAGCGGGGGTGGCCGGCGCGCGGGGGGGGATGTTTGCAGCGCCAAGGGAACGCGCTGGTGATCGTCGAGGGGCAGAGGGGCCATGGTGCTTTCAAAATGGCTACTGCTTAAGTGAGCGTACGGGCCTGAGAGGGGACAAGGTGGCGCCGATTATGTTGACATCGCAAACCAGATTTTAACAGTCCTCCCTTTTCAACATATCTAGCCAGCTTGTCTAGCCGACATCCATCTTCGTTAAATTCTTAGCCACGACATCGTAAATGCTTTCATGCGTTCCTGTTTCAAAGTACAGAGTCTCAGGACAGACAGGAATAATCTGACACAATTGTACATAATTACATGTAGTTGATGTGATAAGCGAGGAGGTAGCGCATACAGAGTTACATCAGCTGCGTCATATGTCAGACCCGGAGATAGGTGGAGGGAAGCTCGCTTAAACACAAACATGATACTGTAAAGAGTGGTCTGACAAAACAAGGAATATTACGCACATTACTTAAGGCCTAGACTTCGTGTGGATCAAACTAAACAACATAGTCATGTGTACGGCTAATGCTATACAATTGTCATTTATACTAAGTTAATGTTTCTTAACTATTAGTGTGCAGTTGGAAGTGACCGATAAAAGACCTTGGGAACTTGATTGGAGGATAGTCAATTCAAAGGTGGTTGGGAGAGGAATTTCGACTCAACATGAGTTACAGTCAGAGAAGGGGGGGGGGGTAATGTCCACAAGGGAGTTCTTCTTTCCAGTGTCCTATTACCGCCAGCCATCACTGGTAAGCTCTCATTGTTCTTCTTCTTTCGTTGGCACTGTTGAGCACCGGCGGTGGAGCTAAGGTCCAGCTCAAATCCAGGTTTTCACGTTGCAGGGTGTGACCACTCTTTGCTCTCGGATCACAGTCCTGTTTTGGCCTGTTCCTTAACTGATCTTATCATAGGTACCTTGAGACGGGGTACCCGCATTTCGTTCCTTTTTCGTCAAGTCAAGTTCAAAATCCCATATGGAAAAGAGGGGGGGGGATAGGGACGTGCCTTGGGAGGCCGAGGGAAGAGGGGGTGGAGTGGGATCGGATCAAAAAGCGGACCAAGGAGAGCAGAATCTTTTAGCACTGAGCCCATCAATCAGGCTCGACGGGCTGGGACTTCAGGCATGAGCTGATCAGTGAGCAGGGGGCTTCGGGATAGCCCTTCTTTTTATCGCTTTCCATGCTGAGAATGGTGCCTCGTCCCGCCTCTTTTTGCTCTATGGCTCCCCCTTGGTCGACGCCATAGATGTTCCATGATCCGCAGCCAGGCTGTGCGTCACGTCCGACCCCTCTCCTCCGATGGCCGCATGTTATCTTTGAATGAGTACAAGAAACAGAATCTTAGAGAACTGGCAGGGAAGACGTTTACACACTTCATTCTCTCTCCCAACCCCAAGTAGTCGGGGAAACGTTTATTGGTCACTCTATGGCGGATGTCTATTAACTCTTATGTCGGTGTATGCTACTAACTCATTAATCATTGCTGTGGTGCAGGTTTGCGAGTGTTCCTGCAAATTTCCATTATCAGGTCTGCTAGGTGTTGGTTCCTGTACCTTATAAACGTGGCAAGAAGTCTGACATCTATCAACTTCCTCGTCTATCAAAATTCGAACCGGCTTCTCCGGCAGAGACTCGTCTTTCTAACACAAGCCCTGTTGATTCATATTTTTCTCCAGAGACTGCTAGGTTTATGAAAAAGTGCGAGGTGCTACTGTCATGGGCTCACAAATATCTGTTTCGGGGAGGAACACAAGCTAAACATTTTTCTTGCTGGAGACAATAGCTAACCCTTATCAGTCTTAGGCGATGTATTTTTAAAAACAAGGTCATCAGCTGTATTGCTTAAAATATCCAGGGACGGCTAGTACAGAACTGGGACTATTCTGGAAGGACGGGGTGCTTAGACGCTCTATTTCTGTGCAATGGGCGGGGCGGTTCTGAGCGATGGAGGTGGAGTCGTTAGAGCCCTAAAACAACAAAAACCACTGACATATAGTTCCCGTTATAAGGGCCAGATTGGGAGACATCAGTCGTCTTACCTGTCCTTTCTTTCTCCAATTTACAGAAAGGAGAGGTAGTACTGTGGCAAAAATACGGTCGTTTTGCTTCTGTCAATTTGTTCGAACACTGTCGTGTTTAGGCCAATTATACATATACTGACGAGGTACAGTGTCGTCATCTATTCAAAAAGAGGGCAAGGGAGCTTTCAGCGAGGAAGAGAGAGAGAGAGAGAGAGAGAGATAGAGAGAGAGATAGAGAGAGAGAGAGAGAGAGAGAGAGAGAGAGAGAGAGAGAGAGAGAGAGAGACGTGCGCATCAAGTAGGCTATTTGGTACACGTACGACATAAAACGAGAGAGAGAGAGAGAAACGTGTACGGTAATAGGTTACTTGGTGTACACACAACATAGAGCAGCACGGGTTACTTTTACGTATAAAAAAGCTGGGGGAAAACATAAATTCAACGTTCACGTACACACAAATACTGGATAGGGTGTAACAGTACATACATCAAGCACAGAAACCTAAGACGAAGACACAGAGCTATATTGGGTAAAGGGACCTTTCCTTTCCTATCCTTTTTCTATGCGTGCTGCGTATTTTCAGTATTTTCTGTAATTCATTTTGGGGGGGGGGTTGTCGGACTTTTTACTCCCCTCCCTTTCTGGGCAATTTTGTTGGAGGCCTCATTTTTGAAAAATACTTACTCCTCTTTTTCCGGCCAGACATTAGTCCAGTCGTGTTTATACTCACGGTGGAGCCTTCCGACCCCTGGGCAGGCGGTGATCCAAACTGAGGCAGAGGAGGAGTATCGGTCGGACGTTCAATGGTACAACTCTTATTTTCTAAGTGGATGGAAGAAGAAGTGGTGAATCTAAGACATGCCAGTATCCCTAACTTCTGGGCTGGGGGGGGGGTTTTGGATGAGTCCCGACCTGGGGTATTCTTAACTCCTCTTATTTAGTCCGCACACGTATCGACTCACTGGTGGTACATTTGGGTTATCAGTTGGAGTCGGGTTCGTCATACGAGAATGACCCTTCAAGTTTCTGGTGTAGGTCACCCTCCAATTTACTAGCTCCCGGGAGAGGGAGAGTCCTTCCTTCAAACGAGGAGTTACCATATTCGGGTTTATTTTCCCATCCCCTTGATCGGTAGACAAGCATTTCAGTCATACAAAAGACGTTCTCTTCAGCGACCCAGGCATATGCAATACATACACATTCATACCGTACCATCAGGGCACGTACGCACAGTCATACCATACAGTTTATCACGTTCTCAGTGATGGTCTGCACTCCACGCACCATCTCACAGCGCTTGTCTATGTCTTTCCCTACAAGGAGCACGGTGCGGTCCATGTCCACTCCATTCTTCAGTCGGAACTCCGATGTAACCTACAGAGAAGAAAAGAAAGGGGGGGGGGGCAGCATTCAAAGCACATCAGTGCGCATAAACACGAAAAAGTTCTACTTACCACGTACCAGACTAGCTGCAGGGACGTATAATACCACAGATCTTGACTATCCTTCTCGCATTGTACTATATCCTTCCTTTCTACCATACCAAAAATGCTTTATTTTATTTGTCCCTAAATTCGAGTTCCCTCTTCGTGCATTCGTTTCTCAATTGGTCGTATATTATGGGACAAAATACCATACCTTACATTCGGCAGATACCTTAAGTTACAGTCAACCATTTTCTAACAACTCTGGAAAAAGACAGGTGTGATGGATACAGATTTTCACCAATCCAAAATTCAGGAAAAGGGTCTGCATTATCTGTCTTCTATTGTTTGGGAATGATAGCCGTCATTCAAAACCTTACCAACCTAGGCGATTGTTATGACGCTGATTCCAGAATTCCTTCGAAAACCCTTTATTGTGAAAATGTCAATACACAAATACGGGCCTACAACCGTATAGGCCGGCCACGGTGCAAGAGGCGTCGAGTATCATGGGCAACACTACCTTAACGCAAAAGATAATCAATAATGAGAAGACCAGCATCAATAGGGTTGTTCGCATGCCCAGTCAGTACCCTCCCCGTCCCCCCGCCCGCCATGTGTAAAAAGACCGTATACATATCCCTTAACATCAATGGCAAGTAACCGGAACGCCATAAGGAGTTGTAGGCCCCTCCTACATCGGCGCCATTTTGGGGCGAGGTCGGGTGGGTCCAGGGTACAGTCTAAATGTTTCCACTAACTAGCGGCCGGACCAGAATCCCCTTCGGCAGTTCAAAAATTCTGGATAACGCCAATCGGAAAGAACAGCATGAACCGTGACTCGAAGGTGGGGAAAGCAAAGTTTTTCCTTTTCCTACCGGGTCATGCTGAGGTTCCACCGGAACTGATTCGAGTTGGTAGTCTACAGTGTCTCCTGGTAATTCAAACAGAAGCTGGCGTCAGCATGAGGGCACCACAATCTCGCAGCAACGCCGTGGTCCTTTCGGTGAGCGGGACAGCAGGCGTGTCTCTCTGCCGACGCCCTGAATCAGTCTCTCTCACGGCATCAAATGGGGACAAGGTGGCTGCCGCCCGGGGCAAAGACAAGTTAATGTGGAATGATCGAGCAATAGTGACGGTTGCCCCCACCGGAAGTCCGCGGGAGTCGAGGATCGATGACTCCCGTAGAATCTGCAAAGCTGAGAGGACGTCTTCAAGGGTGGGGTCCCTGCCCGAGCAGGCAAGCTTTCGAGTTCCAAGGTAGCCCAGAGCCATCTTAGTGGACCAGGCCCGAATCCGAAGAGCCGGCCGCCATTTTGAGAGTCCTGTGGCAGCAGCAGTTCTCCACCGCAGCCACCGGAGTGGGTCCCCCGACCAGCCAACTGCGGGGGCCCACTTCTTGGGTGGGGCGCTAGTGGAACCTTGGTGCAGAAAGGAACTTCCGCCTGGGTGGTCGTCCGGTAGGTGAAACGTTTAATGGCTGCCCTGCTGCAGCTGGCCGGTGAGTGAAGCGTCAAGGGGTGCCCTACTGCAACTGGTGAGCCTCCACCTGGGGAGGCGGGGGAGGCCCGTTCGCGTCGACTACCCCCCAGGGCACCCCACGCCGTCTTTCTATGCTGCATTTGTAGGATGGCCAGACCAGTGCAACAACTTGCTGGACACCACCTCAGTGCCGTCCCGATCTCAGCGCACCGTGTTGCCTCCGGCCTACTCGCACAACAGTCCGCCACTGATGCCGCCTCACAGGCCGATGGATTTTGTGGGCGTGGTTATAGCCCAAAGCCGACTAAAAGACAGACCAAAGCATCTCAGTGTTGCTACTCCGAGGAAGGAGGGGCATGGACTGTGTCAAGCGGACGGTGAATGCTTTGGGATGGGTGTTGCGGCAGGCTGCCATGTAAATAGTTGTTTAAAAGAGTGTTTTAACGTGTTTTACCCTGTTGGAGTGTTGCATATACCTACAAGTTATTAAAGCGTTTTAATCATACTACTTTGTTGGAGTGTGGTATATATAGGTTGGGAGGGAGCGTATGGAGGGGGCATATAGATGATCGGAGGACCTAATAGCAATTCATCGTTCGCCCGTTGCTTGGAAGGCAACTCAGGGTAGAGCATAGAGGGGGTCCTAACAGGGCACTGGCCTGACGTTTCAGATTCTTGTTTTTGTTTAGCTTCCTTTCTCTCCTTTATTTCTTCCTCTAACTTTCTGGCGGCAAGGTGAGCTGCCTTTCGTAGTTCTTTTTCTGCCTTTTACTTCTTCTCTCTTTTTCCGTTGCGTTGTTTCTTTGCGCCACATGCCGATACTGTCGAGCATAGTGGGCGTCGTTTTATTGCTACGTAGAGCTATTTCTAGCGTTTCTATTTTATGGTCATCAAAGGATCCCATCAGTGGCCACTGACTTTCGGAGTCCTTCTTTGTATATTTATGCCATAGTTTGCTATAAGCTACAGCGACTAGTCCATATTTAGTAAACATGTCCTTATTAGGGGTGCCTTCCAGTGGAGCCGGATGGTTCATCTCTAATAAGCGGTCCGGGCAGAACCAACTACCAATCAGTGGGGAGAAGATAGGCATGACGGGTTACAACGGGGACAAAAGTCTGCACTACCTATCTTTTCACTGCTTGCAAAGACTAGACAGAATATCTCTATTCCACGTTATTTGTAAGCAGAGAATACCTCAAAAGAACCAATATCGAACAACCAATGTTCGGACAATCAATCAATGGGGAGAAAAATAGGCACGACAGATTACAAAGGGGGACAAAAGTCTGCGTTACCTACCCTTCACTATCTGCAAAGACTAGACAGAATATTTCTATTCTACGTTATTTGCAAACAGAGAATATCTCAAAGAGCACTATTCTTCAAAAACAATCAATGTTCGGACAATCAATCAGTGGGGAGAAAAATAGGCACGACAGATTACAAAGGGGGACAAAAGTCCGCGGTACCTACCCTTCACTATCTGCAAAGGGAGAGAGTGCATTTCTACTCTTCCCCGTTTGTAGGCAGTGAATATCTCAAAAAGAACAATCAAATAAGCAATACTAGTATTTTCAATCAATCAATCAATCGTTTCGCAATTCGTCGTGTTACACGACCTTACCCGGACCGTATGGACAGTTTCTCGTCTTCCGCCTCCAGCGCCCAATCGTCCTCTACTCTCCGTATTTGCCGCGGCACTCCTGACGGTTCCCAGTCAGGACCGTAGATCACTCGAGAGAGGTCTGTTCGGAACCAGTGAAGTTCGGATGATCGGCTGCCAGACAAGGGTCTATCAGGCAGGAGCTCTTCCCGATCGTTGCAGTCGTTCACTTTGTCGTCAGGACCTCTCCCACTGGATCCACGTGTCGCTGATGGGCCCCACGCTTGGGACGCCAATTGTTAAATGGTAGCGGCACCTTCAGTCGATAACCTTAAAGTATTGCCCGGCGGTAATTGCCTCTTATACCATTCGATAATTAACCAACAAAAGAGGCAGGCGCCGGAGACTGGAAGGCAGGAAACAAAGTTTTATTCCGTCGGAGCAGAACACGTCAGATCGGACAGCAAGGTATCGTCTCGAGGTGCTCTGCCCACATCTCTGAGGCCTGGCCTCTTATACACAGGTTTATTGCTTTATTACACGTGACACATTCTTGTTAAGACTTTGATGTACGGAAAGGCATCCTTGGAATCCCCACTTCAAGCTTGTTCCTACACATATCTACAGTGGAAGTCCCCACCCCACCCACAGTAAGAGATGGCTATCACACAGGTGGACATTCCGCCAATTCCCGGGGGTGTGTGCGACTGGTCGGGTCTCAGGGGGTGGGGGCCTTGTTCTACTGTAATCCCTTTGATGTGAGGTGTTTCCCTTACAGTGGGGGCAATAAACTGCATCCGCAGGGCTAGGTGATGGCCTGGGATCGGTTCGGACAATCGTGCGCAGAGGAAGGGGGTTATCAAAAGGACGTATGACCATGTATGTGATGAAAGGAGGTGTTGGTCAGGCGCGGGATGTGGTTCCATGGCAGGGTCGCGCAGAAGGAGAGGGTTTATGGCCCATGTATGAGAGAGCGGGGGTGGCCGGCGCGCGGGGGGGGGGGATGTTTGCAGCGCCAAGGGAACGCGCTGGTGATCGGCGAGGGGCAGAGGGGCCATGGTGCTTTCAAAATGGCTACTGCTTAAGTGAGCGTACGGGCCTGAGAGGGGACAAGGTGGCGCCGATTATGTTGACATCGCAAACCAGATTTTAACAGTCCCAAATGCAAAAATCTCAATTTAAGTAATCTCTAAATTGCGATTACTTAAATTGCGATTGCATTTAGGAATCTCAAATTGAGATTCCTTAAATGCAATGCACTAAAGTAAAAAAAAATGCGATTTCGCTAATAGGGGGAGAAAATTACCATGAAGTTGAACTTCATGGTAATTTGCAAAAACGTTGAAAAATGCACTAAAGGGCATTTTTCATAGTTCCATTTTACACACACACATGCCCTTGGGGCATGTGTGTGTGCAAGATGTACTCATATGCAGATTTCAGGGGTGCAACAGGGTGTCCTTTTGACACCCTGACACCCTTGAAATTGCATGAGCAATTTGCGATTCTCTAATTGAGAATCGCAAATTGAGAAGGTCTTCCCATTCATTCTTACTAGGCCCATAGGAATGAATGGGGAGGTATCCCTTAATTGCAAGTCGCAATTTGCGAGTCGCAATTAAGGAATGTTTAGAAATCGCTATTTTTTAAGCGATTTCTACATGCATAGCCTTTTGCTATTCCTTATTAGCGAATCCTTGTTTTTCGCTAATAAGGAATCGCAAATGGCATTGTTGATGCATGTGCCAGTAGATGTATAATACCTCTTTGAACTATAAAAAAAAAAGAAAGAAAATGAACAAGGAATAGAGGTGAACAATGCACCGCATCTCAATGCGCACCACATCATCTCCTTTTCCATAGAGAATTACGAAAAGTAAAATATATATAACAAACACAAGAATAATGACATCAAAATGAAATGTGTTGGGGAGTACTAGACTTGACTTTTTCAGCGGGTTCACCCACAGACGTTTTGCTTTTTGGCCTCCTGTTTTTGAGTTTGTTGGCTTTCGGACTCTGGGCACTTTACCACTGCAGATCAGTGCTAAAGTGCATATGCTCTCTGTGTAAATTATGACAATGATTGGTTATCCATGATTGGCATAACTGATTTTCGAGTAAGTCCCTAGTCAAGTGCACTGAGTGTGCCCGGGGCCTGTAAATCAAATGCTACTAGTGGATCTGCAGCACTGGTTGTGCCACCGACATGAGTAGCCCTGTAAACATGTCTCAGACCTGCCACTGCAGTGTCTGCGTGTGCAGTTTTAAACTGCCGTGTCTAGCTGGCAAGTGCACCCACTTAAAAATTCAATTGTCCAGATGCATGATAGAATTGGAATAAACCATTATTGTTTATTCCAAATCGTTCTATGCAGGTTTTACTCTCGCATGAAGACTGAGCTTGTGCCCTGCTCCCATGGCACGCCTGTGTAAATCCATCAGATTTGGAGCGCAGTTGCGCCCCTGTCTCAATCGCACAGCATTATCCATAAGTATTCACAGAAATTCCATTTTCAATGTGTAAACCATTTTTCACAATTTTATTCCGCTTTGTTCACTGTTTTTTCAAAAGTTTCTCCGTTCACATGTAAGGCTTCATGCTTTCTCATTTCTTCTAATGCTAAAGATATGCCATCCGGACCTTTTTCAACAGCATGCGGGCATGCATTATTCCTCTTAGGTAGTCTTACTCGCATCAACCCAATGCATTTCGGGCTCGATAGCCCTTCTTAAGGGGTAACTACAAAGTTAAAAATCACCATAAATAATTTTTACTACATTAACCATGTGAAGTAGTTTGTGTTTCATTTATCCCTGAATGTACAAACTCTAATCCATGCAACCAGCATCCCCATTGTTTACCCCACAAAAACCTAATTGTAACCTACAATTCTCCAATAATGTGTCCCCATCATGTTTTGCAAATCTGCATGCATCTGCCATCATTAAATGTTCACCCTGTGTCACCACACCAAAAGTGTTTCAAATCAACTCCTACATTTCACTCCAAAAACGAACTAATACAAAACAAACAATGCTTTTAAAGTGTACCTGCAAGATCTTCCTCCTACGTTCAACAGTGCACCCACTTCAGCCACCTTCCATAACTCACTCGTGAAAGTGCTCCTGATAGTGAAATTCTGAGCATTTCGTTTTTCACTATTGAAAGGCTATGTGTCCCATAGGGTATCATGGGACTTTATTTGTAACATCTTACAAGTATAAGTTTCCATTGGGACAAGTGAAAGAAATGAAGTTTAGGCTCTCGAAACTCATGATTTAATAACACATCTTTTAGTAAAGATGGTTTTTACATTTTGGGTTTGAAAATGCCACTTTTACAAACTAGACATTTTGTTGCTTAGCCATCCTATGTACCGCTGCTGAGTTGTGTATTGACCGTCTGGTTTTGGAGTGATAGGGGCTGGGGATGTGCATTCACTGCAGACAGGCACTGGCAAGGTTAAGGTGTGTCCTGCCTTTCCTGGGTGACTCAGAGCTGGGCTGAATAGACCGGGGTCGCATTTAGAGTAGTGGGAGGAGTTTTACATGCACCTGAATAGGCCCTGTCTCCTGTGCAGTATGCTGTCTCCACCTCCTACCAAGAAGCTGGACCAGAGAGGACAGAACTGGTTTGGACTGAGCTGAGAGACGTTTTGCAACAGAGAGCAAAGATAAATGTTGTATAATTATTGGGGCCCAGACCCCAGAACTTTAGAATGCTCCTGGACTCAAGAGGAACCTCTGCCAAGGATAAGAGCTGGAGAAGCTGTAAGGAGGAGTATTGCCCCATTGCTGTGTGGATGCTTTTCTGGGTTGGCCTGCAATGGCTGCTTATGCCAAGGAGAGGACAAAGACTGAACTGTGCTGTGTATCCTGCTTGAAGAAGAAAGAACGCCCAGAAGACTGTAGGTTGAGTGACTGAGACAGTAAGACACTGTTTTGCCAGTCTCAAGAGGGTGGTGTGGGGTACCTGTGCGGGGCACTGGATGGTGAGGCGAGGAGTAGCTTGGTTAATATCTGTGCGGGACTGTGTGATTCAGTTGTTGGAGAGCATATTTTAAATCCCTGTTTCCTATAGGTATGCCAACACATGGTGGAGTTCGAGCTCTCTGACCCCCAGGTAGTTTGGTCTTGTTTTGTTTCAATAAAGATTACCTATTTTTCTAAACTGGTGTGGTGTCCATTTGTAGTGCATTCACTGTGTTGCTGTATGTGTCCACAAATGCTTCACGCATTCCCTCTGAGAGATGCCTTACTGCTCGTGCCAAGCTACCAAGGTGGTGAGCAGGGGTTTTCTACGGGCGTAACTCCCATACCCTGTCCAGAAGCAAGGGTCCCTACTTGGACAAAGGTGCAAACCATTGCCAACTAGAGACCCCCATTTCCAATACTTTTGTTCCACCAATCTCTGCCTTAAAAAACACAGCACTGCTCGAAACTCTTTTAACCTGAATGAGTGTTGAAAAGATTGAACAGCTTATGGGAATCTTACCTGGCTTACAAATATGGACCCACTCATCTTTTTTAAATCATTATTTTTTTGCTCTAGATAACAACTCATGATGCTCTTTACTTATGACACATTTTAAATGTGTCTTCTCACTGCTTCATTGGATGTCTTACAATCATTTTTTTGAATCCAAATTAGTGTCAAATGGATCCTAGCACCTCTCCCTCTCAGCATTTTTAAAGGCGATCCTCCTGTAACAGTATGTGGAGAATTATGGTAGCTTCACACCTCTCACAAAGATCTTTCACAACATACATATCATTAGCCAATGCGGTCTATGTCCCCTCTTTCAAGAACCTATTTATACAGAGGTATTTTTCCAGTTTAATGCCACACACTCTCAGAAAATGTACCATCTAATTGGTAGCAAATTGCATATCTTTATCAGATAGTATCAGTGTTGGGAGTTTGTAAATATAGATATTGCACCCATTTTGAAAAGTAATCCGAACTACTACAATTCTCATGTTTTATCTCAGTGAATTATATGGACGTACAAAATCAATGAAAACCTTTTGCAATGGTCGATCTAGTCTATCCATCAAACACACTGCTCCCTTAGTTGTTTTCCAAAGTTTCTTAGAAAGGAAACACTTTCTACACTTCTTAACATATACATCCACATTACCATTGTGGATTGCCACCAATAATGTTGTTTCATTAACTTTTTGGTGGCTGTGGACCTTGTATGTCAGTACTTCATTTGATAAAAAATAAGTGCCGGGCCCTCATCAAAAGGTCACTGCAGCTTGCACCATCCATAGCCCCTGCCAGCGATGCCAGTGACAGTACTAACACAACCACTTCCATCACACACCTACAAGTGTGTACACTGAGACTATTCCAGGCCCTCAAAGATATATGAATGGCTTAGGCGGCAGGTAATGAATGTTGAATTAATAAACAACTGTTGCGCTAATCTCCAAATTAGACAAACAGTGCCACCATGTGGCAGACTGTCATAAGTGCCAGTATTGACAATTAAGTGCTGGTGCCAAGCACCGGAAACCACCGGCTCAAATTAAGCACTTCTCTCCATTGTACTGGTACAAATAAACCATTCCTAACAAGATAACCAACTGCTACACTTAGCTCAGCTGACACCTGACCAACACGTCTCACAGTAACATCCAGGTTTCTATCTGGAGCCAATCGTTCTCCAGAAACCTTTTGATGTAGTCACTTTGTGCGTCGGTTCCACAACCTTCTTTTGCATTCAGTCTCAGTGATAGCATCACCACAGCTCTCCACTATATCTACTGCAGCCGCTACACATTCTTTTTCGTACACTCCAACACTTTCCTGCTCAAACATTTGTGATATTCTTGCAAGGCAACCTGCCCTCACATTTTTCACTCCCGGAATGTATTGACCTGGGAGTTGAACTCCTGCAGTCGAGAAACCAACCTTACTAGCCTGGATGATGCCATGCTGCTTGTGTTTATCTAACATCTACAGTAATGGTTTGTGGTCAGTTACTAGGTCAAAAGTTTTCCCCCATAAGTATGTCTTTAATCTTTCTACAGCCCATCCTCCTGCAAGTGCTTCCCTTTCAATAGTACTATAATGGAGTTCTGAACCATTCAGAGCATGTGAAATGAACACAAAAGTGCTCTCTTTTTTTCCTACCATCTGACCCAACACTATAGAACTAGTATCCATTGTTACAATGCACTTAGTTTTACAATCAAACGGTTTGAGAACAGGTGCACTTGTGATGGATGCATATGTTTGATGGTACCAAAAGCTGTATCTTGCTCAGCACACCATAACAATCGTTCACATTTCCACAACACTTTTTTCAAAGCTTTAGCACAGTGTAGCTCTGAATAATCTTTCATAGTACTCTCCAAAACCCAGGAAAGAGCTCAGGGCATCTTTATCATATGGTTTTTCTGCTTACTTAATAGCCTGTATCAGGTCAATCTTTGGTACATGTCCATGCTCTGCAATCGTATGGCCCAGATACTCAGTTTTGCTCCTGGTGAACTTGCACTTATCTTTGATCACAGTCATGTGATGCTCCTCAAGTATTTGTAAAACGTAATCTAGTAACTTATCGTGCTCCTCAGAATTCTTGGCAAATACCAAGATGTCATCCTAGAACGTTTTTTCTCCTTACATTCCCCCAAGGAAATTATCCATTATTTTTTTTAAGATGCTGGCAGCAGAGACCAGCCCAAATGTACCTAAAGTTTCTAAAAGGACCAAATGGATAGTCAAATCACACAAATCTTCAAAGAAGGCAATCTGATGATATGTGGATTTTAGATCAATTATGGAGAAAAACTTAGTTCCATTGATGGCTCCTGAGAATTTCAGGATTTTAGGACGGGATGACAGTCAACCACCAAATTTTTATTTAGCGAGCAGAGGTCTGCACATAGGCAAATCTCACCACATTTTGAAGTGCAATGACAACAGCTGAAACCCCTTTCATGAGTCCATAACCTCAGTTATACCATTTTCACACAAACTATCTAGATGTTTTCAAGACTATTTCTGATGATACAGGGCATACCTTAAGAACAATAGACACAGACCCTTGTTTGAGTTTTATTCTGTGTTTAAATCCTTTAACCCACCCTATGTGAGAAGCAACAACTGCTTTATGTTTTTCTAAAACGTCTATGAACTGACATTATTATTGGAAGCCAAAAAACAAATGTCTTTGTATTGCAAATTCTATTGAGTTTACCGTTGTCAATCCAAAATATACATTACAGATAGCGTACATTGGTCACAGTAGACAGCAATATAGTCAACAAAGACATAATGTGAATCTCAGGTCAAATGACATAGCATGCCCCTCAATGGGGGCCAATGACGATAAGAGGTAGACCAATAAAAAACAAGTTCGGAACCTCAGATAACAGGAGTAGAAGGTGGAGGAATAAACTTTAAATAAGAGGGGAAGGGAAAATTCTACGGGAGAGCACTAGTGGGAGGGGGCATGGTCCATCTCTATGGGGAACCGGGGTGTGTGCAGAATTGACCACAGGCCCTTTGGATCTAAGTCGTGAGTGAGGGTGGATGGTCACATTGGTAGGTCTAGGTATCCCGCGGTCCACTCCATGTGGATTCCCTATCTTGGGACACAGGGTGCAAGACCCTCAATCCATAGGTAAGGAGAGTGCTGTGCGTTGACAACTAGAGGGCCACTATGGGGGCCAGTATAATATGAAGAGAATCACCCAGGGAGTAGGAGTATAATGAAAGATGCAAGGTACTCTCGGACCGGGCGGGAGAATGGGTGTCAGCAATCCTTCAGGAATGTACCCTAGATCTCTTCAAATGTCTGTTGCTGATCTTTAAACTTATAGATGATTCTCTCAAAAGCTGTCACATAATACATGCTGACCAGCCAGGACTGAAAGGATGCGATTGGGACGGTTTCCACTGACACAAGATCATCAATTTGGCCACTCATAATGCTGTTGAGAACCATTTGTTTACATTATATGGCATGGAGGGGCGATTAGAGATGTAATGTATGAGGGCTAATGGAGCGGTCAAAGGCCTAGCTACCTGTAGTGCCCTCTCCAGGAGGTTCCATATCTATGTTCAAAAGACATTCACTTTGGTGCATTCCATGGTATATAGACTATGCTGAATTCAGTTTCACTGAATCTCCAACAGCGAGAGTCTACACTATGGTGGGCTTTACATAGTTTGTAAGGGACACGTGCCAGAAGTGGAGGATTTTGAAATAACTATACTTGAGGCGCGCCTCTCGGAGCCCCTTAGTATAATCGGCCAGGATGGTGTCACAGTCATCATCCAAAAATTGTGTATGGAGACATGTTTCCAAATAAGTAGGTAATGGTTAGTTCTGTGTTTCAAACTGATGCCCATTTTCCCTAAATCCAGCCAACTTACAATGGACCCCCCCATTCTCTGCCACATATACATTGGTCTCAATCGAACAACTTAATAGTTCTAATCTCTCCTGAAAATATCCAACTATAGTAATATCAAAATCCCCAAAAGATTTAGAATTTACATCTGATGGTATCCACTCAATTGCCTTCCAATTTTCCTCAAAACATCCTCAAAACATATACGATAAGATAGTTATGGGTGCATACCTACTTCTCCAATATGTGCCCATCCCAATGGCGCTTTAAACTTGTGTAAAATTTGGCTACACCCTCTCTTCAAGAGTAAGTACTACGGGGCATAGCTACAATGCGGCGATAGAAAATTATCGCCGCTTTTGCGTCCGTTTTCGGCCGAAAAGCGGCGATAATTTTATCGCCTAATTAGCAAGGTCATGCTAACGCATGAAACCTTGCTTTGAAGTGGGGATTCTTAACGCCCAGCTTTGCATCTCTAATGAGATGCAAAGTAGGCGTTCCTGACCTGACATGACAGGAGAAATGTCGCTAAGCGACATTTCTCCTATCATCAAGCCCCACGCTATGAAGCATAGCGGCAGGAAAAGTAGCGATAACCCCTGTTATCACTACTTTCCTTACGCCTGCTTCAGGACTGACTTAGCCATGAAATCCTATGGAAGGTGTATATCATGGCTAAATTTGTGAGTCCCTATCAACAAACTAACGCCACATTTCGTGAGATTATTGCTGGGTTTCCAGCGATAATCTGACGTTAGGCAGTTAGCGCTAGGATTTTTATCGCTTTTGAGATATGCGTTGCTAATAGCACGCTATCTCAGCGATAAAAATCCACGCTAGCCGGCGATAATTATCCTAGCGCTAAGTGCGCTTAGCGATAATTATCGCTGGCTGTTGCTGATATGCCCCTACATTTTTAACCACCTCTTGGTGAAATTCTTTCAATTCTATTGACTATATTTACATTTTCACCTTTGTTCTTGTTAATTCTACAAACACTTTGAACATTTTCAAATTTTTACAACTGCTGCAACGTTTTCCAATAGCGGGACAGTTTGTATTATTCCCCTAATTTACCTTGACCCTCTCATATAACATACAGAAAACTTTATTGACCTTATATTTGACACCCTTGTTTATTTCTTGTGCAGCACACACCGATGCTAATGCTTCTGCCGAGACAATTTGCATCTCAATACTTTTAGCAACGACTAAAGCCTCTGACAATTTAGGAATACCGCACACTAAGAGGCGTTCTTGAATCTTTTTTCAACACACAATGAAAAACAAACTGATTGCTAACATAAATGTCAATCTGGTCTATAAATTCACAATTTGCTGCCAGAATCCTTAGCTCTGCAATGTATTTCTTTACTCTTTCTTGACCACATTACTTTCTTTTGGATGATCCATGACGCTCCAGCGATACACTGTGTTCTTCTGTGAAATGTTTTTCCAATCAAGCAATTGCTTCTTTATACTTGTCCCATGGTATAAATTAGCCACGTGGCACCTCACCCTTTGGAAGATTAACAAAAAGATCTTGGCTGGTGTCTCCTAACAACCCAAAAATTAAAGTCTTCTTTCTTTCAGCAGAATACGATTTGTCATCTATGACTTCAAGATCATTTTCAAAAGGTCTATGTCATTGTATCCATTTCAAGTGTGGTTTGCCTGGAGACTTTAGAAATAAATTAGGCTGATTTACGCCAGCGAATTAGTAATTTTTATGCATTGACCTTTTACTGGTATTTGTTCTGTATAATATATGAACCAGCACACTTTTATATCGTATTTCCAGAAATGTTGACTAAGTTTAAAATGTCACACACACATAGTTCAGTTTGTACTGTACTCTGCCATAAAGCGGACTATGCCTTAAAGTTTGCTGCACAAGGATACTTACCTGTATAAAAGAAATGATTCAGCCAAAACAGTCTTAATTAAGGGGCATATCAGCAACAACCGGTGATAATTATCGCTAAGCGCACTTAGCGCTGGGATAATTATCGCCGGCTAGCGTGGATTTTTATCGCTGAGATAGCGTGCTATTAGCAACGCATATCTCAAAAGCGATAAAAATCCTAGCACTAACTGCCAATCGTGAGATTATCGCTGGAAACCCAGTGATAATCTCACGAAGTTTGGCAATAGCTTGCTGATAGGGCCTCACATACTTAGCCATGATATCCACCTTCCATAGGATATCATGGCTAAGTCAGTTTCAAAGCAGGCGTAAGTAAAGTAGCGATAACAGAGGTTATCACTACTTTTCTTGTCGCTATGCTGCTTTGCGTGAGGCTTGATAATAGGAGAAATGTCACTTAGCGACATTTCTCCCGTTATCCTGGGGAGGAACGCCCACTTTGCATCTCATTAGAGATGCAAAGATGGACGTTAGGAATTCAGGCGCTAAGGCAAGGTTTCACGCGATAGCGTGACCTTGTTAATATAGCGATAAAATTATAGCCGCTTTTTGGCCGAAAATGGCCGCAAAGGCGGCGATAATTTTATATCGCCGCCTTGTAGATATGCCCCTTAGTTTGTTATACATACCAAATTGTGCCGCACCCAAGTCGTGCTAGTGGGGTGGTTACACATGCTTCTGCTCTATGAACTGCACATGCACCAGTTGAGTAGTGGCATAGGGCATAAAAGATATACTTTTGTGCACTGCATGTGTTCCTGATGATGACATTTGAATGCTGTGGGCTATGTGGGCACCTGACAAGAACGTTGGGGCTTGGGGGGTGACTTTAGTGGAGGCTTGTACCCCCAAGGGTTTTGGGCCAATGGTGCAGCCCGGGCCCAATTGAGCTCTTCTTCATACTCTTGGGCTTGGGTTTTAAAATATATTCGGCCATTTTACGGTCTGTGTCACCATTTCAAGTAAGGTGAAACGGCAGCGGGTCAGCTGGGGCAGATTTACAAGCCCCTTGCGCCTCATTTACGCCGCTGTTGCGTCATTTTTGTGACGCAGCGGCGGCGCAAATCCTGCGCCATAGTGCGGGTACTTACAACGTGACGCATCTGGGAGATGCGTCACGTTGTAAAGCCCTGCGCCACAGGTAGGCGTTCCTGCACAGGGGGAGGCATTCCGACGCAATAACGCCTCCTAAAAGTGGCTGAGTGAAATCTACAAGATTTCACTCAGTCACTTTTAGGCCCATGCTGCGTCAAAACCCTGCGCCTGCCTGAAGCAAGCGTAAGGATTGACGCAGCATTAACTAGATAGGGCCCCCTAGAGCATTGCTGGAGCTGCGTCGCACGACGCAACTCCAGCAATGCGCCACTTTTACGGCACAGATGCGTCACGCATCTGTGCCGTTTTTGCCCCATGGTGCGCCGCATTGCAAATGCGGTGCATCCATGGTGGCGGAGCTGTGGCGCACAATAACTGGCGCATCCCTGCTGATATGCAGGGATGCGTCAGTTATTGTAAATATGCCCCAGAGTTCTTGGGAGATTGGGTAAATTGCAGTTATGGACAGCGATCCTCGGGTGCAAGAGGCCAAGCGCCTGATAGCAGAAGCAGGGCGCATGAACTTGCTCATCCCATGGGGCACAAGTGATGGCCCATCCGGCATGGCAGGCAACGAGTGGTGTGGCTGTGGCGTGTTCACCACCAAGGGACAAAAGAGTAGAGGGACAGGTGAAGCAGGGGGTGAGAGGAAAAGTTGTTGGAGATGGACACCCCCAGGCGAAAGAGCCATGCAAACATGGGACAGGAGGGGAAGAGGAGGATGCCGTGCGAGGTCGCGGGGCAGCGTCTGCATTAGTAGCAGAGATGTTGGAATAGAGTGAAGGGGAAGAACAATATGAAGGGGTGGAAGGAAAACAAGATAAGGACTGCAAGCCTCCGGCCAATGTAGATACGCGCGGAAGAGCGGAGATAGGTGCTGGGCCTGCGCGAAGGGAGGGGGTTCACTCAGCAAGAGCAAAGAGGCTGTGGGAACTTTATAACTCAGTAGTAGGGCAACAGGTGAGTGAGTGGGGAGGGAGGGAAGGACTGGGTAAGGAGCCGGGCAGTGGCGTCTGCTGGCAATGGATTTCGGCAGAAGAGAGGGGACTGTCAGGTAGGGATGCTAACCCCAGCTTGTTGGACCTTAATTTTGATTTTCAGAAGCAGCAGGAACATGGACAGGCAGCCTCGGGAGAGACAAATGTGGCTCACAGACCCCGAGGGGAAGTGATGGCAGGGTCTAGGGCGGCCAGCCGGATGCCGATGAGGGACAATTATGACACTGTCACACAAAGCTCTGGGGTGGCCTCGGCAGTGCACCAACCTGGATGCCTCAATGTGGCATCCGGGTCAACATGAGGGACGCCAGGGGAACAGAAGACAGGCGTACTGCAGCCTGCTGGTATCAGCTGGGGATAACAAGAGGGTAATTCAGAAATGGCAGGAAAGTGCTGAGGCATGGATAGAGATACATGCAGTGGAAGGGGACACGACGCACCTGGACTACGATGAAAGGAGTGTGGAAGAGGGTGAAATAGTTGAAGAGGAAAGATGGAGAGCAACTAGTGCACGAGGAGGAGGGTCCCAGCAACAAATTTATATCTAGTCTGTTGCAGGATCGATGGAAGAAGGATACCTTGCACAGGCCGACGCCATTTGATCCCCTTAACAACTGATTAGGCAGCGGGATCCAGTGCAGAGGTCAACCTTGACTCCAGGTAAGGGCAGTGGGGATTGCGGATTTCAAGGTTATGCGAGTGAAAGGGTGTCAGTGGGGGTCACAGCAGGAGGCGAAGAGGAAAGTGGAGTGATACACCTCAAGAAAGGTTTGTATGTGAAGGATACTGTGGTGGGTACAGAGATACAGAAGAAAGGTGAAGAGACCACACAAGAAGTAATGGGAGGGTGCGCAGGAAATAACGGAGGTTCAGGGGGACAAGAGAGTAAAGACGCTACTAGGAAAGAAGGGCGATATAGTGGAAGAGCGGAACAACACAGGGTTGCAAGGTGAAGGGGCAAAGGAAAGTAACAAAATAAAAATCAAGAAGTTACTTTATATGTGAGTCACAAAGCCACTGGGAGCTCACCTCATTTTACCTGCCAAAGAGAAAATATGGAAAAGGGAGTACGTGGAGATACTAAAATTGAGGAGGAAGAATTTGAGTTGGCTAAACGCCCTAGGATGCCTACAATGATAGAAAACTGGACTGCTGCTTTCCTGATCTTTGTGAGCGTATATTGCGGAAAATACCCAGAGAGTTGAGTTTCCTTATTCAAATACATGGGCGTGATTAGGAGGGCACAAAGAACACACGGGGGTACACCTGGTCACAGTATGATGAGGAATTTAAGGCATGGTTATCCTGGGACCCCAAGGGAAAATGGGAGGAGATTGATACAGATCCATATCAGCAGACTCTGGGTTCAGTCAAGTTCGGGAAAACCACTTATACGGCACGTGGTCTCCCGTCGATGTACCGACCCTTTCAAACCCGCCCCACCCGTGTAGGTGGGGATTGGACCAAAAAACCAAGGAGGAATGCAGAGATCTTGTTGGAATTTTAACAAAGGCCTCTGCTCGAGAGAGAATTGCAGATTCCGACATGAGTGTTCTAAATGTGCGGAACGACACCCATTCGTACAATGCTTTGGGGTGGGTAATAATAGTCAAGGACAGCAGGTTGGGCAATGGAATCAGCACAGAAGCATGTACAGCAGTTAGCCGGGGCATCAGACATCAGGAGGGGCATGGAGCACAGGGGAACATGGGCAAAGGCCCATACGCCAATTAAAAGGCAATGTCTGGAAGCATGGCTAGCACACTACACCTTCAGTGAAGATCCAATTTTGTTGCGCCGGGGCTTTCGGAAGGGTTCCAGATTAGGGTACAAGAGACAAGGTCCAGTAGGTGGGCAGAGAACTTAAGGTAAGTCAATACACATAAGTCAGTCAGTGGTGATGGAAAAACTGCTGAAAGAAGTACCGGAGGGAAGAATGAATGGGCCATTTAACACATGGCCGATTTGATAATTTCCCCTATTGGGGTGTGTGACCACTTGTATGAATTGGCGTAAAATTACAGCTCCAAGAGGTCTCAAGGTGAGTGATAATTCCTTTATTTAGTACATGCAGCTATATGTGTATGAAATAACAGAGTCCTTATTGAGGTACTTGTGTGTCTTCCTCTCTTCCAGGATCACTGGAGGCTCTCCCCGCCAGCACCCTCGACAAAGAAAACAAGGAAGCAGGTGAGTCTCTGCCCTTCTTTCTGGTTTTAGTGTTGCTTTTAAGCTAGGGAAGGGATAGGTATGTACAACCCTAATAAGTAGGTGGAGTACTATACATAACAAAGAAAAAAAACTACGGTGCTTCAAGGGACTGATGTACTATTTGGGGCACTCTCTTTCCCTTTTTCTTCTATAGATAGTGCCTTCTTCTTTACTCTTCTCTTTTCCCTTCTCTTTTTTCTTAGCTTCTATCTTGGCTCTTTTCTTTGGTTTGTTCCTTTCTTTTATGAGTCATTCTTTTCTTAATGTGCTATGGCTCTTGTCTCCCTCCCTTTTCTTCTTTTCCTTTTCCCTTCTTTCCCTTACGCTCTGACCTCCTCCCTGCCCCCTCTTTCTTATTATTTGTTTTATTGAAAGAAACGGGCACGCACCTGACAAAGCCACACCCCTCATGGGACGCGGCGGGTATCCTTTGTCAGCTGGCGGTGAGGCGACTCCTCTTCGGCTCTGGCTTCTTGTTCCCCTCTGCATGGGACGGGATTGCTCGGCGTCGCTCCTCTCCTTTCTTCCTCCGGGAATCTTTTTCGCATCTGCTCCCTTCTGCCGCACCTCTTGGCTCTCCGTCTTCGGCTTTCCTTTTCGACAACAGCCAGCGTGAATGATCTTCCAGCCTCTTGTATTTCCGGGCCGTGTGTGACAGCGGGACTCCGCCCAGTTGCCTGACTTCCGGGCCAGGCAAGTAGAAATGGACTTTCCTGATCGGGAAAAAGGGGAAAACGTGATAGGAAGTCTGGCGCTATAAGGTTTTTTCCTGATTTATGAAGCACATGGAAGTGGAAAGGCTGTAACGAGAGAAACCACATAAGTACTCTGGGGTTATTCCCCCTGTTTTTGCTTAGCCAGGTGAGGGGTGCATGATCTGTGTATAGCACAAAAGGTTTACCCTCAAGATAATACCAGAGTTTTTCGATTGCCCATTTAATGGCCAAACACTCCTTTTCGATAGTGGAGTAGGCTTCACCAGGGAACAACTTCCTACTGATATACGATATTGTTTTTTCTACTCCTCCATTATCTTTTTGAGTGAGTACAGCCCCAATGCCTGTTTGTAAAATGAAGGTTTTATTGAAATATGGCGCAACGAGAACTGGGGCAGAAGTGATGCTTTCTTTCAGGGAACGGAAAGCTTCTAGGGCTTCTTTTGTAGGTCTTTGAAACTCAGTCTTAGATGTCTCCGTTTTTAGAAGATTGGTCAGAGGTGCTGCTAAGATGGAGAACTGAGGGATGAACCTGCGATAATATCCTACCAACCCTAAGAAGGATCGGAGTGCTCTTTTGTTGTTTGGGAAGGGTACTTCGGTGATGGCCTTGATTTTCTCAGTTTGTGGTTCAATTAGCCCATTACCCAGTAAGTAGCCCAAATATCTGACTATGATGTATCCTACTCTTGATTTCTTTGCGTTTATATGCAAGTTGGCCCTTTTTAAGTCTGTTAGGATGGTGCATAGATGTTTTAAATGGTTGTCCCAGGAACGGCTGAATATTATGATATCAACTAAGGAGGCAGAGGAGTATTCGAGATGGGTTCTAAGGATAATATTCATTAGCCTTTGAAAAGTGGCAGGAGCCCCATGGAGTCCAAAAGGGAGCACTGTAAACTGAAACAGACCAAATGGTGTGGAGAAAGCAGTTTTCTCTTTATCTTCTTTTCTCAAGGGAACCTGCCAGTACCCTTTTGTAAGGTCGATCGTGGTGATATACCTGGCATCTCTTATTCCATCAATTAACTCATCGACCGTTGGGAGGGGATAGATGTCCAGTTTGGAGATTTTGTTGACTGCCTGGAAATCGATACAAAACCTTATACTGCCATCTGGTTTAGGAATTAACACAATGGGGGAGGACCAGTTGCTCTGGGAGGGTTCTATCACTTTCATCTTTAACATCTGTTCTATTTCTGCCTGTATTGCCTTCCTTCTAGCTGCGGGAATGCAATAGGGTCTTTGTTTTACCACACTCCCTTCCGGAGTTTGAATAGAGTGTTGGGTGAGGTGAGTCTTCTAAGGGGCTGTCGGAAAAGATTGATGTAAATGACTGTAATACTCTGTTTAGGTCTTCTTTTCGTTCTTCGGAAAGGGCATCATTGATGTTTAGCTGATCTAGGGTGGATGAAGACTAGCCTCTGAGCAGGCTAGTTGTATATCCTGAGGTAAAGGACCGAGCCACTTTTTTAAGAGGTTAATATGGGAGGTCTGTTCCCTATGTCTTCCCATTTTTAATTTATAAGAAAGGTTACCAACCCTGTCTATGATTTTATAGGGCCCCTTCCATTTGGACTTTATCTTATGGGATGAGGTAGGAAAGAGTACCAAAACCCAGTCACCTGGCTGGTATACTCGAAATCTTTTTCCCCGGTCGTATAGTCGTTTTTTTTTTTTTGGCTCTTCTCTAGGTTGTTTGTCGCTAACCCTTGGAGTTTCCCGATACAGGATCTTAACTGCTGAGTGTATTCCAGCAAGTTATCCGCTTCGGGATGTTTGTCGCTCCCCCAGGCCTCCCTAGTAATCTCTAAAAGGTTTCGGGGTTTCGCCCATAAAGCAAATCGAAAGAAGAACAGCCTAAGCTACTCTGATATTGGCTTCTTAGTACAAAAAGAGCTAGTGGAAGCATTTGGTCCCATTGTCTTACTTCTTCTGACAACATCTTTTTGAGAAGTAATTTGAGAGAAGAGTTATATCTTTCAACCAGTCCATCTGTCTGGGGGTGATATACAGAGGTTTTTAATTGTGTGATACTCAATTGTTTACATACTTGACTCATGAGTCGTGATACAAAAGGAGTACCTCGGTCTGTTAGTATCGCCTTTGGAATTTCAACACGGTAAACAACTCTATCAGATGTCTTGCAATGGTTTTGCTGTCAGGGGTGCGAAGAGGGAAGGATTCTGGATAACGGGTGGCATAATCAACTATGACAAGAGCATATTGGCATCCTTTATTAGATTTTGGCAGTGGACCTATAAGGTCTAGCCCTATCCCCCCAAAGGAGGTACCTATTATTGGTAGGGGTTGAAGGGGTGCCTTAGGAGGTAAGTATGGGTTTCTCTTTTGACAGAGCTCGCATTCTGAACAGTATTTGTTTATGTGAGCGAAAATACCAGGCCAGTAGAAATTTGCAAGAATTTCTTTGGTTGTTTTTACGGGACCCTGGTGTCCAGCTAATAAATGGGAGTGAGCATAGAACATTATCTGTTCTTGACACTCCTTGAGTACCAGCAACTGAGGAGGATCCGTGGGTACCGGGATCCGATACAACAGGCCGTTCTTTATCTGAAAGTGGGGAAACACTTGGGTACTATTTTGTCTGGCTTTTACCCATATTGGTTGTAAGAGCATATCGTTCACCTGAGTGAAACGAAAGTTACGGTCAGTCACCCAGGGTTCAGGGGCGAGAAGGGCGCTTTTAGGTTTTACTTCTTGTTTTTCTTGTAACTGAGACAACACTGTCAAAAACATTTCAATGAATTGGGGGTTATCAGTCCCTATGATCAGATCTTCGGGTAAACTCGGAAGTACCCCTACTTCTACGGTGGTGGACTTATAGGATGTTTACATTTCCAGTATGGCCATGGGATACTGTTTAACATCCCCATGCACACATCTAATATGGACTTACAGGTCACACTGACAGAGGGATGCCAAGAACAAGTCCTACAGGCCCCTCCACCCAGACAGACCATGGGGCATATTAGTGCTACCATATAAATACTACGTGTTCATCAATAACCATATGTATATAACCAAGTGCGCTCAATAGGCGCACGTTATTAGTCTAATTTTTCACCTTAATTTAGGTTTCTGCACGGAGTGGTACACGTGGGGCTGGATCCCATGCTGTCCTGAAGAAGAGGTTAGGGGATACCGCAAAACATGTTGACAAAATAATAGGCAATGTAACCACATAACAGTTATATTTTTCCTGTTATTAACCCCTTTTTATCTTACCAGCTAGGAGTAGGAATAAATTGTTAACTCACTAGTTAGGTATTTTTAACTCCCCCAACACTGCATAACACATAGTTTCACACAAAAAAGTGTTCCTACGTAAATCTCGCAAGTCGTAGCACGCCCCAAGCAATAGATGCTTGGGATGGCCCCAATGATGAAGCATGTCACCTAGGGGCAACCTTGGGTGAGTGAGGGGACTCTAGAAAAGCATTTTTCTTTTCTAAATTGTTGAGGCTCACCAATTTGGTGAACCCACTGTCTGATGACTTAGGCTAGTTTCTCATGATCCATTATCTATGGATCAATTGGGTGTCCTAGGTGGAGCACTATACATAACAAAAAAAAACTACGGTGCTTCAAGGGACTGACGTACTATTTTGGGCACTCTCTTTCCCTTTTTCTTCTATAGGATAGTGCCTTCTTCTTTTCCCTTCTCTTTTTTCTTAGCTTCTATCTTGCCTCTTTTCTTTTGTTTGTTCCTTTCTTTTAGGCATCGTTCTTTTCTTTATGTGCTTGTCTCCCTCCCTTTTCTTCTTTTCCTTTTCCCTTCTTTCCCTTACGCTCTGACCTCCTCCCTGCCCCCTCTTTCTTATTATTTGTTTTATTGAAAGAAACGGGCACGTACCTAACAAAGCCACGCCCCTCCTAGGACGCGGCGGGTAGCCTTCGTCAGCTGGCGGTGTGGAGGCTCCTCTTCGGCTTGGGCTTCTTATTCCCCTCTGCATGGGACAGGAGTGCTCGGCGTCGCTCCTCTCCTTTCTTCCTCCCGGGATTCTTTTTCGGATCTGCTCCCTTCTGCCGCACGTCTTGGCTCTACGTCTTCAGCTTTCCTCTACGATGACGGCCAGCGTGATCTTCCGGCCTCTTGTGGTTCTGGGCCATGTGTGACAGCAGGACTCCACCCAGTTGCCTGACTTCCGGGCCAGGCAAGTAGAAATGGACTGGCTGTTGCGTTTTCGTCACCCACCGGGTGACAGGGTGGTACCTAAGAAAGAAACGGGGAAGTTTAGATTGATGCAACACTTGTCTTGGCTGGAGGGAGCTTCTGTCAATTACTTTATATCAGAGGAATTAACATCTGTGTCATACTCATCTGTGGATGTAGCCAGGGACCTGGTTGAGAGAATGGGACAAGGGGCACAGATGGCTAAAAGCGACATAAGATCAGCTTTTCTGCTGTTGTCAGTGTATACGGATGATTTTCAGCTATTGGGTTTGATGGACAAAATTTCATGGACAAAGCGTTGCCTAGGAGTGTTCTATATCTTGTGTCCTGTTCAAATGTTTTAGCTCATTTTTGCAATGGGTGTTCCAGTGGCAAACAGCCAAGAATATGGTGCCTCACTACCTTGACAACATCTTCCTGTTGGGCCACCCGGTTTAACGGACTGTCAACAGCAGTGGACAAGGTTTGAAGAGCTCATGGGTGTATTCGGAGTGCCCGTAGCACCAGAAAAGACACAAGGTCCAAGCATGGTGTTGTTATTCCTGGGGATCGACTTGGATTCAATGGCAAGGGAGGCGTGCTTACTGAAGGAAAAGCAAATTGCACATACAGATGTTGCTGGATGAAATGTTGGCTAAATAAAAAGTGACAGTCAGGGAGGTACAGGTTCTGTTAGGACATCTGAATGTTGTGTGCATAGTAGTGAAGACAGGGAGGACATTCTGTAGGAGATTAAGCATGCCTTTAGCAGGGACATTGCTACCACACCACCATGTGGGTTTGTCTGCTGAGACCAAAGAAGACCTGTGCATGTGGCACAGGTTTTTAGAAGAATTCAAAGGCATCCTAATGATGGCACCCAAAGAATGGGAAGGGGATGTACAAATATAGTCTGACGCCGCAGGGGCTAGTGGTTTTGGATTATACTGACAGGAAAGGTGGTGTGCAGAGGAGTGGCCAGGGCACTGGAAACATGGGAGCAGGAGCATTGCTTTCTTAGAATTCTTTTCTTCCCTCTAGTTGTAGCGGTCACACTCTGGGGACAGAATTTGGCACACAGGAATGTCATCTTCAGGTTGGATAATATGGCAGTGGTACACGTGGTCAACAAACAGCAGACAGCGGTGCCGGCAGGGATGTGGCCCATTGGAGAAAATGGGATGCTGCAGTTGGTGGTGGGCTCTCTGGTGGTATCCACTCGGAATGCATACAGTCAGGCTTATAAGGAGTCTCTAGATGGGGGTGTACAGAAAAGGTCAGAGGTTTGGGCCAGGGAAGATGTCATTCAATGTATCGTAACGTTGATTGGAAAAGGGTTATCTAGGATTACGATCGCTGGAAAATTGAAAGGGATTGCCTTCATGGGTAAGCTTTTGTGGGGTTACGCTCCGTCTGCAGGTAAGCTAAGCAGATGCATGCTAGAAGGAGGGGTAAGGGAAGCAGGTAACAAGTCAAGGGTCAACAGGCCAGTGTCAAGGAAACTGTTGGCTAGCATGTTAGGAGTATTTCTGGAGATATGTAGAGGGAGTGGGGAGAGAAAGGAAGTGCCAGGGTTGGATGGGAAGGAAATGGGGGGTAGGAAAAGGCATTTAGGTAGTGTGGACGTGAGACTGAGACAATCAAAAAATGATCAAAGAGGTAAAGGAAAAATAGTGTTGTTGAAGGCTTACTCGGATGCAGCCCTGTGTCCAGGCCAGTGGGGCATAAAGCTGAAGAAAACAAATAGCCACGGATTTGGGGTGGTTTTGTAGAGATACGTGGAAATGGTGTCTCACGGCCAATTGCTTTGGATTATGAGTAAGGTTTTGGCAAAGCTGGGGGAAGCCCCAGGTGAATTTGTAACTGCCTTGCTCAGGATCGGGATGGCAATGGATGCAGCACAACATGGTTGGGACTGGGACAGGATAAGGCAGGTTGGGCGATGGTCTTCGGACTGCTATCACCGATATGTCTGGCTGGGGGAACAAGGGTGTTGATGAAATGTAATTTTCCTTGGTACTTATATACGTATCTTTTTAGGTGCAGTAGCTGGGCAGGGAGAGGCGGACTTGTCAATATGGATATTAGTACACTCGTTCGTGAAATAGGCTGAAAGGCAAGAAATACAGAAGGGGAAAGGTCTGAATCTTGGGCTCGACGACTCATTGTTTAAGGTCTTTTGGTAGAGGAAGGGTGGGATGCGTTGGCAAGAGTTGCTGCAGTGTTTGAACAATTTGATGAAGCACCACATCTGCCCAGATGTGTTAATCTTACATTTAGGGGGAAATGACTTACTGAGATGTAACGGTTAAGCGTTGTTGAAACAGATGAAGGAGGAATTAAAAGAAACCAGACTACAGTGACCTGGATGTTTTTTTCATGTGGATGGAATTTATCCCCCAGAACTAGTGAAGGGGGCAGCTTGGCCTGCCAGCATTGATTAAGCGAGGAGAAAAATCAACAGGGACATGAGATTATTCTGTAAGGATGAAAGTTTCAATACTGTAGTACACCCAGGGTTGAAGTATAAGGCGGTCAATTTCTTTAGAGGTGACGGGTTCCATTTGTCTCGCTTCGGGATGGAGCTGTATTTGATGCAATTGAAGGAAGTGTTGGACAGGACACTGAACCTAAGAAGGTACCACAGCTCTTTCTAATGAGGGGTCATACAAGTTTGGGGAAGGACTTTTCTTAATGGTGGTTGGCAGCTAATTTTTTCATGGTTACAGGTTAAAGTTAGGGTTGTGAACGATTTACACTGAGAGGAAGCAATAAATGAGAATTTCAAATATAAGATATTTAGGGGCATATCAGCAACAAACGGCGATAAATATCGCAAAGCGCGCTTAGCGCTTTTATATTTATCATCGTCTATCGCTGGAATTTATCGCCCAGTTAGTGCGTTATTAACAATGTGTTACTCCAGGGCGATAATATTCCAGTGATATCCAGGGAAATGGGCCAACATCGCTGGAAAACCAGCGATATTGCACCCAAAACGGCGATAGCCTTGGTGATACGACCCTGTGGTCGTATCACCATAATCCACCTCCCATATTAGGTATGCCTTAGTCATGAATTTAACAGACGTTAAATTCCTGCTTTAAGGCAATGATTATTATCGCTAAGGCTCTTTGCTGATATGGCGAAGCTGCCTTAGTGATAATTTTCCATGCAGTTTTCCCAGCCACACCTACTTTGCATCTCATTAGCGATGTTTATCGCTGAGATGCCAGGCGTTGGAAATGCGGCAGCTAACATGCGCTAATGCATGTTAGCGCCGCCTTGTTGATAAGGCGTTAAAATTATCGCCGCTTTAGCTGCAAAAAGTGCCGCTAAAGCGGCGATAATGCCCTTGATGACATGCCCCTTAGATAGGTATGTGCCTATAGAAGTAGGTAAGAGGTTACAGGAGTTAAAGTTCAACAGATACTTGCAGAGTAGGCGTTAAACAGTTACAAGGAAAGGATCTAAAAGGGGTGGGAACATTTGGAATGGTTGTGGAAGTGAAAGTAGGTGAACGCATGTATAGTGAGGTTTAGTTTTGTAAGGCAAAGGCCAGGGTTACTGTTTTGATCTGCACCTGTCTTTAATAAAGCAGCCCTTTTCACACATAAAGAGCGTGTATGTGGTCTGTGCTGCGCCCCCTTTGTCCCAATTGAACATTGTGTGCGGCTTACGTTCTTGGGGGCAGATTTACAAGCCCCTTGCGCCACTTTTGCGTCACTTTTCCCATGTTAAAAGTGATGCAAAAGTGGCGCAAGGGGCTTGTAAATCTGCCCCTTGGTGTACGACTCTTGACGTTCACATGCTGTCATCTTACTCGGTGAGAGCAACTCAGGATCAACTAAGCATGGGGTGGTATTTCCTGCTGATGTGAATGCAGTGACAGTTGAGGCATGATGCACTGAATGAAAGTGTGCAGTGGCACATTGTGTTTCAAAAGTCTCTGGATACATTTCTTATTGTATTTATTGCCAATACAAATGCCTTTGAATTGGGCAACATAACACCAGCACTTAAACGGGTCCAACCCATATATCTTTCAGAGCACAGTAATTTATAATTCCACTGTGGGCAATTACAAACTTGGCTGATCAGGAAAACTCTTCCAAGCTAATGTGCAGATTTGACAGGCAGCGCTCTGTGTGAGAAGAATTGGGAATTATGCGGTCCAGGCTGACAATAATTGAAAAGGTATATATATGAAGGATAAAAGATGAAACATGAACCCATGTAGGAGGGCCAACAGAGCAACAGGCAGTCTTTGAATTCTTGATCAGAATTCTTCACCTAGATTCCAGAGTTCCAGCAGTGGCGTAGCTAGAGCTTCTGGCACCCGGGGCTATCCCTCAGATTGCCGCCCACGGCAGGTAGCGGGGTGGGTTGGGGGGGGTGGGTTTGATGCTGGGTAAAAAGAACGGCGAGCACTTGAAAGAGGTCCAAGAGACATGTGGTATAGCGCCAAGGCTAAACAGTTGAATACAGTCAAACCAAAGGGGATGATGGACGGAGTGTTGAACAATGCAAGCACTCACCCCCAGTCAACTGATCTGGGTTTAATCCATCATCATTCTTTAGCTCACTCCGCCACCCCAGTTCAGACATGGCCATATGCAAATCAGTCTGACCCTGTGCCTCATGGGAACAGTCCAGCCCGAACTGCCAAGCCATGTCTTCCGTGGACCGGAAAGAAGCATCCTGGGACCGGTATCAGATCAGTTGATTGGGGGTGAGTGCTTGAAATGTTCAACACTCCATCCATCATCCCCTTTGTTTTTTCTTTACACAGTTGAATACACCAGCAGCACAAAGACATACAATTGATGGACGGAATGCAGAACAAATCAAAACATTCACCCCCAGTCAACAGATCTGGGTTAAATCCATCATTTGTTTGCTCACCATGCCACCCCAGTTTAGACATGGTCATATGCAAATCAAGACTGATTTGCATATGGCTGGGTTCAAACTGGAATGGCATAGGGAGCAAAAGAAATGAAGGATTTAGGCCCAGATCTCTGTACTGGGGTGAATGTATGACATTATTCTGTATTCTGTCCCTCAATTGTTCTTTTTGCAAAAATAATATATAAGTACAGAGGTATCAAGGTTGAGTGGTTTGCAACCTCTAGCATATTTAACCGAAAATATGACCAGAGTCCTATATGCGGTGGCAATGTGTGACATTTTCAACTTTTCAGTGTAATTATGAGTGACATTCAACAACTATGAGTGACATTTTCTCGAAAGCAAAATTAAGCAATGAAGATGAAGGAAATCTATAAATATGAGAAATTATACCAATTTGAGCAATGTGAAATGGAAGGGCACTAACCTGGTAAAAAGTAGTAACTCAGAGCTAATCCTCAACAAATACAGTTTTGCGAATATGTGGTTCATGTTCTTTCTCTCCTTCTTCCCTTTTGTCCTCTTTCTTGCTTTTACCCTTCTTCCCACCGTCTCATTTCCCATTTCCCTCCCTTGTACTCTTTTTCTTCCTCCTTCCTCACCCCCTCACACCTACCGCCTCTCTGCAATCTGGACCTAAAAGCGCTATGAAGCATTCAGCACAGTCCGCTTTCTAGTGCTTTTTTCAAATCAGTCAGTTATCCAACCCTCCTCCCCCGTTATCCATCCCCCACTTGGTTGCTAAATTTAAAGGCTGTCCCAGAGGGGAGAGCTTTTGGCTTTGCGAATACTTGTTATATCTACTCTTCCTCTGCATAATCTGAGCTGCAAACACCCCTGCCCAACAACTGCTGACTTGGCCTTGGGTCCGGCGTGCTCTCATGAAATAAAGAGCTTTGCAGGGTGTTTAAAAAGTCCACGCTGTGAGGAGCTTTCCTGTGTGCTACAAGCTCCTCTTGCTGGACAATCAGTGATAACACTTCTCCCCTGCATGGCTGCATCTCCCTGCTCCTCTCTTGACAGTGTGTGCGAGCGGGAGAGAAAGGCCTGTGTGAACAGCTAAGGGGCAAAGATACACTCTCCACAGCGTGTCTGACTCCCCCCCCACCCCACCCCCCCTGAAATGTAGAAAAAAACAGCCTTTCAAAAAGGCAGAGAAGCTCCACATGCCGTCGGAAACTTGCGTTCTTATTACATCGAGAAAACGAAACTATAAGTGACAGTAAGAATAACAACATGCAAAAATCGATTCCCTGACGACGGTCACAGTGGACAAACTCAGATCCCCGGCAACAGAGCAGCTTCTGTGCCCTTCACACCAACCATAATGCGCCAAATTACTTACCTGCGGTGGTGACTGAATCCATGTGAGTCAGTCCACACATTCCGGGCAGGTCGGTCGGCGACAGCAGCTCCATACACGGGCCAACAGGCTGTATGGGTCGCCTCTGTGCCGGCAAGGATCGCTCAGCTACTAGCTGCAGCCCTCTCTGGGCACTGCAGTTGAATTCACCACTTTGCCGGCTGCTGCAGTTATCCTATGTTTTAGTCGCCATCCCTGCTTGGGCCCAGCTGTGTGTCGGGGTCGCAGAGGCTGAGCTCTTGATTGCAGGAAGCACTGCAACATTTAGCAAAACAAAACTGATTTTAAATACCGCGCCACCATCCTATAACTGAGTTTCAGACACACCCCTGACCAGTGTGCCGTGCAGTACGAATTCAAGTGTTGCACTTAAGCTTAGCCATCCCTCCCTCAACCTCAAACCTGGCCTGCCGAGCAGTGCGCATCGTGCGCTTCCGCTTCCTGCCATTCTCTGCTTTTACCAAATCATATTTTTTTAACACTAATCAGCCATAGCTTTCGGGACACTTAACAGCGAGCCGAGTTGAGGCACTCTATGCGTGACAACAGGGTACACGACCGCGCAACGCACCACCACCACTTCGCTAGGTGGTATGTGCGTGCACTGCAGCCAGTGCGCTTTCTCTTACATATGTGCACATCACGTGTGCAAACAGTGCTACGACCTCAGCAGCGACAGACTCAGCCGCACGTGTGGGGGTAGGTGGTGGGTCAATGTATGTCAGTGTCCCCAAATCATAAACGCCGCCATGCGCAACCACCAGCCGCCACCACCACCAAAATAGTGCCGCCTGGGGCAGACCGACCACACCGCCCCCCCCCTTGCTACGCCACTGAGTTCCAGCACTGTCGATTGGCTCTTGGCACATTGGGCCACATTGTCCTATATTGATCTTCTTAGTGAGTTCTCAATCGGTGCAGTAAAATATGACAATTCACTTGGACACGTACAAGGCTCAGATTGATACTTATAGGCAAATCCAATAACAATGTACAAGCTAAACAATAAGCAGAACAGTTATGATGCCACAAAATCTTCAATAAAAAAATTAAAACTGGTCCCCGCGGGGAAAGTTTACGCCTAAACGTCTTTGGCTTGTATAGAAAACTATCATTAGATTGGTTTTTATCAGGAGTCAAATCAAATGTATTTGTTTATAAAAGCATCTCAAAAGAATACATGTGATCACATTGCATCACAAAAAGGTGCTCTAACAAAAACGGCACAGTGAGAGTGAGTAAGTGAAGTAAAGTGCGCAGGTACTATATACAAGGCATATATACACAACTAGGAGCTGATATGGATGTAAATTCCATTAACACCACTCTGAGTCAGAGTTTTAAAGGTTTTAAGTGAAAATAGCTCTTAAAAGCACAAAGCGCCACTCGTGGTAATCTGGTTGTGCAGGACTGGGTTAAATTTGCAGCTTCAGGCCAACTACAATGAAACGCGTGTCAGATACAGGGACCAGGTTTGTTCCACTGAAGAGTAACCCTCTCAAGTTCACTGATAGAGCTGCCTTTCACGTTCGCCTAAGGTCATTGTTGGCATGAGTAGCAGGTCAGCCCTTATGTACTGTCACTATTTTGGGTCAAAGAGCCATTCATCGCCGGAGCTTTGCATTGGCAGTCATCATGAGCTATTGCAAAGTGCAGGTTTCACTGGAGCTTTGCGATGGTTGTCGACACAGATGGTCACTGTCAGCGTGAAGAGCAGATATTGCTCTAGTTTTGAATTGGCAGTTTTCTCAGTGTAAAGAGGGTCCTTCACGCTTGCAAGAAGCCTAGAGCTTCTGTATCCTTAGCTTGATTTCCGAAGGAGTACACTCTGTGCCAGCCAAGGGTCCGGGATCTGGAGGACACCTCTTGGGAACAAGGTCTCACTCCAGCAGTGGCCAGCAGCAGGGTTCAAGCAGGTCTAGGACGGACCAGTTGGTGCTGGTTAGCTGGACAGTTACAGGGAAGCCTCTGAAAACTTGTTGTGTCCTTGTAGCTCAAACATGAGGTCAGACAACTGACTCTTGGAGTCACTTCCGGGGAGCCTAAGTTGAAGGCAAGCAGGTTCAACCTTCTTCTTCAGACAGCAGGGTAGTCCATGTTCTGCATCTTCACCAGGTTCAGGATTGTTCTGAAGGTGCCTCTTTTATACCTGGTGTCAGGGTTAGTGTGCAGGAATTCCCTAGCTTACCCCAAAAACTATTTCTGGTCAGTCCTTCCCCTTCCCCTGGTCCTAGTTCCAAACTGCCTATGTTGACAAAGGTAAGGGCAGGCCTGGTGCCAAGTTCCTTTGTGTGTGCTGCAGGCAGGGACCTTTGAAGTGCAATCGGGGTAGTGTACAGCTCCAGTACCCTCTCAACAAGGCATTGTTTGTCCCCATGTCTGGAAAGAATACACAACCCACACAGGAGAACCATTCACCGTCATGTTACCCAGGACACTGGCAGAAAGGCACAGTTGGTTTAAGTAGAAAAATGCCAACTTTCTAAACATCTATACTATGGGTTGGGCCTGTTCAATGAGCAATGTTGGACCCCTTTCAACATACCATAACAACACTATACCTTGACTGATAATTATTCCACAAACACTGTGATTTCATTTTTGATGATCAAGAAATTTAATCAGCTAGACCACGTTTTCTTAAACATAATAGCTTATACATTAATTTATTTGAATTCATTTTTGCATTCAACAAATCATAAATATTGGATAACATAACCAAAAGAAAAAGGTTGTATTAGTTTTTTTTTGGCCCATACTAAAGTTAAAAATATAAAACACTACTACAGTACATACATAAACAGTGTTTCATTACGCAACATATAAAATGTACCAGTCTCCAGTTTTCAACAAGGGAAGTTCGCTATTGTGTCCCATTTGTCCAAACTATTGAAGCTATAGCATATAAAGTGGATGTGGCAATTAGTTATTTAACCCAAAAAACAGGACACCTGAAAGGTTGCCTTGATATAGTTGCTAAGTCCAACAACTTCGTACTGCGTACACGTCGATGCGTTTCGAACCTCATTGTTTTGGGTTCTCCTCAGTACCAATACTGGGTACCCCTAAGTATAAATTAATGCTGCTTCCACTGTCAGTCTGCCATAGTCTGGGTAGAGAGGGCAGTAGCCACTCTCTGTAAAAAGAGGGGGTCACTATGCATGCCCCTTGACCTCATAGCCAAGCTCTAGGGTCTCATACTATGTAGACAGAGATACCCTTAGAGGACACACAGTTGTCATGGTCACTGAGGTAGAGTTCAAGAAAACCTACGCTAGCTTTCTAGTGACCTGCCATAAGATCAACATAGGGTAGGAAATCATGCTCTCAAGAGGCAGCTTCCTGCACAAAAACAATCATTGATGGCATTTCAATCCTTCTATGTGTGCTGCAGAAAACAGCACACATAGAAAGAGCAAAACACGAGGAGCAATAAAGGTATTTCTCCTCGTTGCTCCACTTTGACACCTCCCCTGGGGAGGCATTATAACATGACACTTTCCCAAGTTTATGAAACCTTGTTAATTGGGGAATGCATCAGATTCCATGGGTGTTACGTAGGAACACCCACAGCAACACCCATGGAATGCCCCTTTCAGGCAGAGTAATGTGTGAAAGGGGTAAGCCTGGGCGGAGTTCGCAGAACTAACTCTGTCGAGCTACGTGGAGATCCGCAAGCCTCATATAAATGCAGTTTGTGGTTATTTTCAGCGCTGCGTGTTTGTCCGCACTGTGCAATCATCACAAATGGCACCATGCACAGCGTAGGCGGGCGCTGCTTCTTTTCTGCTGCTCATGTAGATTTTTCACTCGAGCGGCAGCTTTCTCAACGCAAACGGATGATTTTTCAAAGTGAGCGGTCATGAGCATACACGACCAATCACAATTAAAAATCCGACTGCCCGAGTTGAGAAATCTCGCCGGGAGGTTGATTTACCCGGATCGCGCTCGCCAATTGGACGGTTACGATCAAGAGCGAGGATAAATCTAACCGGGAGGTGTATTTTACTCGCTTGCCAACTTGATGTTGATGAGCGCGAGCGAGGAAAAAAACTCCACCTCGCTACATGGTGTGTAGTTTTTTGGAACTCCACGAGCTCCACGTAACACGGAGTGCGGTAAACTCATTGAGCAACAGGGTGGCTTTACATGGCCTTGTAAATATGGGCCGGGACACTGCGCGTTCGAAGCGTCACAAAAGTGATGCCTCGGCGGTGTAAAAGTGCCGCAGGGGCATTGCAACTATGCCCATTCCCGTCCCAACAAGAGGTTTGACATTAGTGTGACAAATGCAAATACAAAAGAATATTTTATGCAAGGATGGTGGCGCTGGTATGAAGTGTAAGAAAACTTTTGTGAGGGATTTTAAAAAACGCTGGAGTTCCAGGAAAAATACCAGTCTGTCATAGTAATAGCCTGCTATCATTTAGCGGTGAGGTTCACACAGAAGACAATTAACACAAATTTAGTTAGTAAAATGGACAGGGTTTTACTCAATGGAGAAAGGCCAAGAGGGTGTTGAAGAGTTGATGTAACACTCCTAAAGAACTAGTGTTGATTCTATTCATGATAAAAATGCACCGACATCACCACTGATTCAAGTGATTGTTAAGAGAGAAAAGTAAACATGTCTTATTGTAGAGAAAGGGTCACTTGTGTCTTATTTGGGCTATCAAGATGTTTACAAATTTTAATTGAGGAGCTCATTGTATTATCTGGGTGGACCACAAATATATGAAGGCTTTATTTTCTAACAAAGTTTAGATTTCATATTACCCCACATTTGCAGGTTCTTCAGGAATTTGCAAGCAGTGGTGGCTGGTAATTTTACCAGTGAAGGGGTCTGGTAATTTTACCAGTGAAGGGGTCGGGGCCACACATGCGCACATACACCCTCCCTCACACCCGTGTATTCATACACCCATTCACAATATTGACTCACAAATGCACATACATTCATATGTACACGTGCACACCAAACATAAAAAACACATACAAATTACCTTCACTGTAGAGAGTGAAGCCTCGGAGGTCCCAGGAGGGTTGGGACTGCAGCCAATGAGGGAAGGCAGCAGTCCCTCAGTTGTCGTCACAGAGTGGGATAGGGGCAATGAGACTGCTGGCTCCACCCCACTCATTTTTTGTAAACAAACTTTATTGCAGTTTTTTAAAAACATGACATTAATCACAGCAATGACTAACATGAGATGGACCATGCCTAAATAAATCATGTTCCCTAGAGCTCCTGTCAAGGCCTCCCAAACAAATTCTTTTGCATCAGTATTCCCCTACTAGCATCATCATAAGACAGGATCGTTTCCTAAACACTCAATGATGAGTTCTCATCCTGCACGTGCAATATCAAAGGCACCTGGAAGGAACATCACTCCCACTACTCCTATTCCCCCTCTTGGTCCTGCAAACCCGCACATAGTCGGTAGGTCCAGGTTAGGCACGATCTATAGTCCCATCCGGAGGATCCAGTTCATAAGTGTCCCTGTGAGACCTCGCTGCAAGCCTCCGCAATAGATGACGGGTTAACAAAACACCCTCTGCCCTCCCCCCACCCCTCCAACTCCCCCCCCACTGTCAGACATGTCGCTCCATCCGCTATCTCTCAGTATTAATAATGAGCCCCGCTGATTGGAACACTGGTATCGCAATGTTGGCTCCACCCCACTCATTGACGATATTTTACTGATTGACACACAGCCCTGGGCCCTTTAGGGCTTAAAACTGAAGTACCTAGGTCTGAGGCAATGAGTGACGCTCCCCTCAAGGTCACGCCAACAGGGCTGTGAAATCCTCAGCCCGGTAAAGTTTAACTCAGGCAGCCAGGATCCTGCACATTTAGTGCATGCCTAGTTCCTGGCTGCCTGATCTGAAGAAAAAGGATGTCTGTCAGGCTGACCTTTGTTCAGCCTGACAGACACTCTTCTTGCGGGGGTCAAAAGCCCATATGGACGGGCTGCAGCTGTTAACAATGTTGTGCCTTGTCTGCCACTTGCTGGTATTCACTGCTGAATGTTTGTCTAGATTACAAGTTTTGAGAGTGGTGTGAAGAGAGTGGATGAAAATGTGTTGCAAATTTTGTGGTGTAAGAGGAAACGGTAGGCTTGACAAGGTAATAGATATATGGCGGCTAGAAAACAGATCTCTTGCTAAGGAAATGTAGGTTTGGTCAGTAAATGAATAACTCACATTGATTGGTGAGAAGTTGTGGAACGTGAATTAAGCCAGTGCCCAGCCTTGCACAAAGAGGAAGTTAATAATGGCTAGTATACTCGTTTTTCCTGTCTTGGGAATACCAATGACAAATGGTTTTCCACAGCTCTCAGAGGCTACAAAACAAATATAGGCAGTGAAAGACTTTGAAGAAGTGTAAAAGCGCTTATTTTTATAACAAATTGGCATTTAGAAAATCTAAATGTACTCCTTGAGTCTGGGGGTATGTTTTGAATCAATTTGCAGCAACCACACAATACTTTATTAAATCTATTTGAGTGATTTGACATCAGTACAGTAACCTATTCTGACTTGAGTCCTAAAGTGGAACCAAAATACTGGGGTCAGTATAATTGATTTTGTAAATGTATTTCACAATACCAACAAATGAAAGTCAGTATATTCAATAACACTTCAAGAAAAGTAATCTACAACATTTAGTTTTCGTAAATGCATACAACTTCAAACTTATGACTCTACAAGTGATAATACACCACACATTACACGGTGAAGGCATCAGCAGAGCAACTAAATAATAATGTCGAAAACAAAGCACAGCGCTCATGAATAGATAAACTGCACAAATGGAATTACACACAAACTCATCATGCAGTGCTATATTTTGAATGAAAAGAGCCATGAAAATTGGGAACACCTACATAATGTCAATAATTAATAACAATAAACGAAAGAGACCCATCATAGTTTAAATTCGTTTTATTTATTTAAATGTGTACTTACCTCCGTTCATCCATATTCCGGTGTTTACATTTCCCTACCCTGCCCCTCCTCCGTCCCGCCTCACCGCCCCACGGAACTCTCTCCACGGACCGCTACTGTTTACAACATTCAGCAAAAACAAATATGTTCCTTTTCCTAAAAATTGTTCTTCATTTTTAAACCTTAGATGAGAATGTTATCATGCAATGAGGTCATACCTCAAAGTCTGTGAAACATAAAGAGCATGAACTGCTGGAAACTGGCACAATAAAAGGTAAGGTCAAGCCATGTTCTTTCGGATAGGCTGTTCTGTCTTTTAGCTGATACATTTTTAATCTTTACCAACATCAGTTATGCCCATTGATGCACCTAATTGTCCATAGATTTCATGGGTATTTGTGTATTCTGCCACTTCCACATGGGTATGCCATTGTCTTGACCAATTACTCATCTAAATACTTTGAGATTAAGTCTATTAAAATTCCAATTACTAAAAGTAAGGCTAAATAAGATAACATCTCAGCATCTCATAAGGACCAGTTTCGTAGAGAAGATTTTTCATTGTTTATTGCCAGTGACCATCATGTCCAATTTGCATCTCCAGAGTTGCAGGACTTTTTTGCGTGATGTAGACATTATTCTGCATCACTTTGCTTTACACCACCCACAATTCTATGGGCTAACAGAAAGAACCAATTGCATTGTTGAAGTCTGAATTAGTGTGCAGTAGAATGCCTAATGCCAGTGGATGAAGAGTTGAGAACCATGTTATTTTACATAGCACATCACCTCACAGTGTAACAAAGGTAATAGATTTTTTCTTGTTGGGTCAGAATGTGAAGACTTTGTTCTGTCTGGCTAGGGTAAATTTGTGAGCTGAACATAACAAGAGAGGAAAAAAATATATTTTGCGTTCAGTTGAACTTTGCAGAAGGATACATGTGCCCTAAAGCAAATACAAGTAAACGTTTGATTGAAAAGAATGTGTGATTGTGAACTCAAAACTGAGAAGGATATTGGATTAGGTAGAAGAAACCAGGGGGCATATTATCAAGCATGGAGTTAAAATTATCGCCGCTTTAGCGGCAGAAAACTGCCGCTTAAGCGGCGATAATGGGCTTGATAATAAGCACTTGAGAATTCCAATAGAAGCCCATATTGTCACCAAAACATGGGCCGTTTTAGCGGCAGTTTTCTGTCGGTAAAGCGGCGATAATTTTAACTCTGTTTCTTGATAATATGCCCCCAGGTTCTGTATGCAAAGGTGAATCTAAGTTTTACACCCTGCACCAGTTAAAGAAATGGGCAGAATATTATCTGCAAGGCAGAGAACCAATGGAGAAACTTGTACTGGACTGTTAAATTGTTCTCTGAAATTGTTAAATCATTGGGTGGTGAAGGTGGATTTAGTTTCAAAGATATTTCTCAGGCTGGTGAAGACTAATAAATGATGGGTGTACTGTGCAGAGTACATAATAGGTATGGTAATAAACTTGAGAGATGTATTTCAGTCTTGTGTAAAGCACATTTCATCCAAAAAGGGAAAACATGTCACTGCATATTGTTGTGTGCTTCATTTTTTGCCTATGGAGGGCCGGCGCCCGCAAATATTTTGTCACCAGAATGTGCATTGTCTGTGGTGTGTTCACACTTGCTGATTTTTTTTTTCTTTCTGAGTTGTTGTTTTAATTCCTGTAATGTCGAAGAAGTGTTAAACCTGCCTTGTGTTCTGTCTTGCTTAATTATGGACCTCTGTCTTTTTGTAGAGAATGCTTGTGCCAAAGTTCAACTGTCGGCGGTTTCTCTGAGTAGACCACCACTGGTGAACCTCAACTCTAGTAATAAACACTTTTGTATCTTTTTTAAATCTTATGGTCTCAGTTCCTTTGAGCATGCTCAACTCATGCCCAGAGTTGGGAGATTTCTTTCAGTATAATGAGGAATTCAACCATGCACCAATTAGTGGTATTTTGCCGTTTTCTCACCTTCAAAAGTCCATTACTGGTTTGGTAATTTGTGCTGTTTCACTGGTTTGCACAACACGAATGCCCAAAAGCTACAAAAGCCAAGGGATTTTGCAAAACAAGACAGTTTTGACACAATCTGGTGAATCCAGTCAGTCATTGTAATTTAACAGCTGCAGATTACCTGAACATTTTCCCCCACAACTACTTTTGAATGCTGCTTAGGTTTATAACTCAGTGGCGCCTGACCCTATCACCACCCTCTTAAGTTCATTTCTAGTGCCTGACTGGATTTTCCCTCTTAAATTTAGCTTTAGTGATTGATTGAATTTCCCATCATCCAGTGATATAACTTCCTGCCTTCTTCCTATTCCAGTCAGCTCTTTCAGTCTCCCATCGTCATTGCATTTCAGCCAAAGGGCAGATACAAACAGAAGCCCTGCCTGAAGAACCTTGTCCAGAACCCCTGTTCCACTGAAACTTACATGGTAAGATATAATCATGTGTCTCACCCTGCACTCCATACTGTCAATCTATTAAATCACACCCAGACCTAGGCGAAACCAAACATTTACAGAGCAATCACAAGATAAAGAGACGCAATCTCAAACACACACCCTCAAACTACAAAACGCATATTCCAACTCATGCTCATTAATGCTCGCTCTACAGTACTCCAAGCACCAGACATTGCAGACCTCATCCAGTAATTCACCCCTACATCGTTGCATGTCCTCCTTCCTTCAAGCTACAGCACCAATTGCGTGGACTGTGTACATAGAAAGGAAGGAGCCGTGCTCTCATCCATAAGTCCCATTGGTCCTGTACCCTAGGCAAGCAAGTAGCACTCAACTCCATGGAGCTGCACACATACCCTAGGATGACCAACTGGCATGGGTGCAAATTCAGGACGGTGAGTGTAAAAATTCAGGACAAATGGTCAAAATTCAGGACAGAAATTCAGGACAGGAGGTCAAAATTCAGGACAATAGGTAAGTTTTACAGACCCGTCAGAGGAGGTTGTGCAATAGTATATAAGTAAGTAAATATACAACCACTTAAGTACAAGTCAAAATAAGTTTATATTAGATTGAGACAATCGTGCACTTCACAGTTTTTCAGTATGCCCGCAGCTTGCTACCTTAGACGATTCAAAACTCTCACCTCGCTCCAGCAGGTACATTAGTCACTAGACAATGGTGAACTACACCTAAATATAAGTGAGACTGCTTTTATTGTTGATTGCAAACTATTGGATGTACAAGGAACTTTGCAGTACCAACCCCCAGTAACAAAATCGCCCCCCCTTTCCAGCCTCCCAGATAAACACCCGATGCCCGGTCCGGCAAGTTTGGCCTTCCTACCACCCTCCAATGGTGCCCCTCATCTTCACATAGACCGTCTCTCATGTGTATTTAATTTCTTTTATAGTGTTACTCATCCTAAGTATGTAGGGCAGGGTGTCGGAGTGCGTTACATCATACACATATTATATAGAGACAAGGTATAGGAAATGTTACTTAAGATAGTGGGTGCTACAAGGTGTACTCATTCTTTTATCTATCATTCAGTCTTTCACCATTCATTATATCCTTCCATCGATATCCAAACATATTCAACCATTTGCAGACCTATCCACCATGTATCCTTCCATCCATCATTTCACTCATCTATCCCTCCATCTACTCTTTCACTCATCCATCCATTATTCATCCATCCGCCCTTTCACCCATCCATCCGTACACTCTTCCATCCATTCTTCTACCGATCCATCTATTCACTCATCCATCCAGTCATTTACCCTTTCACCTATCCAGCCATCCTTTCACTTACTCGTCCATCCACCCAGTCACTTATCCTTTCACCCATTCACCCTTTCAGTCATTCATCCTCCGTTTCTCGCTCCATCCCCCTTTCACTTATCCATCCTTCCTTCCACCCACCCATCTACTAATCCATTCATGAATCCATCCAATGACCCTATTACTCATCCATCCTTTCACTTATCCATCCATCTATTCTCTCATCCATCCAACCTTTCACTTCTTCACTCATCTATCCATCCTTTTGTCCATCTACCCCCTTTCACTCACTCATCAACCCTTACATCCACCCTTTCACTCATCCATCCATCCATCCATCCATCCATCCATCCATCCATCCATCCATCCATTCACCCTTTCACTTATCAATTCATCAATCCATCTATCCTTTCACTCATCCATCCACCCACCCATCATCTACCCTTTCACTCATCCATCCATCTTTTCACTCACCCATCCACCTTTTACCCATCCATCTACCCTTCTACCCATACATCCATCTATTTATATTTTCTCTCATCCATACTTCCACTCACTCACTCATCCATCCATCCATCCTTTCTTTAATTATCTATCCATTCACCCTTTCATTCATCCATTCATACTTTCACTAATCCATCCAGCCATTCACACATTCCTTCACTTATTTACTTACCCACCTTTCCACATTAAGAGCAGAGAATTGTCTTCAGAGTTGCAGACAGAAGAGTCCCATCAAGAACTTCACCTCACTGTATTTCCTGAAGCAAGGGGTGTGTGGGTGGGGGGCACTATGACCGTGCACATAGGCAATCTGAAAACTTAGAAGTCATGAGTCATGCATGATGCACAGTGCCAGGACGGGAGGTGACTGTGACATGGTGTAGTTTCCAGAGTTTTAAGTGGGGTAAAAAAAGGTGTTCGATGTATTTAAGGGCATGGCTTACAAGACCTAGGTTAGAAATCTGTGCTTATCATAGTGTTCCGCCAGACTGGTATTATGTTGTTTCTGTCATTGCAACCAGATGTATAATACAGCAAGTATCATTACACCAACAACAAGCCAGGACTATTGGCTTTGTCAATGGTTGTTGGTTACTTAAAATAAAACAGCAGCAACCATGGCTTTGTTGAATATAACATTGAAAAGGTGTCACTTCTAAAATGATGAGACAGTGAGAGAACTCTAGCCCCTTCTTTTCAACTTGTTTCACAGGCTTCTTTATATAAACTGTTTTCTCACGTTGCAGCATGGGCGTTTTACCTTTTATCCATCTAACAGAATGCCCTGCTCTACACTGAGGCAGGAGGTGATCCATCAAACAGAATGCCCTGCTCTACACTGAGGCAGGAGGAGGCCGCCACATGCGTTAACAGCCCAGACTGCCCCATTGTCATTCTGTATGTCGCAATTAGCCGCCATACAGAATGACAATGGGCGAGGTGGGGCTGCTCTTGTGCTCTAGGAGGAGTGCAAGGTGGCCCCATCAGGGGCCTGAGGCTTCTCACAGGGGAGGAGTGATGTTTCCCGTGATGGCCATAATTACGGACAAAAGGCGTCCATAAAAGGGATCCTCACGGACAATGGACGTGAGGTCCAAATTATGGACAGTCTGTGAAATTTACGGATGGTTGGTCACCCTCCATTACCCTCTCTCAGCAACTTAGCCTGCCACGTTTCATCACATGTACAGGTCCCCTGGGCAAAACAAGGACTTGCTTGATGATTTTTCAGATCTACTCGCCACCTTATCCGTCTAGCATGCCTACACCACCCCTTGGGGACTTTAACCTCCTTGACAACACAAACTCAAAAAACATCAAGAGGCACCATCCTCACACTCATCAACACACTCAATGTGGCACAGCATGTCACATAACCAATATGCTCCAAAGCACTCATTGTTGACCTTGCCTGTGCAATATCGCTCAAAATCCAATGCAAGCCACCCATACCAGTGGCCTGGACTAGGCACTTCACCATCTCTATCTCCCTACTCAGCATCCTACCAACAAACCAAGTTCAACCCAATTGAGACCAAACCTTCAGATCCTTCAAAGACGTTCCAGTAGATGACCTAATGCATGAACACATCTCTCACTCTATCAACTCCACATTTGATGCCAACGCCCTTCTAAACAACTTCAACACTTTAAAAAAAAACAATTTACATACAGGCCTAAATTAAATCATGCAAGTGCAATCAAAAGCCTTCAGCACTCTGCTACACTAAAAACCTTGTTGACAATAAACAGTCCTTCAGCAGACAAAAAAGTAAATTAAATGAAAACAGAACTCCAGGGGACCTCCTAATACTGAAATCCCTTCAACATGCAGACAGCTCATCATACCAACGTAAGCAAAGTACTACACCAACACCATCAATGAAGAGCCAGCAATGTAAGCAGAGCACATTGCAAAACAATGAAGCACTGAAGTGCAAGACTCACTCCACAGAAATGCGCAATGCCATCAACCACTTCTTCAAAGAAAAAACACAGAGGATCCAACAGCACATCAAGAACACCAAGAACACCACATCTGTTTTGTATCTTAGACTCCTTTCATGGAATCCTGCAATGGTCATCCATCCAAGCCCTATCTGTGGCATATTTCAATGACATACTCAACTCCCTCAAAAAAGAAGATAATGTTTTGCCCTCGTCCTTCATCAACGCTCTCTCTGGGGATGCTCTCTTGTGCCTACTCACCATTGCCAATTTCTGCCTCACTCAGGCAATCTTCCCAGAAGCTTTTAAGACAGGCTAGATCCTCCAGATCCTAAAGTAATCTACACCTAACCCTGATGCCCTTGCCAACTACCAGCCCATCATTCACCTAGCATTCATTATCAAGATCATTGAAAAAACTCCAAATTTACATTAATACTAACTATATTTTGCACGACTACTAGTCTGGTTGTAGATCATGTTGGTGAAGCAGGGAGACTGCTACCGTATGCTCTGCAGATGATGCTTCCATGACCACAAATGAAGATAATCCCTGCCTCTTGGTATTGTTAGACCTCTCATCTGCCTTTGACACAGTTGACCATCCCACCTTCACATGAAACTTGGAGCACATGGGATTCTCCTTAAATATCCTTCACTGTTTTTCTCCTATCTTTCCAACCAACACCAGTTTGTTCACATGGGCACTTTCAGGTCCAAAAAGATAAAAGATCCCTCATGACCTGTGGAGTCACCCAGAGCTCCATATTGTCCCCTGTTATCTTCGACCTCTACATGGAGGCACAGATAGCAGCATCAAGAATCACTAATATGCTGATGATACTCAATTCTACCTGAAAGTCTCCTCTGCTTCAGGCATCCAACACCTCAAACATCGCCTGCATATAACCAAGACCTTGTGGTCCTGAAGGTCAACCCACCAAGACAGAATTCTTGCTATTATCAAAAACAGTAAACAAGAAACACTACAAACCTGCACACCTGCTACTGAGCATCTAGATACTCTGACGGGTGATTAGTGCACTATAAAAACACCAATACCATAACATAATATAACCCAGATCAATTACATAAACATGAACCTTGCAGGGTTTGAACCCCAAATTTCATCAAATGCTAAGTCACTTGGATTCACCCTGGACTGACCCTCGCCCTCAAGGAACACGTTGCCAGACAAATGACCTGGTACCAGTTCTCTCTTCTAGAGAAGGTGAAATAATCAATCAATCAATCAATCAGGATTTGTAGAGCGCTCTACTCACCCATGAGGGTTTCAAGGCGCTGTATGTAATGTATTCCAGAAACCAAATGCTGTTTAAGGCCTCATAATCTCACATTTGGATGGTGGTAACTCTGCTCCGTGGTCTCTTGGACTCTACGTTGGCTACCTTCATGCTGCAGAACATGTCACCCAGGACCCGAAGAAATATGATGACGTCACCCATTCTGATGATCCCCCAAGGAGGCCCTTGGCCTGAACCATCTTTAAAACCAGCTGTGTTATTTATAAAGACATCACTACCAGCAGCCATTTCAGATAGGTTTTCCATCTCTGGTGGTTCTCTGAACACCCACAGCCATGACCCCAACAGACTGCAGACTAAGAAGCGTAAATAAAAAAGGAAAAAGAAGGCAGCAAGCCTCTACCATCTATGCACCCAAGATCTGTAACAAAATCCCCGCACCTCTGTGGATATTTTATTCACACTTTGCGCAGGTTTCTTTTGATAAATCTGGCCTTTGGTGAGAAAATAAAGATGGCTACCTGCAGAGGAGAAGTTGGAAAATAAATCTTCATTTAGTAGAAATAGATAGCACAGGAACACTAGAATAAACCCTCTCACTACTCTGCCTTCTGCATCAAACCCCCAAACTCTACCCATTCTCCATTCCACGGACACAAACTCAATATATATTAAAGTTTCTGCATGTAGGGTTCATTCCTGATTTTCTTGTAGCCCATTTCACCTATGATGTTCTAGCAGGGAAATGTGTTTTCTCTGATCCAAAATCTGGAAATTTATTTTCTATTCTTTAGGAAGTCCTCTGCCACCAGATGGCAGCATTGTACCAGTAGAAGCTCCCTTGCACTCGCTCACAAGTAGCAACAGATGCTTGGCTGAGTCGGCCAACAAAGAACATCGCCATGGTAACAGATGGTTTGGCAAACATTTCGTGCAGCTCTCGCCCGCTGCAGAGCGCACATCGCTTCCAGGCCGAGCAGAGTTTCGGAAAGTTTGCTTATGCAGTAGAATGTTCGCCGTTGTCTGGGGCCCGCGCGCCTCTCACCCACTCGACGTGATGACTTACTCTCCTGTCTGGAAACGTTTACATCAACCCCACAGAGACAGCTGTCAATGTGCATACCTATAGCTGGGAAAGTCAGGAAGCAGTCGTGGGGGTTATGGCACTATACTAGAAATAAATGCTAAGTTAGAAGGAATGAGATCCGTCTCACTTCAAAATTACAAAAAAAATCAGTTCTGCCAATATGCATTTAAGACTGCAATCTTAACAATTGGTTAAGATGTATTTTGGGTCCGATCGAGGGCCACCAGAACTATTTCAGCAATTAATTGGTGAAAATTGGTGTGTGTCCACATTTTTAATGTAACTTCTGGTTATCTCGCATTCTAGAAGCGACGTGTGGGGCTCTTTTTAAATCTGAAATACCTAGAAAGCGTTTTTACATGTCTGTACTTTGTAAATCCTCTGTTTATCACATACATCATCTTTTACTGCTTTACTTTTCAACTAGAGAATCATCTCTTCCCATGCAATCTGTCATAGTTCGACATATAGAATGCAATTTATATATTCATAGCGGGAAACAGCCTTTTCAACACAGGGGCAGATTTACGTTCCCTGGCGCATCCCTGCAAATCAGCATGGATGCGCCAGGAAAGATGCATCACGCAAGTTTGCCCTTGCGCCATCGCATTACAATGTGGTGCATCGTGGCGCAAGGACAAGCAGATGCGTGACGCATATGCCGGCGTAAGGTTAGCGCAGTGCTGAAGATGTGTCGCAAGCACGACGCAACTCCAGCACTGTTCAAACCTGCCCTATCCTTAACATGGTGCGTCACGCCTTACGCCTGCTTGAAGCAGGCGTAAGGATTTGACGCACTAGCGTCGGAAAAGTGACTGCGTGAAATCTTGTAGATTTCACTGCGTCACTTTTCCAAGGCTTTTTCCGACGTAACGCCCCCCTACATATATTAAACCTGACGTGGGTTTAATGAGGCGCAGGGCTTTACAACGTGACGCATCTCCCTAGATGCGTCACGTTGTAAATCTGTCGCAGCATGGCGCTAGCTTTGCGCAGCGTCACAAAAGTGTCGCAACGACGGCGCAAAAGTGGCGCACGGGGCTTGTAAATCTGCCCCACAGGGGCTTATTAACAAGAAACTGAAGCACCTGTAAAGATGCGTCAGTTTCCCTGTTCCAGCCTGCGATACCCTTGGGCCACCGTGGATGCGCCGTATTTACAATACGCACACCATGGCAGAAGGATTGACAGATGCATCCAAAATTTTGACGCATCTGTCAGTCCAAAAGTCACACATTGCTGGAGTCGTGTCGCAAGCATGATGCAACTCCAGCAATGCATGTGGAGGCCTATTCCTAATACACTGAGTCACTCCTTACGCCTGCTCTAAGAAGGCATAGGGTTTTGATGCAGTGGCGTCCTAGAAGTGACACAACGAAATCTTGTAGATTGCACTGCGGCACTTCTACGAGGCTTTCCCACGTGGGACAGCCCATCATGCATACATTATACCTGACGCAGGTATAATATGGCACACAGCTTTACTTATGGGCTGCAACGTGGTGCATTGTTTACACCGCTGCTGTGTCACAAAAAGTGATGCAAAGGTGGCGCAAAAGTGTCACAAGGCGCTTGTAAATCTGCTCCAAAGTCTTCATCACGTAGTGCCTGTAGCATCCAGCTTTTATCACGCAGGCAAGTACCATGCAGGTAAGTATTTGTACCTTTACCACACGTGCCTTTACCACGCATGTTAAGCATTTTTTAATTAACACAATTATTATGTTATTTTAAAAAAAAGGTGTAGATGAGTGTGTGGTAAAGGGAGGTAAGGGTACTGTGAGGATCAAGTGGAGGTAGTGGTAAGGGAAGGTAAGGGTAATTTTAGGGTTTATGAGGCGGTTGGTGGTAAAGGAAGATAAGAGTAAATTTAGTGCTTAGGGGTGGGTAATGGTAAAGGAATGTTACAAATAACCCCCAAAAAAGGAACACATAAAAAATTATATAGAATATATATTATAAGTATAAATATAAATTATGTTATTTAAAAAACTAAAAAAAACACACTTACCTATTATATATTTACAATGTATGGTAAGGGTAAGCATGGTAAACGGCTGCGTGGAAGAGGCATGCATGGTACGTGCATGTGTGCTAAAGACATACATTCTTTTACAACTATTTTTGCTCCAAAAATATAATTTAGGTCCTTTTACAGGATATTTATTTTTTCATGTTCGAACTTACAGCTATGTTTCTGATCCTTTTTATTGTTAGGTCTTGTTTTTAAAAACAAAACATAATGTACAGCTATAATGGGCTATCGGATACCCACTTCAGCCGTTCGCCTTTTTGGCTCAGGACCTTTCTGTCTTTTGCCTGAAAAAGTGTCAATCACATCTTGGATCAACCTACATGAGTATTTGTGCCTCATTGTCTTTCTATTGGCTGTATCCTTCTGCTTCTATTAGGATGCACAAGGGGCTATTTAACATTGGCTAAGTATGGTCAATCATGACACTTTCAGATGTTTTTCTGAAAAATGCAGCCACTCATCACACAATTAAGCACTTTAACTCTCCTCTCCCCGGCCCCCGGGACTCTGCTCACATTCCTGCTGCTTGGACACTGTTGCTGTTAAGCGCATTTGGCATCTCCCTCCAGCTGCACACGAACATTGGCAGAAGCCAATGTGCGCGACTCATTAATGTTACTGTGAGCCAATGCTTGCTTAACATTTCACTGAATCTCTTGTAAGGAGGTACACCGAGATATTGGAATGCTCAAACCTGTGCCATGCAATTCTGGATGACAGCTGATTGCATTGCACACTAACTTCCATTGAACATTCTAGCAACAGCAATGACAGTCACATGCCAATCAGTGTTGCCTAGCATCAGATATAATTTCACAATTTAGGGTAAGATTTAGGGGGGAAAAATTGTACTTGAGCAGTGGATGGAGTGATTGAGGGTTGTGGTTGAAGTGGAAGGGATCTATTGGGAACAGCTTTACAATGTTTTTTTAATTTTACAAAATCGGTTTATCTACTTGTTGATTGTAAAACACAAGAATTCCTGGATGGTAAATGACGACCTTGAGAGGCCTGTGGCTGACAGGACAGAGCAGGGAGGGGTTCTTCTGTACTGTGAAGCCAAGGGAGAGGAAGACAGCAATAAAAGAAATAACAAAGCCATCTGGCCAGGGTGCCTACTACAGCAAAGAAATGTAAATGTGTGGAACTAGATACTCAGCAAATGTATATGATGCTAGAGAGTTAGCATAGACTTTAATTGATGGACTCATCTGAAGCTTCTTGGTGACAAAGGTTTTAATTTTTTGAAAGGTAATGTAAGAGTGTTACTAGCTGAGTTCTGGAGTGCAGCCTTCTAATCGAAACTTATAAGAAAGGTTTGCACTAGAATGAATGAATGGATGAATGTGACACTTGTAGAGTGCATTGTCACTCGTAATTGAGCATCCCAGCACTAAACTGGGAGACAACAGGGATCCTTGCGTGCGAGCATTGGGACAAGGATGGGCGGAGGTTAAATGAGTTAAACGAGGGAGTGACATAGCGCATCAGGGGCAAGAAAGAGCCATGTTTTTAGGCATGTGCTGGGGAGCTTGATCCAGGCTTGGGAGCCCAGCACCATGAAGGATTCCCCGCCTGGGATTTGAGTCTCTAAGAGAGGGCCTTTAAAGATTGGCATCAGAAGGTCTTAACGTTCTCTGAGTCCTGTAGTGGCGTAACTGGGAGATGATATATTTGGGTCCAGTGGACTTAAAGGCTCGGAAGAGGATCCTTTTATGGATAGGTGGCCAGTGTAGTTTGTTTTAGGGCAGTTGAAGCAGAGCTTCATTTAAGAAGTTGCAGGATCAGTCTTGCTGCAGCATGTTGTACCATCTGGAGCTTGTGGATTAGCTGTTTGGAGCAGCCGGCATAAAGGCTATTGCAGTAGTCGAGTCTTGACTTGAATAGGGTGAATGCAATGGTCTTCCGGCGGGTAGAAAAAGGAAGATAACATTTTTTTTCCGGGACTTAACTAAGTTGAAACACATTCCTGCCGCTGCCATGGCTTGTGGGTGGAAGGAGAGGGCAGTGTCAAATTTGACCCCCAGATTTTTTGCTACTTCCACAGTGGTGAGGGATAGGTTAGACCACAAATGTATGTGGGAGAATAGATTAGATTTGCCGAAGAGTAATATTTCAGTTTTGTCGGTGTTGCATTTGAGGTGATTGTTTTGCATTCAGAGGATAATAGCAGAGAAACAGAAGTTTAGTTCGGAGGACAGTGATTTCTTTGTCCAAGGAGAGAACCAACTGTGTGTCATCACCATAGGAAGGGGTCTCAATTCCATATGATGTGATCTTGAAGATGAGGGAGGCAATATAGATATTAACAAGGGTGGGACTAAGGGAGGATCTGTGCGGCTGATCTTTCAGTAGAAAAGAATTGTCTCAGGGTAACTGTTTGTCTCCTATCAGTCAGAAAAGGATTTAATCCAACATAGGGCCTTATGAGAGATCCTTGTTTCTTGAATCTGCTGAAGAAGGATGGGGTTTGAGATGGTATTGAATGCTGCAGAGAGATCCAACAGTATCAACACCACATTGTTTCCAGCATCCAGAATCCTTTCAATAGCTTCAGAAACCTCAAGTATTGCTGACTCGGTGGAGTGTTTGGATCTGAAACTGGATTGTCGGATATGAAGTGAGTTAGAATTCTCTAGTAAGATGATGAGTTGGTGGTCTGCTAATTTTTCAAGTACTTTTGTTAATGAATCAAACCTAAGCACAACAGCGGGACCCACAGTAGAGATCGCACCTATCCTAATATCCCTAATATATCAGAAAAAAAGAGAAGCACCATGTGCCTGGCATTGTGCACACAGTTCAAGCACCCACTGCCAAGGTGCAGTTCTAACAGGACTATACAGATTCAGGCAAGGTAAAAAGGTGCACCATGCAACAATTATATTCAAGATATCCAAACAATTCACTGTGATTTCCAGAGATGCGTTCAAATCTTCTTTTTATTCTGTCATATTCGCATATAAGAGGTATGTACAGCATAAAAAAGCCAACGCGTTTCGTCCAGAACATTGGAATTTTTCAGAGCAAGAGTCAAAATGATGTACGTGATGGTGATGCCTCAGATTCACCCATCCAACAGTAAGAGCAGTGCGTGGTCTTGGCGCATCTTAACAACCACGTTCTGGGTAAAACACCCATTCAGTAAGAGGTAGGCTTGACTTATATTAATGCCGGAAGTAGGGAGATTGGCCTTAGGTTTATGAGAGTGGTGGGATCTGCTAGCGACTTTTTTGTTAAGGTTTTATGACTGCCAGTTTCCAGGTTGAGGGGACTTCAACTGTGGCTAGGGATAAGTTGAGTAACTGGTTAATTAGTGGGTTGATGGTGTCTATGGTTGCATGTAGTATGGCTTGCAGGCAAGGGTCAAGTGGGTAGCCAGACTTGCAGGAGAGGATGGCTAGATGCGATTGAAGCAGTGATATTTCCTGAAACACAGTCAATCTGACTTGTGTAGTGTTGTTTGGGCTGCTTGAGTGGGGGGTTAGTTGAGTGGTCAGTTATGAAAATAGGTGTGAAGCCCTGTTGTATGGACTGAATCTTATTTTCAAAGAAAGTAGAAATTTGGTCACAAAGGACCTGACCCTAGGTTCAGTCAAACTGTGTGCTACTAAAATATATACATTGAAAGCACTTGTTTTGCCTTAAACGCTAGGGGGCTATTCACAAAGCTAAACTCACAAGTGAGTAAATCTACACGTGTAAGTTTACTTATACACTTTTGAGTAACTTTAGTACATTTGGCTATTCACTATTTATGAGCGACAAAGGATAGGAGAGGCACTAACTAGTTCTGACGTAATTCATATGTTATTGTTCAATCTTCTCCATGGTTGAGTTGAACCAATCACTGGAGGTTCGTACAACATAAAGCCACAAGAGGGATTTCTGGATAGTGGGGTCCGGTGGTTTTCAGTTGTCCAATGAGAGTTTCTTGCAAACCCTTTATGAGTGTAAAGTTACTCAAACGAGCAGTCTTTTAAGTACCCGCCCCAGGGAGTGGAGTCAGTCAATACTTACATTTGATTGTAAAATTACTGCTAGTAATGACTTCAGTGCTTAATTTGAGCCTGTGGTTGCAAGTGGGGTCCACTGCCTCTCATTATTGGGGTATGGCACTCATTTCTTCTCATCAGACAACAAATCAAGAGAGTGAAAAACACAAAAGGGGAAAAAAGAAGGGACAGAATCATGGAGAAACACTGACAAAAAAGGCTGGATAAAAAAAAACCTGGAAGAGTGAGATAAAGGGGTAGGAAGTGTCTTGTGGTGGGTGAAAGAGGCATGAGGGGAATCAAAGCTATGCAGTCATGGTATTGGGCACTCCCCACATTCAATAGCACCTGTCGCAGGCTTCTTACCAAAATGTTGAGCCCAACACTTGGGGATATATTCACAAGAAAGTGTGATAAGTACCGCAAGAGTAGTGTAACGCAACTTTCAATACCGCAACCCATCGCGGGAAAATAACCCCGTGACAACCTGGGATTCATAACAAGGCGATAGTCACCAGATAAAGCGCCAAATGTCTGCATCAAAATCAAAGCCACGCCGCATAAATGCGATACGCAAACGCACAAAAACATGCGATGAGGCCAACCGCGGTACAAAAAGTAGCGAAAACCAGCCACAGGCCTGCAAATCCCACGCGTCTGGCGGAACTATGCCCTATAAAAACCATAGAAAAAATACACCAAAAACAATCCAAAGTGCGTAGCAACATGGATGCACCCTGACACAGCACAGGGGCCAACCCAAACCCCACAACCCCCACAGACTAACAGCAAGGAACAACGGGGTCGGAGAAGGCCAAGGAGAAGAGGGAGAGCAAGACACCACATGTCTCCGGCTGGCGTTGAACAGGGTTAGTGGCACCTCGTGTCACCGGCTGGCGTTGAACAGGGTTAGTGGCACCATGTGTCACAAGAAGCCCATATGGAACTATGCCTCACTGAGCGAAGGGAGTCTGGTGCTGTTGCCGGTGGCCCAGATTTGGGGTCACTGCCATTCATGACTCAGGACACAGTTTCACACATGGGACCTACAGGGCTGAGGAGTAGGCCTGAGGTGGCAGTAGAGTACGTCAATGAAAAAGGACTCAAGCAGGCTTGTGTCGTGGAGGCCGTGATGGTCTGAGGAGGCTGCCAAGGTCGCAGGACTCAGGCCTGGAGCTGGAACCGGAACGTGGTGGGCCCTCCTTGACACACGCCGGTGTCAGCAGGTGATCAGTGAGGCCTAGCTGCGCAGGGGAGGGCCTGATGGGTTTGTAGTCCGGCAGGCGCACAGCTTCGCAGGCAACTCCACTCTAGAGGACGGCATCAGCCTCGAGGCGGAGGGAGAGGCACCGCCCTGGCAGAGATGTTGGGCTTTCCGGAAGAGGACCACGCCCAGGGCTACGTGCTACTTATTCACACCTCTATGCTGGCGTGCAGTACGCTGGGCCATCCCACTGTCTGTAGTGTGTTGTGTGTGTTGGGTGGGCATGTTGTTGTGCATGTTGGTTGTGATTTTGTGACGTGTGCATTGCCAGAGTTGAGATTTGCATGGTTGTGGAGTTGAGGTGAGTGGGGTGTTCATTTGGAAATTGCCAAGGGGCTGTGCATTTCCCTTAGTGCCATCCTGGGAATGCTGGTTGCTGATGGACTGTCGGAGGATGGAGAAATCATGCGCACTGGCTGTGTATTTGAAGGCAACATTGTTGGAGGTTCCACGGTGTTCTGTTGTTTCCTGCACATTGGGGTGGGACGTGTGCTTTTTGTTGCGGTGATTGTGTACTGTGTCACCAGGGGGCACAGGTGGGACATGTGTGCTGTGGATTGCCCCCAACACGTGCGTGCATCCTGCTATGGCATATGATCCTTGCTTGGTCTCCAGCGTGACCTGCGCATTGTGTTGGATGTATGGGGTCTGGGGTACCAGGGTGATGGTGATGTCCAGGACAGGTGTGAGGGACTTGGATGTGGCTGGCAGTGAGACTCCTCCGACTCTGGCAGGTGTTGGTTGCGGGGTGCCAGGGGCCAACAGGTGCAGCCAAGCCTACAGCTCGGTGTCGGGTGGGATGTTGGTTGTCCGCTGTGTTGGTGCTGTAGGCCTGTTGGGCGATGATGGTTGGGATGCGTGGGGTGGTTGTCCCTTTCAGCCTGCGGTGGATGGTGACATTGTCAGAGGTTGGGTCTGGGTGGCTGGTACACTTGCTGGGGTTCCGCTGTCTTTGTCCGCACTGCCTCTGGGGTTGTCCGGGGGAATTGTTCCAGGTGTGGGGTGGGGTCCTGGGGTGGTGTTGGTGGGTGTTGTGGTTCTCTTGGGTGTCTGGGCCACATGATGGGTGGCTCCTTGACATCTGTTATACTTCCGATGTGGCCATGGGCTGGTCTCCCTTTTGTGGTGCTGGCCGCCGTCCGACTTAACACCAGGTCAGAGCAGGTGTAGGTTTCCTGGTGCTAATGCGCCTTATCGCCTGTTTTGTGTTTTTAACACAGATCTGTCTGGTTGTTGAGAATGCTGAGGAGTGGTGTGGTCGTGGCTTTTGGTACGGGAACGCCCACTCTGCATCTCATTAGCGATAGTTGCGGTGGGTCTCAGTGGTTTTTTGTGGCTGCTATCGAGGGTAAACTGGTGCTGTGGGCTGTTAACACCAGCTTGCGAATGGGGAGGTACATTTACCACGACTTTGGCTGCGATAAAGTGCCGTTAATTCGGCGATAGCTCCTTGTGTATGTGGCCTAGGTCTTTTACAAACAAGGCCATATACAAACAACTTTACAACTGTGTTTGAAGCTCCCCATACTTGGTGACAAACTCTGAAGTCACAGCAGAGATCTTACATTGGTAAAGTATATGGAAAGTCTGTAAAGTCTATTAAAGTTAAAAAAATTATTAAAATATTTTTTATGTCAAATGTTTTTTTTGTACATTTCTTTTTTTATTTTACCCAGAAAAACAGTATTTACAGAAAAAAAACATTGCATGTTACAGTTCTATAATATACCGTTTAACATGTATTTGTTCTTTTATGAAACAAGAAAAAGAAAAAGAAAACAGAATGAAGGAGAGAAAAAAAGGAAGAAGAGAGTAAAAAAAAAGATGGAGATTAGTTGATTAGAGATTAGTTGAACCGGCATAACCTTGAACATGTTAAATTTACATTCCAATCTGTATTACTGCAAAAATATATCAGAAGATGGAAAAAATTAAAAAGCAGAGTGGCTTGGTATCTCAAACCAAATCCCTCAGAGGGCCCCACATTTTCCTACCCCGTTTCCTCGCCCTCCGCCCTCTACAATTATACAATGCCATTTCAAAACTATATATGTGAAGCAGTCTGGCATACCAAGCTTGATACGCCGGAGCGTCCTTCCACTTTAAGGCAATCAGCAAACGTACTACTGCCATAGCCATAAAACAAAAGTATGCCTGAGTTGTTCCTAATTGGGCTCTTTCGTCAAAACCCAATAGCATCAGAGTTGGAGAGATAGGCACTTCCTGTCCTAGTACCTTATACAGAAAGTTTTCAATGCCCTTTTTCAACGGGTCTAGTATAGTACACTCAGAAAACATGTGAACTAGGTCTTCTGGGCCCAGCCTGCATCTTGGGCAATGATCGTTTTCCCAAATGAACAGTTTTGCCGGGGTGAAATACAGATTGTAAACTGTTTTAAAGTGTTGGGCCTTCAGTTTGGCAGACAGATAGACCTTCTTTGAGAGAGCCAGGGACCTACTTAGATCCACATCCTGATTTCCTACCCTGCCTGCCTAAGGAGATTCCGTTTTTGCTAGGTCGTCCCGAGTAGCTTCTGTAAAAATTCAATATATCCTTGATACGGGGACTTTTATATAAGATAGTTTCTAACAGCTGGATCCTGCCAATGGAGATGATATTTGACAAGAAAGGGTTAATAGCTTCCCTGATTTGAACATACTTAAAATATGATCTTGGGTCAATTTTTTACTGCTGCTGTAGCTCAACAAAAGGGATCATCCCATTGCCATCTATAACGTCCCCTATTCTGCGAATGCCTGCCTGCTCCCAATGTTTGCCCATGCCCTCAAAGAGCGGGCCCGTAAAAATCAGCGAGCGCCACAGGAATAGATATTTTTGGAGCCTGGGGATATTTAAGAGCTTTGAAGCTTTGTGCCAAACACTCCAAGCAGCTATAAGAGGCTTGAACCATGTTTTTTTTTATAGTAGCTAGCCTCTAGATGCCTGAGTAGGACCCCAGATGTGACTCCGCCTATTGCAAGCTCAAAGATTGAGGGGGGGACTTCACATACCTGTGTACCCCCACAGTTATCTGGCCCCATATTAGGTTTAAACAGGATAGCCATTTGTTGTAATGTTATGGCCCAGTAGTAAAATAGTAAGTTGGGGACCGCCCAGTCCCCAAGATCTTGGGGTTAGGGTAAAAAATGTCAATGATCTTCTGACCTTCTGGTATTGCCAAATTAACTGAGAATTTTTTTTTGTCAAGTTTAAAAAAAATGCTGGCTCTGGCTCTGGCTCCAACGGGATGCAATGAAGTAGATATAGTTTTGGGAACATGGACATTTTGAGTATGTTACACCTACCTATTATGAACATGTGTAACTTATCTATTGTTTTTAGATCTTGACTCATCCTATCAGTAAGGGGAGCCAGATTCGTTCTCCAGATAGAACCCACATCCACAGAGATGTCAATCCCGAGGTAGGGGGCTATCTCAGTCCTTCGAGGATTGTGCCAAGTGATATTTTTTGTACAGACAATCCTAGTTTTATCGGCATTCAAACGATACCCCGACCACCTACCAAACTCTTTAGCCAAAGCCTCGATCCTCACCATTGCTCCCCTTGAGAGCTATGTCGTCAGCATAGGCTAAAATCTTTGTATTGTACCCCCTGACCACTATTGGTTTAATCTGCTGATCTTGCATAATTGACCTAATTAGCAGGTCAATGTATAAGGCAAAGAGAATTGGTGAGCAAGGACATCCCTGTCTGGTCCCACGAGCATCCACAATCTTTTCAGACTCCCTGCTCATAAATTGTATTCTTGCATAAGGGTGTGCATTCATGGCTCCTATAGCCGATAGAATACGAGGCCCAAACCCATTAGATCTTAAATTGTACCATAGGTATGCCCACTCAACTCGATCAAAGACTTTTTGGGCATCTTAGAGAATCAGGGCCATCTGTTCTTCCGAAAGATCCGCTAAGTCAAACTAGGAGTTTACCCGGCGTACATGATCTGTGGTGTCTCTCCCTGGGATAAATCTATGTTGCCATGGGCTTACCGATGAGGTGATGACTTTACCTAATCGGAGTGCAAGAATCTTCGAGTATAACTTCTCGTCATCATTGATCAGGGAGATGGGACGGTACGAGGCCGTATCCTCGGCCGGTTTGCCTTTTTTTAATAAAACGACTATGTTGGTGCCTTGCCAAGATTGAGGTGCAAGTGATGAATACAGGCCCCAGCTAGGCCCGCAGGACACAAGGGTTCGCTCTCCTGTAATGGAATCTATAAGGAAGTTGGCACGGAAACTGCAAAGTACAAAAACAGCATTTATTAACCCTTAAGGGTGGTCCTACAATCCACACAACACTCTTCAGTATTGCATAGAATAGCACAAAGAACTTACGTACATGGTCCCCTTTTATACACAATAGAGGGGCTCATAAGTGGGTGGATACAACATGAGGCCGAAGAACATTACCATTTATGGTCATTTTCGATACTGAATCAATATGTGGGCGGAGCTAACACACTCCTTGAGCCCGCGAAAACATGGTCAAGCAAGGCTAACTGATAACAGATGTGGTCAAGTCTGGGCATGTGCCAGATGGACAAAGGAGCTATTTATAGACTGTTACTAGGCAGATTACAAGAGCAACTAACACAGAGGTTGGACTCTTCTCGTGGGGAACACGTGGAAGCATGACAATACAAAATGGAGTCCAAACTTCGGTCAACATAACGGAGAAAACATGATCTAGAGAAGGGAATTAATGTCTTTAGTAAATGCTTAATCACATCGTTGTTTCAATTTACAACAGACGACCCTTTCAGCATTTACTGAAGACATCCGGTTTGTTAGGATAATCATCATATATGTCAATTGTCATCATTTCTTCAACTTCTTTAGCTAAACGTTTCTGGTGAGCAACATCGGCAATAGCTTTCTTATCAGGGATACAGAATGACACACATAATGAGCAGAGCAAGGGACCACATTGAACACAGATACAGCACGAAAACAGAACCGCTACAATAATGCAGAGACCAGTTAGAACCTTCCATCCCCAGGCAGTAATTAACGCCCAAAACCATCCAGAAAAGGACCAAGTGCCGTTTTCTGTATGGATCTCAGCTGCAATTTTATGCAGTTTATTGATGGCATTATAAACTGATGGCGTATGATCAGGGATAAACACACAACAGCTACTTCCAACAATTTTACATGCTCCTCCTCTGTCAGCTAGCATAACGTCTAATACCATAAGATTCTGCAATGCAACAATTCTAGTAATTTGCAATTCCTCCGTAAGATTCCCAAGAGCAGCAGCAGTCTGATTTGTCACAGCTTCTACCACTCTTGTTAATCTTCGGATCTTCCTACTGTTCAGGGCAGCTCCAACAAAGAAAAACAGTCCTAAGTTAAAATCAATATACTGCTGCAGACTGGTATCAGTCTGATCTACATCGTCAATTGATAAAGTACGTTTATACCTATTTACAGTCACATTATTCAATAATTTCAGATCCTTATGATAAGATGCGGGAGCTAGGAATACAGGAGGTAATAGAAATGATACATAGCATACCCCAGACCACCCAGCCGGCAGACGGTAATAACCTTTATTTCCACACACAAAGTACGTATTATGGGAGGCTAAAAAGGTACTATTGTTCAACCCGTCAATGTTCAGGACAGTAATACAATCACTAACACCAACAGGGATAAAACCCACACTCTGGACACACAGGTCCGCTTGAGCTTGTGCTACTTGAATCACAAATTTGTCCTTTCCCATAGTGTCTCTTGTGTTCGTGAAGATGTAGGGAATGGATTCATTGTCTGGTCGGTACTCTTCCCACTCCCAAATTGTCCCATTCGCTTGTGGATACCCATTTTTGTCTTGATGGCATTCTTTATTGAGTCTGAAGAGCAATCGTCCCACTGTCGGTTTCCGAGTGGCAAAAAGCAAAGTATACCATGCTCTACAAGAGCCATTATGAGAGAAAGGAAGTGGTATAAATTGCGTTCCTCCTTTCTTCTGATGAGCTGGCATCATCCCACATATCCAACAGTTCGTAGCATTCGTAGCAACGTGGGTATGATGCAGCATCTGGATGAAAGTGTTGTTCAAGTAAGACTGTCGATGCTTCAACTCTTGATACGGTAATGTATAAAAGTAGTGCTCCTCAGGCACCGGAGTTGTCAACACAAGAATCTTCCAAGCGGGAGTTACATCCTCCACGAACCATGTGGTTATCCCAACAATGGCTACTGTCAACATGAACCCTAATGCACAAAGGATTTTCTTTTTCTCCATGTCAAAGTAAAAATAACACCCAATATCTTCCTGAAACTAAAAGTCTGTCAGAACTCTTCCCCTTGGGCAGCGGTTGATTTCTTCACCAGCGGGCCAAGACGGGTGTCGCTACACTAATGCAGGGCTGATCCCCCCCCCTTGCCTCATCGGCTCTCCGTTTCACTAACCCAAGGGCCGTTCTGACAGTATGTCCCGGTACTGGAAAACTCACTTCCTTGGTCGAAGATGATATCGCCTTCCTCCAGGAGTCGCGTGGTCCGGAAAGAGCTCCTCAGTGGCGTTTGGCTCCGCAGCACGGCCTGTCTCTGCAGCCAAGATTTCTCGTTGATCGGTCAGCACGGCAGGTTCCACCAATCCGGGCGGCACCTTCCTACAGTGCAGGGAATGGATCCAATTCTTTCTGTTGGAGACTCGCACAGCCGTCCTCGTTGCGAGAAGGACCTGCTCAGGACCCACCCATCTCGGTTCCAAGCTGTTTGTTCTGTCAAATATTTTCACCATCACGTGGTCACCAGGTCGGAGACCATGTCCTTCACCGGTAGACCGATCAGGGAGTGCCTCTCGGACCTGTTGATGAATAGAAACCAAGTTATCCGTTAACTGTGCCAGATAATCGTTCATCATTACACAAGGTACATCATACACAGCCTTAGGTTTTGGTGGGCCCCAAATATTCATTGGGCGTCCGAAAACAATCTCGTACGGTGTAAGGCCGGTTCGAGAGTGCGGTACCGATCTAATTGACAATAACGCCAGTGGCAGAGCGTCTGGCCAAGTCAAGGACGTCGAAGCTTGAATTTTAGCGATCTTGAGCTTCAGTGTACCATTATACTTCTCGACTAGTCCTGCAGACTGAGGGTGGAATACCGCGTGAAACTTCTGGGTGATGCCCAGGCCCTTCAAGACGTACTTTATAACATCCGCTACAAAGTGAGGCCCATTATCACTCCACAGAAGTCTACAGACGCCATATCGAGGGAAGAACTCTTTCAGCAGCAACTTCGCAGTGGTCATTGCAGTATTGTCTTTCGTAGGGTACGCTTCAACCCATTTGCTGAAAGCGCAAACCACTACTAGAACATATTTCAGATTATTACAGCGCTCAAGCTGGATGTAATCCATCTGCAAAACCTCGAAGGGTGCAGTAGGTGTCACAAATCCTCCTGCTGGAGTTCGAGTACCCTTTCCTGGGTTATACCTCAGGCAGATCATACAGGTCTGCACCACCCTCTTCGCTGTGCTAGCAATCTCTGGATGCTCCCAGACTTGGGTAAGCAATTTTACAATTGCGGAAGCTCCAACATGTGCTAGCCCATGTGCCATCTGAACCATAGGTTGTACAAAGGCCGTGGGTAATTTCCATCTATCCATCTGCTTATTTCTCCAGCAGCCCTCGTCATCCAGTTCTCCCTCACTAGCCCATTGTTCCCGCTCTTTGTCAGAAGCGGTCCGTTGCATTTCCTGCACTTCCTCCTTCGCATCATGCCATCTTTCAACCTGTGACTTTACTACATACATGGCAGTAGTACCGGGCTGCATCGCAGTCTCCCGTGCTACTCGATCTGCTAACGCATTCCCTTCTCCAACTTTATCAACTACTTTCCTATGGGCGCTACACTTAACGATGGTGTTAGACCTGTCAGCCCTTTGGGTGGTCCCTCCTCATCATTATTTATTTTGTCCCACTTTTGCCTCAAACCCTGTTTGAATTTTTCCTTTTTGGGAACCACCAGACTTTTTCGTGTTGCTGCAGATTCAGGGAGCCATTTTAGCTACCCCTGAAACTTCTGTCTGAGGGCCTGGAGCACAAGATGGTGGCCACCTGTGACATCACCAGCATCCACTGGAACCTACCAGCACCTTCCAGAACATTCCAGGAGATTCCAGAACTCTGTGACGGTTGGAGGCCGTTTAGAATGTTGGGAGGATAAGAGAGGCAGTTGGCAGTTGGAGCTGGCAGTTGGCACCTGACTGGTGAAGAGAGAGGAGCACAACAGTGAAGGAGGAAGGAGTGAAGCAGCAGGGGTGGAAACTTGTGCCTGGAGTGGGGTCCATAAACCCACCCTTGATACTTGTCCCTACTGATGGATCCCAGCCTATAGCCCTGTGTGGGAAGAAGACAGAAGAAACTTATCCTAAGGACCTGGACAGCAGGAACAGGCCTTAGAACCAAGAAAGCAGCAAGATCCTGACCTGGAAACTGGTTTCCCTGGAGTCCGGCGTCGAGTAGCCTGAGACCTGGAGCCCGAGGTGGAGAAGCGGCGCTGACTGAAGTAGCAGACGTCGTACCCGGAGCCGCCTGAGGTCGTGAGAGGGCGCCGACGGAGGTCGTGAGGAATACCAGAGGTCGAGGAGGAAGTGAACCGAGGTCGAGCGAGCGGCGTCATCGGAGGAGTGAAGTCCGCCCTCCGGAGTCGTCGGAGACCGAGGTAGAGGAGCACCGGAGGTCGGGAGTGAGGATCGCACTCCGGAGTCGCCCGGAGCCTGTGAGGAGGAGCACCGGAGGTCGGGGGTGAGGATCGCACCCCGGAGTCGCCGGAAGTCGACATCGAGGCCAGGCCGGCCGACGTCATCGGAGCCGAGAGCGCCATCGGACCGGAGCCGCCCGAAGTCGACATCGTGAAGAGACTGCCCGACGCCGTCGAATCGGAGGTCGAGATCGAACCGAGGCCACCGACATCGGACCGGAACCGCCTACCGGCGTCGTCACAGAACTGACATTGTGCCGAGGCCGCCGAGACCGAACCGGAACCGCCTCACGGCGTCGACACGACTCCAGCGGCGTCGGAACATCAGAAAAAGGGCAGTAAGTGGAGTAGAGGGCGCCTAAGGCCCTGTGGAGACCTGAGAGACTGCTCTAAGGGGCTAGGGAGGTGCTGAAACCAACCTGACTGTGCCTGGGGTGAACTGGGACTAACCTAGAGAGGTTGTGTGGAGAGAGAAAGCCAGGGCACTGGTATTCCCCCCTTTGATCTACCTCAGCTTAGGCCTCAGCCTTGTCCCAGCCAGGGAGTAGCCCCCCACAAGCCTTCCACAACCCTACAAGCTGTGCCTGGGCCAAATCAGCCCTTAAGAAGTGAAGTGTCATCTGATCATATGGGTGTTGCTGTATACTGTTAATTATTTATTGGGGATACTGTATTTATTGAGTTTTTACCTATTTATTGCTGCACTATATTTATAGGTCCACAGGACTTGTTGGTGTACAATATTTATTGGTACAGTATTTATTGCCTCAAAGTATTTAATTGTCTGTATATATTGCACTTGTATTTATGCCCTGTTATTTATGATCACCCCTATTTATTTCATCAAACAGCCAATATTTATTTGACCTGCACTAATTGAAACTTGTATATTGTGATTGACCTATTTATTTTTCCAATCAGCAACTAAGAGAAAAAGATAAAGAAAGAATATTTTCATAATTTTTACGGTGTAGAGTCGTTTTTGGAACGGATGCACGCATGGTTATTGTATGGGTATATTGTATGCTTAGCACTGCGCCTGTTTCCTGACCACTCGAGCCAAGCTACCACAGAGTGTCCGGAAGACCACCACCACCCTTTCAGAGTGGGAGTGTGGTTTTCCAACATAAATTGGTGTTCAGTGGTGGGATAGAGCTGTGCCTACGTATACTCAACAATAACTGTGGGTAGTCCATAGGCCTACACCGGGAGTTTTCTCAAAGCGGCCTTCCTAATTGTGGGTTTTTGTTTTTTCCAAATTTACTCTGGTGGTGGGAGGAGGTATTATTAAAGGTACCCCCCTGCATTGTTACTGCACAACACCTGTCCTCTAACCTGAGTGGGCAAGATGGAGTTTGTACTAGAGAATCTAGAAACGTACACTGTGGCCCAACTCAGGGAGTTTTGCCAGCGGGAGGGGGTGTACTGTCCCCCAGGAGCAAAGAAGGGTGCACTCCAAACCAGCTTAAGGGCTTGGGGGGAGGCACGCCGAGAAAGCAAGGCTGAGGAGGAAGACAGGGATGGAGAGCCTGACCCCGAGGGGGCTGAGATGTACCAACCTGAGGTGGGGAACCTGTCAGCAGGGCCCAGGACACTTTCTAGGAAGGGCAGCACTGTCTCTAGCGGGGGCTTATCCAGCGTGGAGTTAGCAGATCGGAGAGAGAAAAGACAGCTCACATGGGATTTAGCAAAGCTGGAGAAGGAGAAGGAGGAACAGAGGATGGCTCATGAGATAAGACTGAAAGAGATAGAGCTTCAGATCCTAAGAATTGGAGCACCAACTGTTCCTAATGGTGGCAGCCAAATCCAAGAGTCCACCAGGGAACCCAAACCTTACCTGCCAAAGGACATAGTAGCTAGCTATGGGGCGGGTGACGACATCGCCAAGTGGCTAGCAGCCTATGAGGTCTCGTTGAGGGCCCATGGGGTTCCGGTGAAGTACTGGGGAGGGGGATTGTATAAGTACATGCCTCCAGCTGGTAGGGATGCTTTATTGGCCCTCGAAGAGGATGAGCAGACCCACTACCCCACCATGAAACTGGCGCTCATCAGAAAGTTTGGACTAACACCTGAAAAGTACAGACAGAAGTTCAGGGGTAGTCACAAGCTGGGCACACAGAATTGGGTGGACTTCCTGGACTATGCAAAGAAGGCACTAGAAGGTTGGATTCAGGGCAGTGAAGTAAGGAACTACGAGGAGTTGTTCGACCTAGTACTGAAGGAACACCTACTCGAGAAATGTTTCCCTGAACTGCGGCAACACCTGGTGGATAGCAAGCTGACCAGCCCCCGGAAGCTTGCTGAGGAGGCGGACATTTGGGCTAGTACCCGGGTGTCCACAAGGGGGACTGGAGGGGATACTCAAAAGGCCGGACAGGGCGCCCCCCAGAAGAAAGAAGGAGGGGAAAAGAAAAAGGAGTTCTCCAAAGGCCCCCAAAATAACTTCCAAGGGAAGGGAACAGGATTCACCTCTAAGGCTAACCCACCCAGAAACCCTAATCCTGGCCAGAGCCAGCAGCCAAGGGTTGTCCATTGCTATGAGTGCGGTGGCGTTGGACACTATAAAGGAGATCCGAAGTGTCAGAAACGATCACCCCCTCCCACTGGAGGAAAGCCCCCCGGAGTAGCTAGTGTAGTGCTCGGGGAGGAGATGCCCTTAACTAAGGGAAGGGAGTGGGCGGGTGTCACTTTAGTGTCCCTGGGAGAACGGGAGATGGTTCCTAAGATCCAGGTGCCCGCAAATACCGCAAAGTATGGGCAGTGGATCACCATCAACGGCCAAAGAGGGGAGGCTCTGAGAGACACAGGAGCCAGTATGACTATGGTGCGTAGCCAACTGGTGTCTCCAGAGCAGGTAATTCCCGATGTACTCCACCCAGCCGCGATGGCTGACGGCAGAACAGGTCACTATCCAGTGGCCGAGGTTCCCTTTGAATGGGGGGGGGTTGCAGGTTCACTTCGAGTTGCCGTAAGCCCTGCCGTGCCAGTCGATTGTCTGCTGGGCAATGACATGGAGCACAACGCTTGGAAGGAGGTGGAATACCGGACTCACACCGAGATGCTGGGTACACCTGACTGGGCCTGTGTTAGCACAAGGTCCGCGACTACCCGAAGAGGGAGTTCATTTCGGCTGGAGCCTGGAACAAAGGCCCAGCCAGCTGCCAGTCAAGGGAAGAACCGAGGACAGGAGGAGCCTGCCTCGGCGTCTCCACCCCGTAGGACGGATAGGCCACCGGAGGTGGTGGACCAGGAGTCTGCGGAGGGGGACGTTACCAACCTGGAGGACCTACCCATCCCGGCCGAGTGGCACGTGGAGGGAGGCCCGTCCAGGGAGGAATTCTGCCAGGGCCAGAGAGAGTGCCCTACCCTTGAGGGGCTGAGGCGACAGGCCGAAGCCCAGGCAGCAGGGAACGTTGAAGGGAACTACAGTGTTTACTGGGAGGATGGCCTCCTCTACAGTGAACCCAAGGCACCCCTACATGGATCGTCACGAGCCTTGGTAGTCCCTCAACGTTATCGAGCCTTTCTTTTAGAGTTGGCTCACGAGATACCATTGGCAGGACACCTGGGGCAAGACAAGACCTTCGCCCGTCTTGTCCCACACTTTTATTGGCCTCAGATGAAAGTGTCGTCCGATACCTACTGCCGGACATGTGTGTCTTGCCAAGCCAGTGGGAAAACAGGGGTGAAGCTGAAAGCTCCCCTGGAACCACTTCCTGTCGTTAGCACCCCCTTTGAAAGGGTGGGCATCGACATTGTGGGACCCTTAGATCCGCCAACTACAGCTGGTCACAGGTTTATCCTGGTTCTGGTGGATCATGCCACACGGTACCCAGAGGCAATACCTCTGAGGACCATAACAACACCTGTTGTGGCTAGGGCCCTGATGGGAATCTTTACCCGAGTGGGTTTTCCCAAGGAAGTTGTGTCCGACAGGGGGACCAACTTCATGTCAGCGTATATGCGGGCGATGTGGAAGGAGTGTGGAGTGACATACCGGTTCACCACTCCTTACCACCCCCAGACCAATGGTCTGGTGGAAAGGTTTAATAAAACCTTGAAGGGCATGATCAGAAGTCTGCCTGAAAGCCTGCGGAGGAAATGGGACGTCCTCCTACCCTGTTTACTTTTCTCCTACAGGGAAGTGCCACAGAAGGGAGTGGGCTTCAGCCCCTTCGAGCTTCTGTATGGGCACCCTGTACGTGGACCTCTCAACCTGGTGAGAGACGGATGGGAAAGAACTCCCAGAAAGCTTCCCCAGGATGTGGTGAGCTACATGCTGGCCTTCCGGAGCCAAATGGCTAAGTTGTGGAAGCAAGCTTCTGACAACTTGGAAGCCAGCCAAGCAGTGATGAAGGCGTGGTATGACCACAATGCTCACCCGGTGGAGTTGGAGCCTGGCCAGAAGGTGTGGGTGATCGAACCCGGAGAGCTTAGTGCCCTCCAGGATCGCTGGTCAGGACCCTTTGAGGTGTTGGAGAAGAAGGGTAAGGCTACCTACTTGGTGGACCTGAAGACCCCTCGTCAGCCCCTGCGGGTGCTGCATGCCAACCGCCTCAAACCCCACCACGAGAGGCCCGAAGTCATCTTGATGATGGTGACTGACGGAGGAGAGGACGTGGAAAGCGAGCCTCTCCCTGATCTGTTTGCGTCTCAGGAAAAGGATGGGTCGGTGGAGGGAGTGATTCTCTCCCCATCTCTAACTCCTGAACAGCAGGAGGACTGTCGCCAGGCCCTGGGGCAGTACTCTGCGTTGTTCTCCCTTGTCCCGGGTAGGACTCACCTGTGCGTCCATGACGTGGACACAGGAGACAGCCCACCTGTGAAGTCCAAGATCTACCGGATGTCAGACAAGGTGAAGGCCAGCATTCATAGTGAGGTCACTAAGATGCTGGAGCTAGGAGTGATTGAACCTTCTAGCAGCCCCTGGTCCAGTCCGGTGGTGTTAGTACCAAAAGCTGCACCACCGGGTGCCCAACCAGAACTGAGGTTCTGTGTGGACTACCGGGGACTGAATTCAGTGACAAAAACTGATGCTCATCCGATCCCTAGGGCGGATGAATTGATTGACCGGCTGGGAGCTGCCCAATATCTAAGTACCTTTGACCTTACTTCGGGGTACTGGCAGATCTCTTTGACTGACGGAGCAAGGGAAAGGTCAGCCTTCTCCACGCCCAATGGCCACTACCAGTTCTGTGTGATGCCCTTTGGGCTCAAGAACGCACCTGCCACGTTTCAGCGCCTGGTAAACCAGATCCTCACCGGGATGGAGAGTTTCTCTGCTGCTTATCTGGATGACATAGCCGTCTTCAGTAACAGCTGGGAGGATTACTTGCGTCACCTGCAAGCTGTTCTCCAGGCCCTGAGACAAGCTGGATTGACGATCAAGGCCAGCAAGTGCCAGATCGGGCAGGGGTCGGTAGTGTACCTTGGACACTTGGTGGGTAGGGGAACGGTGCAACCCCTCCAGGCGAAGATCGAGGCCATCATGGCCTGGGAACCCCCCAAGACACAGACTGAGGTCCGAGCATTTTTGGGCCTCACGGGATACTATCGCCGCTTCGTGAAGGGGTACGGTACCATCGTAGCCCCTCTCACGGAGCTCACGTCCAAGAAACAACCTCGACGGGTAGTCTGGACGGAGGCTTGTCAGCAAGCCTTTGAGAAATTGAAGAAAGCCATGTGCGAGGCCCCGGTCTTAAGGGCCCCAGACTTTTCCAAGAAGTTCATTGTCCAGACAGATGCATCAGAACATGGCATTGGGGCAGTGTTATCGCAACTCAACGAAGAGGGTCTGGATCAACCCGTGGTCTTCCTATCCCGGAGACTACTTCCCAGGGAACAGAAGTGGAGTGCAATAGAGCGTGAAGCCTTTGCAGTGGTATGGGCTCTGAAGAAGTTGCGGCCATACCTGTTTGGCTCGCACTTCCTAGTTCAGACCGACCACAGACCCCTTCGTTGGCTGATGCAAATGAAGGGGGAGAATCCCAAGTTGTTGAGGTGGTCTATTTCCCTACAGGGGATGGACTTTCAGGTGGAACATCGGCCTGGAGTGGACCACGCCAATGCAGACGGTCTCTCGAGGTATTTCCGCCTTAGTGATGAGAACTCCCAAGGGGTTGGGTAGCTCTCCCCACTTTCAGCTGGGGGGGACGCGTGTTAGACCTGTCAGCCCTTTGGGTGGTCCCTCCTCATCATTATTTATTTTGTCCCACTTTTGCCTCAAACCCTGTTTGAATTTTTCCTTTTTGGGAACCACCAGACTTTTTCGTGTTGCTGCAGATTCAGGGAGCCATTTTAGCTACCCCTGAAACTTCTGTCTGAGGGCCTGGAGCACAAGATGGTGGCCACCTGTGACATCACCAGCATCCACTGGAACCTACCAGCACCTTCCAGAACATTCCAGGAGATTCCAGAACTCTGTGACGGTTGGAGGCCGTTTAGAATGTTGGGAGGATAAGAGAGGCAGTTGGCAGTTGGAGCTGGCAGTTGGCACCTGACTGGTGAAGAGAGAGGAGCACAACAGTGAAGGAGGAAGGAGTGAAGCAGCAGGGGTGGAAACTTGTGCCTGGAGTGGGGTCCATAAACCCACCCTTGATACTTGTCCCTACTGATGGATCCCAGCCTATAGCCCTGTGTGGGAAGAAGACAGAAGAAACTTATCCTAAGGACCTGGACAGCAGGAACAGGCCTTAGAACCAAGAAAGCAGCAAGATCCTGACCTGGAAACTGGTTTCCCTGGAGTCCGGCGTCGAGTAGCCTGAGACCTGGAGCCCGAGGTGGAGAAGCGGCGCTGACTGAAGTAGCAGACGTCGTACCCGGAGCCGCCTGAGGTCGTGAGAGGGCGCCGACGGAGGTCGTGAGGAATACCAGAGGTCGAGGAGGAAGTGAACCGAGGTCGAGCGAGCGGCGTCATCGGAGGAGTGAAGTCCGCCCTCCGGAGTCGTCGGAGACCGAGGTAGAGGAGCACCGGAGGTCGGGAGTGAGGATCGCACTCCGGAGTCGCCCGGAGCCTGTGAGGAGGAGCACCGGAGGTCGGGGGTGAGGATCGCACCCCGGAGTCGCCGGAAGTCGACATCGAGGCCAGGCCGGCCGACGTCATCGGAGCCGAGAGCGCCATCGGACCGGAGCCGCCCGAAGTCGACATCGTGAAGAGACTGCCCGACGCCGTCGAATCGGAGGTCGAGATCGAACCGAGGCCACCGACATCGGACCGGAACCGCCTACCGGCGTCGTCAAAGAACTGACATTGTGCCGAGGCCGCCGAGACCGAACCGGAACCGCCTCACGGCGTCGACACGACTCCAGCGGCGTCGGAACATCAGAAAAAGGGCAGTAAGTGGAGTAGAGGGCGCCTAAGGCCCTGTGGAGACCTGAGAGACTGCTCTAAGGGGCTAGGGAGGTGCTGAAACCAACCTGACTGTGCCTGGGGTGAACTGGGACTAACCTAGAGAGGTTGTGTGGAGAGAGAAAGCCAGGGCACTGGTATTCCCCCCTTTGATCTACCTCAGCTTAGGCCTCAGCCTTGTCCCAGCCAGGGAGTAGCCCCCCACAAGCCTTCCACAACCCTACAAGCTGTGCCTGGGCCAAATCAGCCCTTAAGAAGTGAAGTGTCATCTGATCATATGGGTGTTGCTGTATACTGTTAATTATTTATTGGGGATACTGTATTTATTGAGTTTTTACCTATTTATTGCTGCACTATATTTATAGGTCCACAGGACTTGTTGGTGTACAATATTTATTGGTACAGTATTTATTGCCTCAAAGTATTTAATTGTCTGTATATATTGCACTTGTATTTATGCCCTGTTATTTATGATCACCCCTATTTATTTCATCAAACAGCCAATATTTATTTGACCTGCACTAATTGAAACTTGTATATTGTGATTGACCTATTTATTTTTCCAATCAGCAACTAAGAGAAAAAGATAAAGAAAGAATATTTTCATAATTTTTACGGTGTAGAGTCGTTTTTGGAACGGATGCACGCATGGTTATTGTATGGGTATATTGTATGCTTAGCACTGCGCCTGTTTCCTGACCACTCGAGCCAAGCTACCACAGAGTGTCCGGAAGACCACCACCACCCTTTCAGAGTGGGAGTGTGGTTTTCCAACAGATGGCAATTTTCTTTGGGTATGTCAATGCGGTTAAAAGATTGTGAACTAACTCTCCATGCATTATCTGTACTCCATGTGACGTCAAAAACCCTCTCTCCTTCCAGAGTAGGCCGAAGTCATGCGCTACTCCGAAGGCATAGCGGCTATCTGTATAGACATTCACACATAGTCCTGTACTGAGCTCACATGCTCGTGTTAATGCTATCAGTTCCGCTGCTTGAGCTGATTTCTGTGGTATGCGTGCTGTCTCCACTATCGTTTGCAATGTGGTAATCGCATACGCTGCTGAAGTCGTACCATCTGGTAGCTTCAGGCAGGATCCATCCACCCACAGTTCTCCATCTACATCTGAAAAGGGCGTATCCTGGAGATCAATACGACCCTTTGTTTGTTCCTCAGTCACGAGAATACAATCATGCGCTTTCCGCGCCTCAGGCTGGGTTTCGGGGTATGGCAACAATGTTGCCGGGTTTAACGTTACGCACCTTTTTAACGTAATATGAGGAGCCAAAAGCGTCAACTCATATCCAGTTAAACGGGCGCTGGTCAAATGCTGCGTCTTCGTTTGATTGAGCAGGGCATCGACAGCATGGGGGACTAATACCAACAGCTTATGAGATAACACAATTCCCTCACTTTGGCGTATTGACACAGCTGTCGCCGCAACCGAGCGAAAACACCCTGGTAATGCTCGGGCGACAGGATCAAGTACAGCCGAAAAATATGCACAAGGGCGCTGCTTATCGCCGTGCATCTGCACTAAAACTGACAATGCACATCCATCTTTCTCATGTACATACAACGAAAAGGGTTTTGCATAATCAGGGGTCCCTAACACTGGTGCTGAACAAAGGGCCTGTCGTAGTTGCTGAAAAGCAGTATCACACTCATCTGACCAAGGGATTGGGATAGGCGTGTCCTTTGTCAAGAGGGCTAACAATGGCTTAGCTATGTGCGAAAACCCCAATATCCACTGTCTACAAAAAGAAACAAGGCCCAAAAATGCACGCACATCCTTCTGTGTGGACGGTCTCGGTGTGTCCAAAATTACTTGGATACGATCCGGTGTGAGTGCACGTCCCTCCTTAGACAAAAGGTGACCCAAATAAGTCACCTTTGGTCTACAGAATTGCAATTTCTTCCTAGATACCTTATGATTGTGGGATGCTAAAAAGGAAAGTAAGGATAACGTACTTTTTTCACACAACTCCAGGGTGTCAGCCGCCAGCAAGATGTCATCGACATATTGAATGAGGGCGACCCCCTCGAGCAGAACAAAGGAATCCAATTGTCTTTTCAAAGCCTGACTGTAAATGCTAGGGCTTTCTGTGTAGCCCTGGGGAATCCTACAAAAACGATAAGATCTATTATTTAATGTAAACCCAAAAAGATATCGGCTATCAGGGTGAATGGGAATGGAAAAGAAGGCATTCTTCAAATCGATCACGGAGAACATAGTCGCCGTAGGTGGTACCAAAGTAAGCAACGTCGTGATATCGGAAACCACTGGGTACTGAGGTATCACGATCTTGTTCACTTCTCTCAAATCAATTATAAACCGATAAACTCTGGCATCCGTATCCTTTTTTAGTATGGGAAGAATCGGACTGTTACAAATGTTGTAGGGGACTTCCTCCACTACCCCTACCGCCATTAAATCCTGCACTATCTGTATGAGAGCCTCCTCACCCTCCTGGGAAATACGGTACTGTGGGAGGCGTGGCAACACCGCCCCCTCCTGGACGCTAATGTGGACCGGTGGAATCACCATTTGTCCCACATCAGTATCCGAAGTTGCCCACAAAGCACGAGGGAGGGTAGCCAACAGCGCGTCCTCCGAAATCGCACACATCCGTTCAGACCGAGGGTAATTATCGTTCAATATTACCCGCACACCAGCAGGGGAGCAGCGGATCGTAGCCCTAAAATGCTTTAACATATCAAGACCCATAATGTTGTCCGGTGTGTACGGGGCAAGCAGAAACGGACAGGGTGCAGAAAAAGAATCAACCTTAAACATAAGGGGCTGCGAAAGAGGGCTTCGGGAGAGTGTACCGTCAAACCCTACCGATGTGACCATTAAGCCGGATGGGGGAGCCCCCGGAACCAATTGCTTAGACAGTGCACTACGTGTCGCTCCTGTATCCACTAGGAACTGATCAGTAGAGCCCAAAACCTCGGCCGATACATAAGGACCCTTCTGATCGACCGGCACCTCAACTGATTCTAACCCCCATCCAACGCATCCCTATGCATGCTGAGAGTCATGGTACCCCGACCGGTCAATCCCCGACACTTGATACTGATGCTGACGATCGAAAACATTTGATCTGTCTCGGTGCTGCCCAGCAGAGTCAAAACGAGCCTGTTGGAAACAGCCCACTCCCACTCCGCAGGGTGGTGGTGGACCTTCCCGACACAACGGGGTAGCTTGGCTCGAGTGGTCAGGAAACAGGCGCAGTGCTAAGCATACAATATACCCATACAATAACCATGCGTGCATCCGTTCCAAAAACGACTCTACACCGTAAAAATTATGAAAATATGCTTTCTTTATCTTTCTTCTCTTAGTTGCTGATTGGGAAAATAAATAACAATCACAGTATATACATTTTTAAATATAGCAGGTCAAATAAATATTTGCTGTTTGCTGAAATAAATAGGGGTGATTATAAATACAGGGCATAAATACAAGTGCAATATATACAGACAATTAAATACTTTGAGGGAATAAATACTGTATCAATAAATACTGTCCAAATAAATACTGTACACCAACAAGTCCTGTGGACCTAGAAATTCAGTGCAGCAATAAATAGATGAGAACTTAATAAATACAGTAACCCCAATAAATAATTAGAAGTATACAGTACACTTTGTGAATCAGATGACACTTCACTACTGAAGGGCTGAATTGGCCCAGGCACAGCTTGTAGGGTGTGAAAGGCTTGAGGGGTACTACTCCCTGGCTGAGGCAAAGGCTGAGGCCTAAACTGAGGTAGATCAAAAAGGGGGGAAATTCCAATGCCCTGGCTTCCCTCTCCACAGAACCTCTCTAGGTTAGTCCCAGTTCACCCCAGGCACAGTCAGGTGGGTTTCAGCTCCTCCCTAGCCCCTTAGAGTAGTCTCTCAGGTCTCCACAGGGCCTTAGGCGCCCTCTACTCCACTTACTGCCCTTTTCTGATGTTCCGACGCCGCCGGAGTCGTGTCGACGCCGTGAGGCGGTTCCGGTTCGGTCTCGGCGGCCTCGGCACAGTGTCAGTTCTTTGACGACGCCGGTAGGCGGTTCCGGTCCGATGTCGGTGGCCTCGGTTCGAACTCGACCTCCGATTCGACGGCGTCGGGCAGTCTCTTCACACGATGTCGACTTCGGGCGGCTCCGGTCCGATGGCGCTCTCGGCTCCGATGACGTCGGCCGGCCTGACCTCGCTGTCGACTTCCGGCGACTCCGGGGTGCGATCCTCAACCCCGACCTCCGGTGCTCCTCCTCACAGGCTCCGGGCGACTCCGGAGTGCGATCCTCACTCCCGACCTCCGGTGCTCCTCTACCTCGGTCTCCGACGACTCCGGAGGGCGGACTTCACCCTTCCGATGACGCCGCTCGCTCGACCTCGGTTCACCTCCTTCTCGACCCTTGGTATTCCACTCGACCTCCGCCGGCGCCCTCTTACGACCTCAGGCGGCTCCGGGTACGACGTCTGCTACCTCAGTCAGCGCCGCTTCTCCACCTCGGGCTCCAGGTCTTCGGCTACTCGACGCCAGGCTCCAGGGAAACCAACTCTCAGGTCAGAATCTTGTTATCTTCTTGGTTCTAAGGCCTGTTCCTGCTGTCCAGGTCCTTAGGATGGTTTTCTTCTTTCTTCTTCCCACACAGGGCTATAGGCTGGGATCCATCAGCTGGGACAAGTATCAAGGGTGGGTTTATGGACCCCACTCCAGGCACAAGTTTCCACCCCTGCTGCTTCACTCCTTCCTCCTTCACTCTTGTGCTCCTCTCTCTTCACCAGTCAGGTGCCAACTGCCAGCTCCAACTGCCAACTGCCTCTCTTATCCTCCCAACATTCTAAACGGTTTCCAACTGTCACACAGTTCTGGAATCTCCTGGAAGGTTCTGGAAGGTGCTGGTAGGTTCCAGTGGATGCTGGTGATGTCATAGGAGGCCACCATTTTGTGCTTCAGGCCCTCAGACAGAAGTTTCAGGGGTAGCTAAAATGGCTCCCTGAATCTGTAGCAACACTAAAAAGTCTGGTGGTTCCCAAAAAGGAAAAATTCAAACAGGGTTTGAGGCAAAAGTGGGACAAAATAAATAATGATGAGGAGGGACCACCCAAAGGGCTGACAGGTCTAACACGCGTCCCCCCCAGCTGAAAGTGGGGAGAGCTACCCAACCCCTTGGGAGTTCTCATCACTAAGGCGGAAATACCTTGAGAGACCGTCTGCATTGGCGTGGTCCACTCCAGGCCGATGTTCCACCTGAAAGTCCATCCCCTGTAGGGAAATAGACCACCTCAACAACTTGGGATTCTCCCCCTTCATTTGCATCAGCCAACGAAGGGGTCGGTGGTCGGTCTGAACTAGGAAGTGCGAGCCAAACAGGTATGGCCGCAACTTCTTCAGAGCCCATACCACTGCAAAGGCTTCACGCTCTATTGCACTCCACTTCTGTTCCCTGGGAAGTAGTCTCCTGGATAGGAAGACCACGGGTTGATCCAGACCCTCTTCGTTGAGTTGCGATAACACTGCCCCAATGCCATGTTCTGATGCATCAGTCTGGACAATGAACTTCTTGGAAAAGTCTGGGGCCCTTAAGACCGGGGCCTCGCACATGGCTTTCTTCAATTTCTCAAAGGCTTGCTGACAAGCCTCCGTCCAGACTACCCGTCGAGGTTGTTTCTTGGACGTGAGCTCCGTGAGAGGGGCTACGATGGTACCGTACCCCTTCACGAAGCGGCGATAGTATCCCGTGAGGCCCAAAAATGCTCGGACCTCAGTCTGTGTCTTGGGGGGTTCCCAGGCCATGATGGCCTCGATCTTCGCCTGGAGGGGTTGCACCGTTCCCCTACCCACCAAGTGTCCAAGGTACACTACCGACCCCTGCCCGATCTGGCACTTGCTGGCCTTGATCGTCAATCCAGCTTGTCTCAGGGCCTGGAGAACAGCTTGCAGGTGACGCAAGTGATCCTCCCAGCTGTTACTGAAGACGGCTATGTCATCCAGATAAGCAGCAGAGAAACTCTCCATTCCGGTGAGGATCTGGTTTACCAGGCGCTGAAACGTGGCAGGTGCGTTCTTGAGCCCAAAGGGCATCACACAGAACTGGTAGTGGCCATTGGGCGTGGAGAAGGCTGACCTTTCCCTTGCTCCATTAGTCAAAGAGATCTGCCAGTACCCTGAAGTAAGGTCAAAGGTACTTAGATATTGGGCAGCTCCCAGCCGGTCAATTAGTTCATCCGCCCTAGGGATCGGATGAGCATCAGTCTTTGTCACTGAATTCAGTCCCCGGTAGTCCACACAGAACCTCAGTTCTGGTTGGGCACCCGGTGGTGCAGCTTTCGGTACTAACACCACCGGACTGGACCAGGGGCTGCTAGAAGGTTCAACCACTCCTAGCTCCAGCATCTTAGTGACTTCACTATGAATGCTGGCCTTCACCTTGTCTGACATCCGGTAGATCTTGGACTTCACAGGTGGGCTGTCTCCTGTGTCCACGTCATGGACGCACAGGTGAGTCCTACCCGGGACAAGGGAGAACAACGAAGAGTACTGCCCCAAGACCTGGCGACAGTCCTCCTGCTGTTCAGGAGTTAGAGATGGGGAGAGAATCACTCCCTCCACCGACCCATCCTTTTCCTGAGACGCAAACAGATCAGGGAGAGGCTCGCTTTCCACGTCCTCTCCTCCGTCAGTCACCATCATCAAGATGACTTCGGGCCTCTCGTGGTGGGGTTTGAGGCGGTTGGCATGCAGCACCCGCAGGGGCTGACGAGGGGTCTTCAGGTCCACCAAGTAGGTAGCCTTACCCTTCTTCTCCAACACCTCAAAGGGTCCTGACCAGCGATCCTGGAGGGCACTAAGCTCTCCTGGTTCGATCACCCACACCTTCTGGCCAGGCTCCAACTCCACCGGGTGAGCGTTGTGGTCATACCACGCCTTCATTACAGCTTGGCTGGCTTCCAAGTTGTCAGAAGCTTGCTTCCACAACTTAGCCATTTGGCTCCGGAAGGCCAGCATGTAGCTCACCACATCCTGGGGGAGCTTTCTGGGAGTTCTTTCCCATCCGTCTCTCACCAGGTTAAGAGGTCCGCGTACAGGGTGCCCATACAGAAGCTCGAAGGGGCTGAAGCCCACTCCCTTCTGTGGCACTTCCCTGTAAGAAAAAAGTAAACAGGGTAGGAGGACGTCCCATTTCCTCCGCAGGCTTTCAGGCAGACTTCTGATCATGCCCTTCAAGGTTTTGTTAAACCTCTCCACCAGACCATTGGTCTGGGGGTGGTAAGGAGTGGTGAACCGGTATGTCACTCCACACTCCTTCCACATCGCCCGCATGTACGCTGACATGAAGTTGGTCCCCCTGTCGGACACAACTTCCTTGGGAAAACCCACTCGGGTAAAGATTCCCATCAGGGCCCTTGCCACAACAGGTGCTGTTATGGTCCTCAGAGGTATTGCCTCTGGGTACCGTGTGGCATGATCCACCAGAACCAGGATAAACCTGTGACCAGCTGATGTTGGCGGATCTAACGGACCCACAATGTCGATGCCCACCCTTTCAAAGGGGGTGCTAACGACAGGAAGTGGTTCCAGGGGAGCTTTCAGCTTCTCCCCTGTTTTCCCACTGGCTTGGCAAGACACACATGTCCGGCAGTAGGTATCGGACGACACTTTCATCTGAGGCCAATAAAAGTGTGGGACAAGACGGGCGAAGGTCTTGTCTTGCCCCAGGTGTCCTGCCAAGGGGATCTCGTGAGCCAACTCTAAAAGGAAGGCTCGATAACGTTGAGGGACTACCAAGGCTCGTGACGATCCATGTAGGGGTGCCTTGGGTTCACTGTAGAGGAGGCCATCCTCCCAGTAAACACTGTAGTTCCCTTCAACGTTCCCTGCTGCCTGGGCTTCGGCCTGTCGCCTCAGCCCCTCAAGGGTAGGGCACTCCCTCTGGCCCTGGCAGAATTCCTCCCTGGACGGGCCTCCCTCCACGTGCCACTCGGCCGGGATGGGTAGGTCCTCCAGGTTGGTAACGTCCCCCTCCGCAGACTCCTGGTCCACCACCTCCGGTGGCCTATCCGTCCTACGGGGTGGAGACGCCGAGGCAGGCTCCTCCTGTCCTCGGTTCTTCCCTTGACTGGCAGCTGGCTGGGCCTTTGTTCCAGGCTCCAGCCGGAATGAACTCCCTCTTCGGGTAGTCACGGACCTTGTGCTAACACAGGCCCAGTCAGGTGTACCCAGCATCTCGGTATGAGTCCGGTATTCCACCTCCTTCCAAGCGTTGTGCTCCATGTCATTGCCCAGCAGACAATCGACTGGCACGGCAGGGCTTACGGCAACTCGAAGTGAACCTGCAACCCCCCCCCATTCAAAGGGAACCTCAGCCACGGGATAGTGGCCGGTTCTGCCGTCAGCCATCGCGGCTGGGTGGAGTACATCGGGAATGACTTGCTCTGGAGACACCAGTTGGCTACGTACCATAGTCATACTGGCTCCTGTGTCTCTCAGAGCCTCCCCTCTTTGGCCGTTGATGGTGATCCACTGCCCATACTTTGCGGTATTTGCGGGCACCTGGATCTTAGGAACCATCTCCCGTTCTCCCAGGGACACTAAAGTGACACCCGCCCACTCCCTTCCCTTAGTTAAGGGCATCTCCTCCCCGAGCACTGCACTAGCTACTCCGGGGGGCTTTCCTCCAGTGGGAGGGGGTGAGCGTTTCTGACACTTCGGATCTCCTTTATAGTGTCCAACGCCACCGCACTCGTAGCAATGGACAACCCTTGGCTGCTGACTCTGGCCAGGATTAGGGTTTCTGGGAGGGTTAGCCTTAGAGGTGAATCCTGTTCCCTTCCCTTGGAAGTTATTTTGGGGGCCTTTGGAGAACTCCTTTTTCTTTTCCCCTCCTTCTTTCTTCTGGGGGGCGCCCTGTCCGGCCTTTTGAGTATCCCCTCCAGTCCCCCTTGTGGACACCCGGGTACTAGCCCAAATGTCCGCCTCCTCAGCAAGCTTCCGGGGACTGGTCAGCTTGCTATCCACCAGGTGTTGCCGCAGTTCAGGGAAACATTTCTCGAGTAGGTGTTCCTTCAACACTAGGTCAAACAGCTCCTCGTAGTTCCTTACTTCACTGCCCTGAATCCAACCTTCCAGTGCCTTCTTTGCATAGTCCAGGAAGTCCACCCAATTCTGTGTGCCCAGTTTGTGACTACCCCTGAACTTCTGTCTGTACTTTTCCGGAGTAAGTCCAAACTTCCTGATGAGCGCCAGTTTCATGGTGGGGTAGTGGGTTTGCTCATCCTCTTCGAGGGCCAATAAAGCATCCCTACCAGCTGGAGGCATGTATTTATACAGTCCCCCTCCCCAATACTTCGCTGGAACCCCATGGGCCCTCAATGAGACCTCATAGGCTGCTAGCCACTTGGCGATGTCGTCACCTGCCCCATAGCTCGCTACAATGTCCTTTGGCAGGTAAGGTTTGGATTCCCTGGTGGACTCTTGGTTTTGGCTGCCACCATTAGGAACAGTTGGTGCCCCAATTCTTAGGATCTGAAGCTCTATCTCCTTCAGTCTTATCTCATGAGCCATCCTCTCTTTCTCCGTCTCATGAGCCAACCTCTGTTCCTCCTTCTCCTTCTCCAGCTTTGCTAAATCCCATGTGAGTTGTCTTTTCTCTCTCCGATCTGCTAACTCCACGCTGGATAAGCCCCCACTAGAGGCACGGCTGCCCCCCCTAGAAAGTGTCCTGGGCCCTGCTGACAGGTTCCCCACCTCAGGTTGGTACATCTCAGCCCCCTCGGGGTCAGGCTCTCCATCCCTGTCTTCCTCCTCAGCCTTGCTTTCCCTGCGTGCCTCCCCCCAAGCCCTTAAGCTGGTTTGAAGTGCACCCTTCTTTGCTCCTGGGGGACAGTACACCCCCTCTCGCTGGCAAAACTCCCTGAGTTGGGCCACAGTGTATGTTTCTAAATCTTCAAGAACAAACTCCATCTTGCCCACTCAGGTTAGAGGACAGGTTTTGTGCAGTAGGAATGCAGGGGGGTACCTTTAATAATACCTCCTCCCACCACCAGAGTAAATTTGGAAAAAACAAAAACCCACAATTAGGAAGGCCGCTGTGAGAAAACTCCCGGTGTAGGCCTATGGACTACCCACAGTTATTGTTGAGTATATGTAGGCACAGCTCTATCCCACCACTGAACACCAATTTATGTTGGAAACAGCCCACTCCCACTCCGCAGGGTGGTGGTGGACCTTCCCGACACAACGGGGTAGCTTGGCTCGAGTGGTCAGGAAACAGGCGCAGTGCTAAGCATACAATATACCCATACAATAACCATGCGTGCATCCGTTCCAAAAACGACTCTACACCGTAAAAATTATGAAAATATGCTTTCTTTATCTTTCTTCTCTTAGTTGCTGATTGGGAAAATAAATAACAATCACAGTATATACATTTTTAAATATAGCAGGTCAAATAAATATTTGCTGTTTGCTGAAATAAATAGGGGTGATTATAAATACAGGGCATAAATACAAGTGCAATATATACAGACAATTAAATACTTTGAGGGAATAAATACTGTATCAATAAATACTGTCCAAATAAATACTGTACACCAACAAGTCCTGTGGACCTAGAAATTCAGTGCAGCAATAAATAGATGAGAACTTAATAAATACAGTAACCCCAATAAATAATTAGAAGTATACAGTACACTTTGTGAATCAGATGACACTTCACTACTGAAGGGCTGAATTGGCCCAGGCACAGCTTGTAGGGTGTGAAAGGCTTGAGGGGTACTACTCCCTGGCTGAGGCAAAGGCTGAGGCCTAAACTGAGGTAGATCAAAAAGGGGGGAAATTCCAATGCCCTGGCTTCCCTCTCCACAGAACCTCTCTAGGTTAGTCCCAGTTCACCCCAGGCACAGTCAGGTGGGTTTCAGCTCCTCCCTAGCCCCTTAGAGTAGTCTCTCAGGTCTCCACAGGGCCTTAGGCGCCCTCTACTCCACTTACTGCCCTTTTCTGATGTTCCGACGCCGCCGGAGTCGTGTCGATGCCGTGAGGCGGTTCCGGTTCGGTCTCGGCGGCCTCGGCACAGTGTCAGTTCTTTGACGACGCCGGTAGGCGGTTCCGGTCCGATGTCGGTGGCCTCGGTTCGAACTCGACCTCCGATTCGACGGCGTCGGGCAGTCTCTTCACACGATGTCGACTTCGGGCGGCTCCGGTCCGATGGCGCTCTCGGCTCCGATGACGTCGGCCGGCCTGACCTCGCTGTCGACTTCCGGCGACTCCGGGGTGCGATCCTCACCCCCGACCTCCGGTGCTCCTCCTCACAGGCTCCGGGCGACTCCGGAGTGCGATCCTCACTCCCGACCTCCGGTGCTCCTCTACCTCGGTCTCCGACGACTCCGGAGGGCGGACTTCACCCTTCCGATGACGCCGCTCGCTCGACCTCGGTTCACCTCCTTCTCGACCCTTGGTATTCCACTCGACCTCCGCCGGCGCCCTCTTACGACCTCAGGCGGCTCCGGGTACGACGTCTGCTACCTCAGTCAGCGCCGCTTCTCCACCTCGGGCTCCAGGTCTTCGGCTACTCGACGCCAGGCTCCAGGGAAACCAACTCTCAGGTCAGAATCTTGTTATCTTCTTGGTTCTAAGGCCTGTTCCTGCTGTCCAGGTCCTTAGGATGGTTTTCTTCTTTCTTCTTCCCACACAGGGCTATAGGCTGGGATCCATCAGCTGGGACAAGTATCAAGGGTGGGTTTATGGACCCCACTCCAGGCACAAGTTTCCACCCCTGCTGCTTCACTCCTTCCTCCTTCACTCTTGTGCTCCTCTCTCTTCACCAGTCAGGTGCCAACTGCCAGCTCCAACTGCCAACTGCCTCTCTTATCCTCCCAACATTCTAAACGGTTTCCAACTGTCACACAGTTCTGGAATCTCCTGGAAGGTTCTGGAAGGTGCTGGTAGGTTCCAGTGGATGCTGGTGATGTCATAGGAGGCCACCATTTTGTGCTTCAGGCCCTCAGACAGAAGTTTCAGGGGTAGCTAAAATGGCTCCCTGAATCTGTAGCAACACTAAAAAGTCTGGTGGTTCCCAAAAAGGAAAAATTCAAACAGGGTTTGAGGCAAAAGTGGGACAAAATAAATAATGATGAGGAGGGACCACCCAAAGGGCTGACAGGTCTAACAGAGCCTGTTCGTTAGAATTCCCTCGAAAGTTCGAGAAACCCCCTCTACCTCGCGGGCCACCGTGGGTATGCCCCTGACGCGATGCATGCAACACCGGGCAGTCCCTAGCCCAATGACCCGATTGCTTACAATACGCACATTGGTTCCTATTCAAATCAGATCGGCCCGAGGGAGGACCATAAGATCCTCCTCTACCTCTATTACTACCCCGTCGGGGCGGGCCATAGACTTGTGCCAACATCACCTTTGTTTTCAAATCTTTCGATTTCTTTTCCTCCTGGCCCTTTGCTTCTTGCTCCTGACGCTCATAATACTGGGCGATAGTCAGGAGGGCCGTCGGTGTAGCGGAAGACCAAGAACTTTCACTCGCTTTTAAACGGGCCGCAACTGCCGGCAGCAGATTAGCCACATATTTATCCGCAAAAAGGTGGCGTCCCGTATCGTCGGTAAGCGACTGGCCACTAAAATCATGAAACGTCTCCTCAAAGCGCGTAAAGAAGTCCGCAACTGACTCGTCAACTTTCTGTTTACATGCAGCTAACATATTCCAGTCAATCTTTTTAGGGGGAATAATTGTCTTCAACTTAGCCACAATAGCAGCAGGGAGATCTAAAATACTCTGGGGCGGTTTCTGCGCGGGCTTCCGCTCCCTATCCTCATCCTCAAGGTCAGACCACCGGGCCTTAAAGGCAACTATATCATCTACCTTTCGGACAGATCGCCACATATCCGGTGGTAGGATAAGGCCAAAGAACAGGTCTATATCTGCTAAAGTCATAACGCAAGAATTCAAGGCCCCCTCGACTTCTTCGTAGAAGGCCGCTGGATTCTTGCGGGGGTCAGGCAGCGCATTCTTTAATGCCATAACATCAGCTCTATGCCACGGAGTATAAACCCAATTATACACAAAATATCCCTTAGCATCGGCGGAGGTAATGTCCGAGCTAGTCCCCGCTCCTTTAGGAGGAACATACAAAGGCGCCGCCTCGCGCATTGGCTTAGCATGCACTAGATCGCTCTTATCTGATTGAGAGGTGGATGAGTGGCCTTCTGCGGTACACGAATCCGACTGCGTCTCCTCCCCTGTTCGTTGGCGCGCTTTTTCTTTATGGGCCAGCACCGCGTCCCGCAAGGCGAATAGCCGCCGAGCCGTATCAGGAGCCTTAGAGGGAGAAAAAACACCATCATGCAATGCTTTAGCATCCGATGTCACTTCTTCAGGCTCAAAAACACTAGAATATTTCCGAAAAGCAGCAATCACTTCCTCAGCGAAATGACTCAAAAAATACAATCTCTCTCTATCCTGCCACGACCCCCAAGTATGGAACAATTCATCCACGGACACCTTGCCCTTAAGTGCACGGAAGGAAATTTGCCGAAGCTCAGCCATATGCTCAGCCGATAACATGGACCGCGTATCTACCTTACCCGGACCCGGGACAGAATCTTGTGGCCTCGGAGCAGATGCGCCAACATAAGGGGGCGGAGAGCGATCTAGTAAATAAAAATCATCATCAAGATTATTAAGGACAGGATAAAGTGGCTGCCGAACAGCATATTGACCCGAGACTTGCAGCCTACGCTCTTTCTCTTGTTTCTCCGTTTGTTCTTTGTCCTCCCGACGCCTCGCTTCCTGTGCTCGCACATGATCATTCTTCCGTTGTTCTTTATCGAACAGCGCTTTCTCACGCTTCTCTCGCTCACGCACCTCCTTCACCCACAACCGCACACACTCAAACATATCCTGACGAGCACGCCGCTTACACATACACTGTTCCACATACTCAATCTTACGTATATCAAACGATCCATACAAAGGCCATCGTAACTCAGGATCTTTTTTAGTATATTTCCTCCATACTGTGCTGTACATTATGGAAGAAAGACCATGCTTCACATACATATCCCTATTAGGAGTCCTCTCTGGGGGAGCTGGAGCAGATTCCTCGAGGTTCAACCGGTTTCCAAAACAGCAACACCACTTACGGAGTGCGCTAAAAGCAGGCATGCTCAGGAATAATGCAAAATATGCAATATTATAAAGAAAATGGCACTTAATCGTTGCGCCGTTCAAAGTTACACAGCTCCGGAGAAATCTCTCCACATTACCTGCCTATATGTGTTGCAACGCATATATTTTCACAAAGACAAATACAAAATATGACTAGTCATCACAAATCAAACTCAAATAGCCGGACCAGGCTTCAAAAACTCGGAGCAAGTACCGTACACCGGTTCTTACCAATCAAGAGTCCAGATTCCAACTGCCAAGCTCCACAATCGCCCAAACGGCTCTCACGGCAGGACCGACAGAAGAGGTCTCAGTCGAGGACCGGCGCCACCCAGACGGTCAGCTCGGAAGGGAAGGAAGAAAAACCTCGGGATGCCAGGGCTAAGACGCCGCTGGCAGTGATCACGTCCCCGGCCAAATTCCTCACCTTCGTCGCGACCAGTCCTTCGAGCATCCGAGTCGCCGATGAGCCCCACGTGACGGGCGCCAATTGATGAATACAGGCCCCAGCTAGGCCCGCAGGACACAAGGGTTCGCTCTCCTGTAATGGAATCTATAAGGAAGTTGGCACGGAAACTGCAAAGTACAAAAACAGCATTTATTAACCCTTAAGGGTGGTCCTACAATCCACACAACACTCTTCAGTATTGCATAGAGTAGCACAAAGAACTTACGTACATGGTCCCCTTTTATACACAATAGAGGGGCTCATAAGTGGGTGGATACAACATGAGGCCGAAGAACATTACCATTTATGGTCATTTTCGATACTGAATCAATATGTGGGCGGAGCTAACACACTCCTTGAGCCCGCGAAAACATGGTCAAGCAAGGCTAACTGATAACAGATGTGGTCAAGTCTGGGCATGTGCCAGATGGACAAAGGAGCTATTTATAGACTGTTACTAGGCAGATTACAAGAGCAACTAACACAGAGGTTGGACTCTTCTCGTGGGGAACACGTGGAAGCATGACAATACAAAATGGAGTCCAAACTTCGGTCAACATAACGGAGAAAACATGATCTAGAGAAGGGAATTAATGTCTTTAGTAAATGCTTAATCACATCGTTGTTTCAATTTACAACACAAGCTCCTTCTGTTGTACGGCTAGGAGCAGATCTAAAAGCAGAGGGGATAGCTCTAATTGTAGTGCTTTGTACATCCCTGCTGCCATCACTTGCAGAGCATCGGTAACCTCACTGAACATAAGATGCGCCTCCAATTCAGCCAGAATGGGGGGTTCCTATCACCTACAAACCCAGTGGTCCCTATTAATTTGTCCTCAGTATGATAGAGGTCACTATAGAAATCCACAAACACACTTAGAACTTCTTGCGGATCTGTTGCCAGAGTCCCGTCTTTCCTTTTTACCCTTGTGATGATGTTAGTAACTGCCTTTTGCCTAAGGCGAAGTGCTAAGTGTTTGCCTGTGTTTTCCCCATTCTCATAGGTATCGCAAGAGTAGATTTGGACAGCTTCAGCTAATGATTTATTGTAGAAGCCATTTATATCAGCCTTTACCTTTGTGACCTCTAGTTTCAGCTGGGCTTGAAGGTCCACCTGTTTTTGTGCTCCTCCTCACATTTTGTCAGCTGACCTGTTAATCGACGTAATTCCTCCCGCTGATTTTTCCTACGCTGCCTACAAAACTAGAAATCTCCCCCCTTAAGCCGGCTTTGAACATATCCCATACTATTTCCCTAGAGGCACTAAACCTGTTGATGTCAAAATACTGTCATGTCCACCACCTAATATGTTCCACAAACCCCTCTGTAACCAATAGTTTTCTGTCGAAGGTCCACTTTGTTACGCTGCATTGATGGTCCTGCACCGTGACTTCTAAAATCAAAGGGTGATGATCGACAAAACCTTTGGCATCTTCCTTATATTCACACCATCCATGAGATCAGAGGAGGCAAAGAAATAATCGAGTCTAACATATTTCCTGTGGGGGCAGGAAAAATAGGTATAGCCTAGGTCCCTTGGCTTCCTGCAGACCCAAACATCGGACAGCCCGTGGCTGGAGGTCAGTGCCACCAGCGCTTTATACACCTGGGGCTTCCTCCCCTTGTACTCATTGGTGAAGGGGCCACTTGCATCCAAATGAATTTTGAAATCCTCACACATGATAAGGGGAGAGGGCCAGGAAGCTAATTCTACTTCCAGTTTCTCAAGCATTCCGGGATCATCTAGGTTTGGCCCATAGACCGTACATACCGTAGGCCCAGCTGATAACGAGGCTATTACCCAGCGCCCCTCTTTACCTGATAATGTATGTTTTGCAGGAGGTAGTCGGTTTGAAGTATGGATTGCGACACCTCTAGTTGTAGTAGTCTGGGTAGAGCAGATTGCCTGAGTGTATCCTGGAATTGTATTGAGCCCTATTTGCTGCCAGGGGATGTGGGTTTCTTGTTGACAGATTACATCTGCCCCCACAGATCTGAGTGCCTTGTTTACTCTAGCCCTCTTCCCCCTATCATTTAATCCCCCAACATTAATTGAGCAGATAGTTAACCTACCCATTGTTGAGGCAAATGTAAACCTAAATTGATTACTATACATTTCTAAAAAATTTATTAAACAAATCTTGTTCCTACGGTTGTTCATATCCTTCTGCTTTTCTAGTTTTACTCCCCCCAACTCCACCCGCAGCCTCCTCCATCCCAGACCCCCCGCCCCCGCCTTCCCCACCTGCCCTACCCACCACCAGAGCCACCCCACCCACTCCCCATCCCTGCCCCCAGCCCTGCCCCCCCCCAATCGGTGGAAAAACAGACATTTGCTGGTCTGTGTGCCTCTTCCAACTAGTGGCCTGTTGTGCATACATAGGTAAAAGAGCATATCTAGTGACTATATATCCCGTCAGTGACCTCGGAAACCAAAAGTGGAAAAGAAAACAAATTATGTTATTTGGCCACATGGGCCCCCTCTCTACATATTTGTCATTCCCCCTTATATTTGTTTTTGTTTTACATATATACTGTATATTACTGAGAGAGAGACAATTATTTCCCGCCGGAGGACAAGAACTCTTTGGCCTTAATTTTCGACGTAAAGAATCTGGTACTGTCACCCCATATTACTTTCAACTGGGCCGGGTTTAATAGGAAGGCCTGTACCCCTTTCTCCTGGAAGGGTTTGATCATTTGGCACAAGGGCCACTGACGTTCCACGGTGACGTGACAAAAATCTGGTCTTGTAAAAAATGAAAATCCAGCCCCGGCCCGCTGAGCCTCTGGTCTAGCTTTTTCGAAGATGGTTTGGCGCAGCAGGAAATTACCAAAGTACACCAAAAGTGCATGTGGTTTAGATTCAGGATTAACGGGCTGATGGAGAGTGAATGGAACCCGATGCGCCCTCTGCACTCCATGTAGCCAGTTCCTGCCTTCTAGTTCTGGAAAAGATTTTTGTGGTAGCTGGACGATATACATCCGGGCATCTGATCCCTCTCTCGCTTCAGGAATTCCTAAAAACCGCAGATTGTTCAGCCTTTGCCTGTTTTCGTTGTCCTCGAGCTTCCATGGATGTTGATACGTTGCGAGTCATGGGCTTCTGCTTGACCTTTGGTGCCAGCAATATCTGTCTCGAGATCAACTGTTCTGGTCTCGAGGTTCGTCAGCTGATCACTAATGGTATTGAACGGTTTGGCAACTTTCCTTACCGCCCCCTGTAGTTTGCGAGCAGCAGTTTGCGATTGTCTGCTCTCCAGGCGGGTCTCTTCACGATGTGCAATCACACATTGGAGAATAGTATCCAATGTGGAAGGGGGTGCGAGTTGACCGTCGCAAGGGGCCTTGTTGTTATCCCCCACCAGTCGATCGCCGGTTGAATAGTCCCACTTCAGGTCCTTATACCCCTGGTTGTCCGTTCCACCCACTTTGTTGTGTAGCTTCCGGGTAGTGGCTGTGGAGTCCATACCACTGGTACCACGCAGGCTCTCTGACTCGCTTGAATCTGAGTTGGACCCTGATGCTGAGCCCACATCTGACCATGTGGCATCCGATAAGGAGAAGAACAGGTCATTGGCCTCTGAATCCAGCTCTCGTTCTCTGCAGGCCCCTGCTTTTTAGGCCTTGATGCCCTATGTTGGTTGGCATTTCCATGTATATCCAGACCGAAAGGAGCTAACGTGAGCTCACTTGTCCGTCCAGCATGCGTTTTAGTGGAGCCCTTGCCCCCAACCTCAGGGATCCCCAGTGGGGTTGGGTCACCTTTACCTGGAGTTAGAGCAGGTTGAGGGACCGCCTGCCACTGCAACTGTGGTTGGAAAGCGAGGTGAGCAGTTAGCTCTGATAAGGATCTGTAACCCCTTCCGCTCCCACCGGTTGGCTCAAGGTTTATTTCTAGATCCCCCTCAACTGCTATCTCAGGGCTCTGAACGTCCACAGTTTCCACAAAGAGACCTCCATTGCCTGGTGCTTTCTCCCCGGACCCTGCTTTCATTTCCTCCAGTGTCCCCAATGTCTCCTCCAATGTCTCGGCCCCCCTGCTGGACTCATTGTCCCCAGCTCCTAATATGACCATGCCAGCCTGGGAGACCCTCTGAGCGCCTACCTGGCCAAAGGCAGAGACCTGTCCAGCTCCTCCCGCAGTCATGGCTCCATTCCCGGGACCTCGGAGCAGCTCCAACACTGAAGGACCGGTCTGCTGTGGTTGGAGCTGGATGCTCCTCCCCTTCCCCTCTTGGCTGGGTTCTGTATGGTTCTTCAGCCGGCATCCTTTCCCAGGTAGCGCAGGGGCTGCCTCAGCTGCTGGTGTCTGCAGGGCTGTCTAGTGGGATGTTTGAAGTACCAGGTGCTGACCTGACCCCTGCCCTCTCGCCGCTGCTTTTGGTCCTATCGCTGGTGCTGCTCCTCCTGGAAGCTGGAGTCCTGTAGCCGGCAGAAGCTTCTGCTCCAGCCACCTTCAACAATTGATCAGCAGCTCCGCATTCCACACCACCAGCTGTATCCAAGGTAAGATCTGGCCTGGCTCTGTTATGCCTTTAAGCTGTGGGGGCTTCGTCATGATCCGGTTTCTGGGCTCTTACATTAATCTTTTGCTGCCACTACGTTGGAAGCCGCCTACGGCTGATTCACACGGCCGCCATCTTGTTTTCCACCCGGCCTTTTATGTCAAATGTTTTTGTTAATTATTGTTATTTTTTTTAAAGTATTGTACATTTAAAAACTGCTACATCACTGTTAAATTAATGTTGAATTAAATATTTAACTAATTTAAGTATATTAAATATTTTTATAAGACTCATTGAAAAATAACTACATTTAAATGTTTTATATTTATTTTTATGATTTAAAAGTTGTCTAAAGTTATGCATAGTATGAATTTTAATTTTGCTAATTGAAAAAAATTACTTTGAATTTGTATTAAATATTTTAAAAAGTAATTAAAATAGTTTAGAAGTAAAATAGAATGTATTTATAATTTATATTTCATTTTTTAAGAACACAATAAATGTATATATATACTTTTCAAGTTGAAATTAATGTATTTGTCTAACATTATTTCCTATGGTTTTCTATTATAATTCCCTACCTACATTATTGTCTATGGGAGGGTGTTGCAGTACCAATGATTAGCCATGAGTGGTGCTGGGCTTACTCCAGCTCAGAGCTAGAGTAAATGTACTTCTGTTTTGGGTCCTATTTGTCTGTATTAATATTAGAAGTGGAGTTTGTGAATAGCAATGGTCTTACTCTTTTGCGGATGGGTGCATATCCGTTGTTAAATCCAAAGGTTGGCTGAGTCCAGTTTCCTGCCCCCTGGTCTTTGACCAAGAGGTGGCCATGCTGTTTTCGGAGCAACCCTGAACTAAGGATGACAGCAGAGGTCCTGCCAGCCAATAAGCTGTATACTGGGTTGAGAGAACCCACTTACTCAGGGTGAAAGTCGGAAACTTCTCATCAATCACAGCTGTTCACAGGTAACACATAGAGCACAAAAGGTGAAAAGCTCCACCTCTAAGGTTCCAAGTCTCCAACCAATGAGAAGACATACAGCAGCACGAGAACTCAGCTGAAAGGAAAACCATGCGCAAAGTGACCCTATTTTCATGATCCCTGTAATGACAGTTAACACAGGCATGCTCATTCAGTTGCTCATTTGCACATGTCCCTCATGGGTTTTGTGAATTTAAGAATGGACTGGATTACAGACAGCTTGATCCAACTGGATTACATGACAACCATCTGGTGCACGAGCCATGACTGGATAGGGCGTCCAACATGACTCACAAACCCTATAGGCTGATGTCGTGTGGGAGGACATGGGGTGAAGGAGGGTAAATCTCCAAACCCCGCACTAGGTAGAGAAGATCCAACTATCACTGAAGATAATGGAAGGGCTGAATGGACGGACAAAAGCCACTGGAGACAAAATTTAAATATTTCATATTTAATTTTAATGATTTAAAAGTTACCTAAATTTATGCATGGAATGAATTTTAATTAGTTTTGTTAATTAAAAAAAACACTGGAGACATGGACGAAGTATTATCAATTTCTGAAGAGGAAGTAGTGCTTTATCACAGTGTTGAACTTGGCTTCCACAAATTCCCTCTACTGATGTGGACTAATGCGTACCTTTTGCATCTTTAGAATTCACCGTTAATATGGCAGGGTCCTGCAGATGATGAAAATTATTTCCTTGAAATAACTGGTTGAAACCAGCCAGTGAATGAACCATAAACTTCTGACCTAAAGTATACACAAGACAGGAGCCAGGATGTTGGTAAAGGCACGTGGGCTCGCCGCTGATCCCTAAAGAAGGACTCTGAACTTTAATGGGCCAGCTCTTAGATGGCTCAGAGGGAAGACACATGCAAATGTGTGTACTCAGGGTGGGTAGTCAGTTGGACAGATCTTGGCGATTACCTTCTAAAAGTCTTCTGTCAGTTCTTAACAAGAAAGAGAAAGTATAAGAACCCTCCACAGGTTGAAACAGGCGAATAAATTGCTCCTTACCACAGAAGTTTGTGAATGCCCACCAGGTGGCCTGCACTTTCGCTGAATCACTGGTCTAATATCGGCCCTCAACGTCACTGGAACAGTATCATCATCCACCTGATACAGTTTGCCAACAGGTGCTTCCAATCGAAGCAATCCGGTAGACTATTTAAACATTCGCAAAGCTGCTGACTACCATGCGGGATGAGAGTGAGACGTGGAAGCACTGTGCAGAACGGCCCTTTTGTATGGCGAGTTATTTGGTGACTTTAAAGCACCAAGGTGATCCTTTCCTTGCACCCCAGGAATTTTAATGCTTCTTTTCCCCTCTTTACCCTTGTTTACCTAATGGACCAAAATATGCCATACCTCGCACTCTCCAACCCCAGGGGGTGACCACAACTCCCTTTGAAGGTATTTCTGAATTTCTATCACTGCAATGTATTTTTATTTCTCCTCTTGGCTAATATAAAACTAGCCAGGATATATTATGTTCTTTAGAAATTACAATACATTTCTTAGCAACATTGAGTTATGGTAAACTTTAGTTAATTAAAGTTTAATGGTTTTTATTCACACCATGATGTATACCTATCAGCAGTGTTTCTGGAAATAGTCCAGTTAGATATTTATGAGTGTCACAGCGGTTGTGTAGGGTATCATTTATATTGTTTAAAGATATATTTATATATTTTTCTTTTCTTGTTCCTTCCAGTTATGGCCCAAAGACTGCATCGATAACAACAACTTGTCTAGAGCAAAGTGTGCTCTGTGACGAAGACTGGTGAGTTAACATACTCACATTTCTAGTGAAGTACCCGAAGGTTTAGGCCTTCCACAACATGATCCTGATGAAGGCCAATTGACCCGTATGGGCACACACTGGCCGAAACATGAACCTGATTAAGAGGTGTTTTGGACCAGTAACTTATACACAAAAACACTGACCCGTTTACAACCTTATCCCTATCCTGTTTGTTTCATAATATTTTCTTACTGGGTAAGAGATCATTTTAAATGATATACCGCTGTCAATACCCAGACGTTCTCCCTCATGGTGGAAGTTGTTGAATTACTTGTAGAACAGGACACTCAAGTGTTAGACCCATCGATGATACTATCCACCGAACCACATGATCCGAGATAATATACACCACCAGCTGTGAATGTGTGGTTGAGGGTCTCCGAAACTATTTTCTTGGAGACTCTGGTAGATAGACTCATGTGGTTCATCCCCCCACTCTTTGATTATTGATTGTTGCTAAATCCCTCCCTAACCCTTTATTAACCCCTCCTTACTCTTTCCAAACCTCCTCCTGTTTAGTCGTATGTATTCTGCTTTTTCCAACCAGTCCCTCTTGTCCCCTTCCCATTTTCCATCAAAACGATATCTATTTGTGCTGAAATTTCAACAGTCAGGCGGAGATCTCAGCACATTAAAGATAGTGGAGACAGAGGTGGAGGTATAGATCTCTGCATGTAGGTTAGTGAATTGCTTTTTGCAGTCCTTTAGTATTACTATTGCAGTACTATTTAATGGATGCAGTTTTTGAATAGGCCACAATATCTTTTGCACAGTTTCCAATAGCCTGTGTTATACTGTGTGTTATTCAAATTTGAGATAATGACTTGCATAGTTATAGTACTTTCAGTCACATAATGGGACCCCGAAACACTAGAAACACTTGTCACCATTGCTCACGGTGTCAACTAGTATTTGGTTGTCTGGTTACACATGCTGACATTTTCAGTAATCGCATTAACCAACTGCACTTCTTTACATAAAAGAGTGCATTTTCCACTGATTACTTTAACTTGTATACATTTATTTTTTTATCTGTACTTTATATCTTATATGCATTTACTTGAAGTTGAAAGGCAAATAAAATAGTTGTAAACTATTTTGACTTTTTTAAAGTCATTTTACTCCCGGTTACAGTGCTATACTCTTTTATGCACTTCAACCACTGATTGAGGGGCGATCTGAATCCTCACATGGAGGGCATAACTGGGTGTTGTGATTCTGGGGTCAGCAGAGAGTGGCTGGCACTTGGGACAATCAAAAGAAAGTAATGAAAAGCTGCAGTTTGAAGGTCAGGGAATGACCAGAGTATAGGCAGATTTGCTCCCTAACCAGTGTCTCATAAGGCTTGTGGGCCCACATGCCAGTTATACCATACTGGGCCTTTTAATCTTCAGTGGCAGATGAAATGAGTGCTAGTGAGTTGAGTAATAATGACATTTACTCTTGAAAATACCAGACAGTTAATTTTGTGGTGCACACTAAATACAGTGTTAGAAATTTAAATTTGCGTTGCCTTCAAAACCGCGGTAATCTCAGTGTTAATTTCCATATTATTATATTGATTCTGAAGGGCGCGAGGAGTGTGCAGGAGTATGGTGGAGTACTCTGTAAAAATTCAATGTGGCAGAGAAGATGTTGAATTAGTGCAGCGGGTCTTAGAGAAGTGGAGAAATGTAGAGAAAATATGGAGAAATAGTATGGAATAGAAGTGTGATAGAGTGTTGTTGAATAGTAGAGTGAAACCTAAAGAGCATAAAAGGGTTTTGTAGAGGAGAGATGGGAAGGTGGAGGGGAAATGAGTGGCACAGTGGAAAAAGGTGGCAGAGTATTTTGAATGAGGAAGCTGGAGGAGTGTGGCAGTGTACTGTGGTGGACAAGATTAGATGTTGATAGTATCACTGTGTACAAATTAGTAGAACGAATATAGTGCAGAGGTGTGATGTGGTCAAATAGTGTGCAAGGATTATGTGGAGGAGTATGGGAAGGGGCATCCAGGCATAGTGTAGCAGAATATGTATTATCTAGATGTAGTGTAGCAGAATGTGTGAAGGAATACAGCCGAGGAGTAGTGTGAAGAAGTGTGTTTTAAAGAATGAAGCAGCTAAGTTGTGGCAGAAGCAGTGTGCAAGTAGAGCACGTGGGAATAGTATTATTCAGGTATGTTGTAGGACATTGCCCAGTTTTGCTCTATAAAAATAATTGACAACTGTTTTTATTTAGAAACTAAACTTAGTGCATATCCAACGTTCAGGAAAATCTCAAGTCTGGAAATATACTCAACTTTCCAAAATATTCATGGTATCAGACATACTATGACTTATGGACTCTCGAAAAATAGACAGAGTTCCCCCAAACTGGGCACATATTTACTTTGCGAAAAAGAAGTCAGTTCCTTCTTCTCTTAGGTCTTTAGAATATAATGACAACCACCATCCTTTTCTACTATGCTATTCGTTTATCCAGAAATAATTTCAATTTTTATTCAATAGGACTTTGGAATGGCTAATAGGATTAATATTTTTGCGGTAGATCTACTGGTGAAATAAAAGTTTGCTCTGAGAAATTCAGAAAAAAATGAATGTATTTTGGATGATTGGAGAGTTTCATGATGCTAGCTTCACTTATTGAATTATTAATTATAACAGCCTCTTTTTCACACCCCTCCCAAATAATCCATATTTCTACAGCTGGTTTTCTTTGGCAATTAGAATAATGAAATACTTAAATCCTAAAGTTGTCTACCAAAAGTGACGCAAACTGTTGATGTATTTCCTTTCTAGTGGAAAACGTTATCTGCACTGGAAAGTTGCCTAAAAGTAACACAAAGTAGAGCATTGCATTGCTGTGCTTTAATTTGCATCAAGGAGGCATCCCATGGGTGGTGCAAGGGTGTTCGCATGCTACCAACCATGGTTTGTGATACAATGACCTATCTATTACCTTTAGTAGACAAGACTTTGTGCCAAAAAATAACATCTCCTCGAGGCAGGCATTAATTTGGAGAAATCTTTTTTCGCCCTAACGTTTGTGTGTGCTACTCTGTTTAGCAGACACACACAGTGTCTTAGCATAACATTTGTATTAAAAAGGTACCTTTCCAAATAAATGTTCTCCATGCAGGTTGGAATGCAGTCTGCATGGAGAACATGCAAAGTGCGCATCAATGTTTGGCCGGCCCCAGAGGGCCGGTCAAACATTCATGCACACTTACATAGTTGCCACCACTCCTCCCCCTGCTCTGAGAGCAGAGCAGATCTGTCCTTTTTTCCACTGGTGAAGCAGTGGGGCGACGCTCTTCAGCCTTAGCAGAGGAGCCGCCACTGGGAGGTACCCTGGTCACTGCTCCCAGCTAGTGCACTCACTCACTCAATCAGTTAGAGTTATGAATGATTTTATACTTCAAAGACATGTATTTGATTAATATTTCTCACAAATATTTACACATCTCATTAATTTGATGCAGTTATCATGTTTTGACAATAGCAAAGTGGGATGTTTGGTCAATACCAATCAATGTCAATGTTATTGTGAAGAAAGAAAAGAAAAATAATACCATGCTACAATCTGTATAAGAAAAAATATTCAGCATAGTCATCTACACACAATATCCTTCTCATCTGTTTATCAACAATTTACTCTCCAGAATTAAGGCCTTTGTGTTATTGGCTGTCCTATTAGAACATATAAAGCCCCGCTTTTGTGTGGAGTTTATCTCTGCAGTTGATGGATCTGACTGCCAAATTGAAATAATTTAATGGTCTCAATTAGTGCTAGTGGGTCTCAATAAAGCTCATACATATGAATAAATCAGTAAATAGATATGAGTTTCATTGAGAGGATAAGAACTTCTGGGATTCTCAGTTGAAACCATCTTCTTGCTTCCTAATGGGGGACATTGTCCACTACATGTTTTTTAAATATTGTCAATTGCTGATAAAGGTATCTTCATGTACTGCATAGTTATAATATGGCTTCAGGCCTGGTTAAAAAATTATAAGACAACACGTAATATGTTACAAAAAAATGTAAACTTTGGACTGTTGACTGAGCCCTTCTCCACAGTATTGTTGTAGACACTGAGAAGTTGAAAAGGTGAAAATGTCTGTGCCAGAAATGTGGTCGGTTAGACCTTGCTAACACCTTTTCATGGCTCTGTGTCAGAATATGTAGTTAGAAATATCGTCTGACATAAATATTGTTACCTTAATATTGTTTTCAAAAATATCATCTGATTGGAAGTAGACATTCTATTTATTAATTCCAATGGGACAATATTTTGGTAAACAATTTATATGCCAGATGGTACTCTGGTACTACAGCAAATATACCCTACTAACAGAGAGAGAGAGTATGTTTTACAAATGAACCATTCTTCTTTAAAGATTGTGGACATTGTTGCATGCCCAATATGCCACTGGGGTGGCAGAGTGGGCTAAAGAACGGTGATGGATTAAACCCAGATCTGTTGACTGGGTGTGAGTGTTTGATTGGTTCTGATGCTCCGTCCGTCACCACCCCCTTTTGTACCGCTTTGTTCGCCATAAGTTGGCAGGGTATGCTCAGACGTGAGTCCCTTCCTCACTTTGCCACTGGATTCAAGCAAGCCTGGCTAAAGACGGCTGAAATGCCAGAAACCGGTCCTAGGAAGCTTGTTTCCTGTCCAGCGAAGGCATGGCTTGGCAGTTCGGGCTGGACTGTTCCCATGAGGCCCAGGGTCAGACTGATTTGCATATGGCCATGTCTGAACTGGGGTGGCAGAGTGGGCTAAAGACCGGTGATGTATTAAACCCAGATCTGTTGACTGGGTGTGAGTGTTTGATTGGTTCTGATGCTCCGTCCGTCACCACCCCCTTTTGTACCACTGGCTTTGCTCAGGTCCTATCGAATTTGAGCAGACACCAGATTGTCAAAAATCCATTGATTTCTTGAAGATGAGCACATATCTGCACTCAGATTTTCATCAGCCCTCAGATTTCAGAGTGTATGGTTGTTTATGGGTAAACTTCATTAATTTGAGTCCTTTTCTTCCTGAACAGAGTATTAATTATTGAGGTTCTGCCTCCAAAGAAACACCAGTTTGCAGGGTAATGACATGCGTGGTAACACATGCGGAGTAAAGGATGTTTCCCACAACAAAGTAACGCAGCATGGTGCCGTAAGTCATTTCACTGCTCTGCGCTACTTTAGAAGCAAAGGGATGTGTCATATCTACAACAATATGACGGATCCCTTTGCTCTCCCCTGCACTGGCACCCAATGGGCTGCCATGCGCCAACGCAGGCACCCTTGCACCATGGTGCAAGGGTGCCTGTGTTTTGGGGCGGATGATTTTTTTTGTGCTGGAAGGGACACCTTCCTGCACAAAAACAATCACAAGAGGTAATTTCCTCTTTCTATGTGTGCTGCAGAATAAACCACACATACAAAGAGGAAAAAACGAGGACAAATGAAAACATTTTCCCTCGCTGAGACTCCCAACACCTTCCCTCGTAAATCTGGAAATGCGGCAAGAGCCACGGGTATTGAGTGGGAACACCCAGAGCAACACCCATGACATGCCCCTTTCAAACAAAGTGCTGCGTGTAAAGGGGCCGTATTTACATGGTCACAAAAAGCCACGCAGGGTGGCTTTACGTGTCCTTGTAAATATGGGGCAGCAGGATGCGCCGCTGGTGCGTCACAAAAACTGACGCACTGGTGTCACTTGGGGCTTGTGAATAAGCCCCTGTAGTTCCAGAAATGACCATGCTCTTGCCGACCCTATTGTGTACCAATCGTCGGACTGAGGTGAGGAAACTGTGAAGAAGGCAGTGCCTGGGAGGAATGAAAATGACCAGTAATTAACTGGACCGTTACCTCTCCTCTTCATCCTTCATGCTTGTCCTATTTCTAAATTTTTTAGGATGCACTGAAGCTCGAAATATGTGCCCAAAAGTATTTTAAAGTAATACATACCAAGTCTAACAAATACTGCAACACCCATGGAAGTTCAATAAAGAAAAAGCAAATAAAAATGAAAGAGCCCACAGCTGCAGCAACCAAAATCTGCTGATAAAGCACCACCCAACTGCAGTTGGTCATCATGAGTCATGAACGTGTGAGGTTATTCCCCGATAGCTCCATTGCATATACCCATGATCAGAGCCTCCTTAAAGGCTGGTCAGGAAACCAGCATCCCCCTTGTGGAACAGCTCTATAAGAGCTCAGGCAAACGAACCCCTGCCGAGTGGTTGGTCACTGAAATGAGTAGCCGAATCCAATGCAAAAGATGGGGGCGTCTAGAAGGAATCTTCTGTAATAAAGAAGGATATAAAGCAGGAAAGGACGAATACATACTAGGATTCTACACTCTCCAAAGCGAGCCCCTAATTAAATAGCCAAGAGGAACAACACTTTGGCTGAAAGAAACTTCAAAACTACTGTAGTGACTTGGAAAACTAAAGGCAAATCCAAAGTTGGAACACGAAATCAACTTCTGTAAAATGTTTAGAAAACTTTTAAAAAGACAATGCTCAATCTGCTTCTTCTAATGACTCTGAACAGCAAAAGACATGAGCCCACTGACTCCTCAACGTGGAAACAGCCAACCCTTAACAAATCTAGAATATTTGCAGGTTCAGATGACACTGATTCAATGCCTTTGGAGCAACACCTCTGAATTGTGCAGATGCTGTGCATACTCTTTGAGAGTACACAAATCCCAAGATGGTTGAACAGAGAGAGCCTCTTACCTGGAACAATTCTTTGACTGATGGGTGAATCTTCCAAGCTTCAGACCGCCCCCCATCCGAAGGATTAACCAATGCCTCTTGTAGCAGAGCTAACCTCTTGGGAGATGGGGCAATTGGAAATTGTCAGCATGTCTGGGTTGAGAGCTGAAGGAGATGAGCAAATCGGGTTTGCAAGCCCAACTTGCGCCTCCACATGGCCAGACTTCTGGAGGACCTAGTGTATCAGTTGGAAGGGAGGAAAAGAGTACAAAGAAACATTGCATTTGAGAGAATCTGTCCCCTATTTATTTCAGTGAGGTAAGCATGGTACAAACACATGGAAGAAATCCGGGGTATATTATCAAGCACGGCGTTAAAATTATCGCCGCTTTAGCGGCAAAAAACTGCCGCTAAAGCGGCGATAATGTGCTTGATAAAATGCCGCAGAGAATTCCCATAGAAGCCCATGTTGACACCAAAACATGGGATTCTATGGGAATTCTCAAGGGCATATTATCAAGCCCATTATCGCCGCTTTAGCGGCAGTTTTCTGCCGCTAAGGCGGCGATAATTTTAACGCCGTGTCTTGATAATATGCCCCTCCATTCTTTACTGACAGAAAATGATCCAGCCAGACTTTGCCATAGCATGCCCTAGTCTCCTGAAAGAGAATGGGACTGAAGCAAAGAGACACTGAGGAGGGAAAGATCTGACACGGATGATCCTCAGGCCCACTATTTCCACAACAGATTCACAGCTCTGTAATGCAGATTTAATCCGCCTATTGGCCTATGTCAACTGATTGGGTTGCTAGATTCAGAACTCAGAGCCCCCTTTATCTCATTGGTTGATAAAGTCTTGAGCTACTTGGGTGTTTGGAAACAAACTGACCGATTCGGGAGCCATGGAGAGAAATGTAGCATGGCTGAAATGATTGCAGCTTCCAAACTCCTGCTTCTCTAGGGGGCAAAAGACATTGGACTAAAACCTCTTGCCGAGCCGCCCCCGCCCCCTCAAACCCTTCTTGCTGGTCTCTTTCCTAGGAACTATGGTAGGGGAAGGAACCAGACCGAGTCCTCTCTCCGGGTTCTCTGAAATCAACCACCATTTCAAAGCCTAATTTATTTGAAGTGTAATTGGACTCTGGCCCTTGTATTTCTTCAAGATAAGGCTTGAATATTAAACAATATATTGGCTGTAGACGATGATGAGCTTAAAGGATCCCCCTTGAGACAAGCCACCATCTATCCCTGGATTCTGTGTGAATCTCAAGCCATACCTGAGGGTCGTTCGAAAAGCACAGCGAAACGTGGGGTCAGTTTGAGATTCATCAATGCTGAAAAGAATACATTAACCAAGTCTGTCTCAAAAACTGCTTCAATCAACTGAGGATGTTGAGATGCGACCAGGATGAAATTTTATCCGGTTGAGGAGACCTGTGCAGACTTGTCTTACATCACTGCTTGTGTTTAAAAATAAGAGGCAGCTATTAACTATACATTCAAATATGATAATACATGAACGCCCTCAGAGTGAACCATACCTACTAATGGCGCCAGGGAGTTTATAAAATACCCCGGTGCAGAGGCCACCCTGGGTGGGACCACTTGGAACTGAAAATACTTGTTGAAGACAGAAACATCGAGCTGTCTCGGAAAATCTGGGGGGAATGAAAAATATAGCCAAACAGACAACAGGTTTAGTGATGAAAGAAAATTGTCGGGAGATATAAATGGAAGAATGGAATGCAGAATCTCCATTCTGAATGTCTGCTTTGGAACAAAGGAATGTATTTTTTTCAAGTGCAGAACAACCAGAAATTACTTCACATTTTTTGTACCAAAAACATTATGGGGTTTCAGTTGCACTGACGGCACAGAAACAAAAATGCTTCCTTAGCCACTATGTCCTCTATTCCTTTAAGCAAAGCTTTGTGATGACGAGGTCAGTGAGGCATCGGAGTCAGATGGAGGAATTCCTCTGGAAGTTCTAGAAACCGGATTGCATACCTTCAGTTGAGAACTCAGGGGCATATTATCAAGCACGGCGTTAAAATTATCGCCGCTTTAGCGGCAGAAAACTGCCGCTAAAGCGGCGATAATTGGCTTGCTAATATGCCGCAGAGAACTCCAATAGAAGGCCATGTTGACACCAGAACATGGGCTTCTATGGGAATTCTCAAGGGCATATTATCAAGCCCATTATCGCCGCTTTAGCGGCAGTTTTCTGCCGCTAAAGCGACGATAATTTTAACGCCGTTTCTTAATAATATGTCCCTTAGTCGTTTGAAATTGATACAGTATGCTCTAGTGATTTATCCAACTTTCTTCACACCCCTGAGACTCTTTGTGGAGGTCTAAACAGTTATGTCTCAGGGGGAAGAGCCAGAGTGGTGATCTATAACTGGGTTTTATCGAAAAAGGGACACTTCTCCAGGACCCCTTCTTTGAAAGGGGTGCCAGAACCCCTATAAGTCAAAGGAGGACCAAAGAAACATCTGTAACAATAACCTCATTCATCCCTTAGGTAATGTCACCAGCTTGTGTTCCACCACAAACATTTTCACCAATTCCTTCTGATATGTCTGAAAAAGATTAGCTCCAGTAAATAAAAGATGCATTACATGACCACACCCAAATATGCAGTCTAGAAGAAATGATGGCACCCGAAGGAGCAGCAGCAGCTGCACAAGGACTATCAAAAAAAACATCTGGAAGAAAACGACCTGCAGTTTCATAATTGAGAGAGTGGCTGCACAATCCACCCTCTGCTGCATCTCCTCGGTCAGTGTTTGAAAATCTTTTGGCAAGTTCTGCATTGTGCACATGGCATAAGATCTAAACGATACCGAAAAATTGGAAGCTGAGTAAGTTCTCATGACTACCACCTCAAACTTCTTGTCAACCGCAACCAATGGTGATTCCTCCCCTGAAATAAGAGTCCCACTGGTCAATAGATCAGCCATTAAAGAGTCCTTTAACCACTAGAGGGAACTTTTCTCAAAACTGATTCAATGGATAACATTTCTTCCAAAATCTAGGAAACACTGGGTAATCCGCTTCCTTCTATTTCCTAGGGAGGACTCGATAAACTGCTCATGTAACCTGTAGCTTTCCAGCTCCTTCCTCTGGTAGCAGAAAAATAAATCATCCATTTCCTCCCAGTGCTGCTCAGGGAATGCCAAATCTTTGGAAAGATGTTGAAGGATTTCAAAAAGATCAGCTCCTTCTCCAAGACAGCCCTTACAGTTCTCTTCATCTGGCTCAGCTTTTTCCACCAGTTTCTCTGATACCTCCAGAGTTTTTAATTTAAGCCAGTGATTCTTGGAGTTGGCCACCTTTACTAATTTTTGGGGACCAGCACTAATTTTCAGCATTAGACATTTATCGAGAGCAAGAGAGAGAAAAACACACAGTGGAAACATTGAGAAAGAGTAAGACAGAAAAACTGTTGCAATGGTAGAAATCAGGAACCTGCAAGAGAGATAAAGGGACAGGTAATGGATTAAGGAGATTGAACACAACCTGAAGGGGGAGAGGTTACATCCCTACTCCAACCTCCCCGATCAATCCTTGCAACACACTCAAAGGAGTAGGAAAGTATACATAAAAATAGCGGCACCTGTTTTGTGTGAAAAAACTGCCCTTGCTCACAAGATTGTGACATGTTTCATCATAGGGCATGCAACTAACACCCCTGGGCAAACCAACGCTTGGGGTGGAGCAAAAGGGAGGGGAAGACAATACAAACAATGACATTGTGGGATAAATGAAGAAAAGTGCAGCCAGTGAAACCTAAAACTAGCTTGGATGTTTACCAACTCAAAAATGTATTCCAGGGCCATCCAGCTAGTTTTAAAAACGTGAAGGATGGTAGTGAAAGGAGAAAATTAGGATTCCTTCAACCCTCCTTAATGCCGAGTGCGGGCAGTTTTTCCACACTAAAAATGTGCCCCTATTTTTATGTATACTTTACTACTCCTTTGAGTGTGTTGCAATGGATTAAGGAGGCCTGAGGTGGAATTAAGCCTATGTAGTCTTGGTATTCGGTGAACCGACATTTAATTGCACTGATTGTGGGCTTCTGAGCAGAGCTTTGAGCACTCTCTTAGCTGGTGGACCATCTCTGCTGTACATGGTCCCCAAGACTGCTTGCTCTATCATTTTAGGCAAAGAAGAGACATAGGAGAGGACTTTTCAAGAGTTAGCAACTCCAACTTCGCCTGTTCAGAGGCCGCAGATTCTTGGCTGTCCTCAACGTAATGATGCTTTTTGGAGGACTTCTTAGCACGATGCAGGGAATAAGGGACTTGATGATAAGGCCAAGGCCTGAGCACACAACCCCTACTCACTATGCTGACCACAGAGACAATAAAAACACTTTGGGGCAGATTTACAAGCCCTTACATCATTTTTGCGCCGCCTTTGCGCCACTTTTTGTGACGCCGTGGCAGTGTAAAAATGCTGCACATTTACAACGTGACGCATCTAGGGAGCTGCATCACGCTGTAAAGCCCTGCGTCACATTATGCCTGCGTCAGGTATAATGTATGCAGGGTGGGCGTTACAACGCAAAAAAGCATCGTAGAAGTGACGCAGTGAAATCTACAAGATTTCACTGCGCCACTTCTAGGACGCCACTGCGTCAAATTCTTACGCCTGGTTGAAGCAGGCGTAAGGAGTGACGCAGCACAATGAGGATTGGCCTCCCCCTGCATTGTGACACGACTCCAGCAATGCGTGACTTTTGCGTCAACAGATGCGCAAGAATTTCTGATGCATCTGTCAATCCTTGCGCCATGGTGCACCGTATTGTAGGTGCAAGGGTTTCTCAGGGTGGCGCAAGGAAAGTGACGCATCTTTAAAGATGCGTCACTTTCTTGTAAATCTGCCCCTTCCTGTTTATATCGGTGTCCACGGTTGACAAACAACATGTACTCCCAAATTCTTGGAGGACCAAGACATGATCATTGGTGTGAGCTTACACCACCCTCAAGTCTATAGAGAATACACAGTCCCATGCCCCCACTCAGCTGCAAGACTGATCCACTAACCCTGCATCCCATAGCGAAACAGAGTGTTAACTAAGACCCTCTAAGACTCCCTCTCCATCTACCAGGTAATAGAACAGGATCCGAAATGCGAGGTGTGCAGCTGGAATCGATGAGGCATGTCCCGCTCTGCCTACTCAAGACCCTAGAATTGAAACCCCTTTGCTGGCCTGGGCAATGCTGCGGGGGGGGGTCTCATGAAACATAAAATTATAATTGATATTACATATGAAAGGAGAAAGCTTTCGTTCAATAAGTCATAGTTGAGTTAAAAAGAAGACTGAAAACGAAACAAGAAGTGCAATAATAACCCTAGCTGGATAAGTCAAACAAGGGAGGGGCGACTATTTTAGAGGTCTAGTAAACAAGCATTGGCAATGCCAATAGGTCTCTCATTTGTGAGAGTTAGAGCTTGGCGTTGGAAATGGAAATGCCTTTTACCCGCGTGTTTTGGTTTAAGTGGCCTGGATGTATGTGTTGTGTACTGGAAATATGTGGGTTGTATTGGAATTTTAAGTAGTGGGATTGTGTGTAGTGGAGCTGTATAGAATAGATATTTGGATGTGTAGATACCAATATATACTGATGTGAAGATATGGTGACGTGAAGATACACCAATATTAAGTTATGCCAATGTTGAGATAGGATGACTACAAAATATGCCGATGTTAAGATATCCCATCGTAAAGATATGTCGACTTCAGCATACAGTAACATCGGAATATGCAGATGTTAAAACCTGAAAAGGTTGTAGTGCTGGCTCCAGAATGCACTAAACACAACTGGACTTCTCTGCATGTGTGCCTGCCTGCTTGTGTATGTGTGTTTAGTTACATTGTTGATATGTGTACTTAAATGTATATTATGTAGCAAATATAATGTATGTCTGTTATCTACTTTTTATACCCATTAGGTATATATCTATAGTTGTATATTATACACCTGCATGGGAACAAGACGGACGGATAGATGTGGGTGTAGGAAAGACAGTGGTTGGTTAAATGGATGGACGGATCTAGATGTTTGTTGGAAGGACAGTGCGTGGATGGACCAAAGGAGGAAGTTGGGTGTTTGAAGGATAGTGGAAAGGTGGATGGACAGATGGACGGAGGTGTGTGTGGGAAGGACAATGAGGCTTCTTAAAACCTTCTTACGGCACATACTTGTTGGCAGCCTAAGCTCGCCACCACATGCTCCTGCAGATGGGGACCTGCAGCTTCACTAGCGTGACCTTCTGTTACAGTAACTCGGAAAGCCCACCACTGTTGCTAAAGTAAAATGCAAACTACATATGCGAAGTAAGTTGGATGTCCCTACCGCATGTTGCAACAATTATTTTCATGTGTTGGTGTGTGCAGATCTTTGCTTCTAATGAGGGAAGTGGCCGTGATTTACAGAAGCTATGCTCTATGTCAAATTTAACCAGTGTATCACTGTACAGAATCTCCATGCTGGCAGGGGCTTAGCGCATGATGGAGATGCTGGAGTCCTTGCTGCACGCACCATGCCTGGCAGGCCTCGCTGTGTCGTATTGTTGCACTGTGTTCAGAAATATCCACATAACACGCAGTTATGTAAGACACAGTGCACAATTATATGTGCGCAGTGACAATATATCAAGCAGAGCATGTAGAACAGGACGAGTACAATTAGGGCATTGGAATTATGTGATTCTGCAGCATTTTTTTTGCATAATTATGGATTTACCGCACTTGCCACATAATCTATCATCTGCTGGATAATTTTCAAAAATTATCAAAAATGCTTCTCACGCAAACGGATCACAATTCACTACAAAATGCGGCAATATGGGATTCTGCATCGTGGAAGGCCTTTCCCAAAGGTTGACTGGTCACCTTTCAGTAGTTTATTGCTGTATTTGAATGTTACAAAGTTACTAATATGGTGAAACCTTTGATATAACAGTAATAACATGGGTGAAAATGACAAAATAATGTAGTAATACTGTTACAAAATATACCGCATAATTTCTCTATTCTTGCTGTAAATTTTTGTCAACTCTGCCTCATAATTTGGTCCTCTCCTGCCCGATATATCCAGTAGACCTGGGCATAACTAAATGCCACTGCAATTATGCCGGCAAATGACTTCAAACAAGCAGTTCAAGCCCTAGTAATCCCAAGAGAGGAATATGGGGCAGTAGTCCTATGCAGCCTCCCCAGATCGACGACAGCCCCACTAAGAGCCTGAGCCTCTATCAACTCAGCTGCGAGACTCATCACAGGTTAAAAAACACACTCTTACATCTCTCCAGACCGTAAAGCCCTCAACTGGCTACCGTTTAAAGCTAGAATTCATCTGTAAATCGCATGTATGACACACAAGGCCTTACATCACAACACTCTGAGCTATCTAGCTCAGAAACTGGTACTCTCTTCTGGTAATAGAGCCTCCAGGAGCTCCAGGAATCTTCTACTGAAACCACAATGATTTGCCAAGAAGAAAACTTACAACCAGACCTTCTCTGGAATGTCTCCCAGGATCTGGAATGCTTTGCCCACAGAATCAAGAATGAACCCCTCCACGGCCTCCTTCAAAAAAGAAGTGAAAGCGATTCTCATGGCTAAATTCACTTGAATTATTTACTTATTACTGTAATATAATGACTAGTCTGTATTAGTGATCACCTTGTATCAGAATCAACTAAATGTTTCTTTTTCTATGCTTGTACCTGTTTCCAATATCTTCCATGTAAAGCGCTCTGATACCCGCAAGGGTCTGGTTCGCGCTATATAAAACGTTCAAATAAATAAATAATAATAGTATGCTACTGCTATAGAACAATGGAATAACCACACTTGCTACATAGCAGCTACTTTACCGTTTGCAGTACTCAGCAAAGCACATTACATTTCTAATCAAAAGTAACTACAAAAAGTGTGCCAGTATTGTCTATCAGAGTTAGTTGGATACAAACAGAGAAATGGAAGGAAAAGGATCCAGGTTTAAATAGTTTAGCAAATTCTGAGTGTATAAGTGAGTTTGCAGAACAAGGGGGCATATCAACAAGGCCAACAACGCCGCTTTAACGGCCGTTTTCGGCCGAAAAGCGGCGAATGAATTACCTCACTATCAGCAAGGACATGCTAATAGGCATCCGCGCGTGTTTCCTTGTGTCAGCCGCCGTTCCACTAACGCCTCGCATCGCTTCTCTAATGAGATGCAAAGAAGGCGTTTCCTCTCACAACAACATGGGAAATATCGCTAATTGCACTACTGTCTATAAACAAGCTGACCCAGGACACCCATAGCGATATAAAAAGCCGCGCTAACAGCGGTTATCGCCATCAGCTAACGTCTGCAAAATTTCAGACTTCGCTATATTCATAAAGGGAGGTGGATTCTAAGCCTAAGACCACATCTCCCTATCACCAAGGATTCCCTTAGCGCTGTAGTTGTATCGCTGGATTTCCAGAGATGTTCCCTCATTTTGACGCTATCGCTGGATTTTCCATTGCTGTGGAGATAAGCGTTGATGATAACGCGTTATCTCGGTGATCAAATCCGGCGATAGCCGGCGTTAAACTAATTCGCGCTAAGTGCGTTCTGCGATGTTTATCGCAGTTTATTGATGATATGCCACTAGATGTTTTAGGAAGCATATAAGCCCATGCACACCTCAAACGCTTATAAGACCAGGGGAAACATTTTCAGATAATTGTTTGTCTGGTGAAGAAAACGCACAGCTTTAAAAACGTTAACAGGCAGGTTTCAGCAGTATTGTCCTCAAATTTTCCACAGACCAATGTCTGTAAACATTTTGCAGATAAAATATTCTGAAACCATCATTTAAAGTGCTGCTGCAATTATATAAATTTGCTGTTTTGATATTCTACACATTTATTTAAATAATTTCTGCGATTTAGAGTAATGCATAAAGGCCAAATTACAAAGATAGCATTACTGTATCATGACATATAAAAACACTAACGTTTACCATCAGCACAAAGCTGGACCTCACTGCGCACTTAAAATCGGAACGTTTGGCTGCAGTGTTGTTATTGAAACTTGTTCTCATTTACAATGCAAAACTCCCAAATTGAGTAGTAGTATCTCTGACTGTGGCCTTCCAAACAAGGGCTTGTATGTTTTTGTGGAGAAGTTAGGACAAATTCCACCAATACATCAATACTCTGAAGTTTCTGGGTTCGAAGATGGGCAAATCATCACCTAGAAGTTTTTTTTTGTTGAGCAAAGCAAAATGGACATTACACAAACAATTATCATCAGGATATTAGACTAATAATTTTACATTCAATAAGCCAACTTCATATTAGCTATAAAACCAACATGGATCAAATATCAAGTAAAAAAAACATTACGATACTGATCTGACTGCATCTTATACTGTTTACAACTATACAAGTTTTGTTTATTAAAATGCTAAAGTGCTTAGTGCTATAGTACTCAGGGACAATCCCCCTACACTATTTGAAAAAGTGCAAAAAGTGCCAAAGTGCTATAGTGCTTTTTAAGTGTGCTTATCCAGCACACAAAAAGTGCAACGTGCTGAACCGCCAAAGTGTTATAGTACAAGATCTATAAAAATTTCTATTCACACCATAGTTTCTAAATTCTTAAAATTTATTCCAAACAGCATCAAATGTTCTTGTAGCACCTACCCTCATAGCATATGCTTCTTCAAATACCATTGTTCGTTTCATTTTATTAATCCACTTCAAGTAGGAGGGGGCATCCTCCGACCTCCAGTTCTGGAGGATTAAAGAGCGGGCAACCAAAGAGCAGATCGCAATAAAAGTCTCCTCTGATTTTGTCAAAACTCCCCTTACTCTAGAAATGGCAAAGAGGGCTACCACATCCTCTGGGTCTACCCTCTTCTGGATTGCCTGGCTTATAGCCGAGAAGATCCTTACCCAGAATGGCTTTAATTTTGTACACGTGAAAAAAGAATGGAGCCAGTCCCCTTCCCGCTCTACTTGCCATCGGAAACATCTATTCTCTACTTCCGGGTATCTTTTACTGAGGGATTTAGGGGTGCAGTATGCCAACCAACGAGACAGGAAGGCCATCCTTTTAAAGTTGGCAGCTCGTAATGCCTTACTGCCTAACTGGGATATTAACTGCCACTCCTGACTAGACAATGTACAATTAGTTTCACTTGCTACTCTTCCTAAAAATGTCACGACCATGGGGGACACATTGAGTTTCATCAGCTGCGAATACCAGTTACCCACCCACTTAGTTTGGCTCGATAAAGGGCGCACACCTGGCTTGTTGGGGCACCACTTGATGTGAGATTTTATTTATTTTTAAAGTTGTAATCTGGTGGGGCGTGGTCAAGATGGCGGCGAGGTGAGATGTGTCCTCTCGTCTCTCCCTCCAGCCGTCTGAGAAATCATCACGCCTGGGCTGTTTATAGCCTACATCGGGCCAGAATCCTGTCTGGGGCTGCACGCTGGATATTGGTGGGCCCCGTTCTGCTTGCGACGACCCCAGGAGCTGCGGTGTGGAGCGAGAGATGCCCCACCTGGGAGACAGCGGGGCCTGTAGTCGGAGGCTGAGCCGGGACCGGGTCTGGCCAGTGCAGCTGCGGAGGGGCTTGCGGCGGGTGTTACCGAGTCTGGTGCCCGACCCATTCCTTCACCCATGGACACCAAGAGCATTGCATCACCGCTGCAGCCTACAACGCGATTAGCCAGGTCTGACGGCGGCGGTGACTTCTAAGCTGCGAGGCTGTTGCGTGGGAGCCCGTCCTTTACCTGACAACCGCACTTGATGCACCGAGACCGGTATCCCGAGACTGCCTCAGCCCGAGTGCATACCCGCGGACGGTGGAGATAGCAGTAGGCCTGGGCCAAAATTCCGTTCCGTTCGCGGAAATTGCGATATTTTGGCATTCTCGCGTTCCGCGGAAAGCGCGAAAATGTCAAAATTTCCGCATTCCGCAGCTTAGCGATAATTTTTTTCTTGCTCGCGCTGTAAAACAATACATTCTCGCGCGCGCGCGATCGCCTTACCTGAATCCCTGCGTTCTCCGACAAGTTTTCTTGACCCGGTCGCGTTCTCCACGAGATGTTGGATTTTGGTAGCCATTTTGCGCTGTCTCGCGAGAGTTCGCGGCCGCATTCAAGTCATTTTTCACGCGATCACGTCATTTGTCGCGCGATCACGTCTTTCTTCTCGCGATCATGCACCGCGCGAGTATGAGAAGATTGAGATCTCGAACATGTCATTCTACATCGCGAGCCAGAGAATGAGGACGCGGGCACATGAAATCGAACGCGAACAGGAGAAAGAGACCGCGAACACGTCATATCCAACGCGACAGGGACAAAGAAGAGAACGCGATCATATCGTTTTCGACACGCCGGCGGAAGTAATGTGAAGCTGGAGAACTCAACAACGTAAAATTTACAATTTGGAGAGGAATATCGGCTCTAGCAGCATGAAACCATCTGCAAATACTGATTTTGGATGAAAAGAACTCCTTACATTCACATTTGGCTTTCCTTTTTTGTGCAAGGAGTCATTTTTTTTTTACAAGGTGGAGAGAGGGAGGAAGTGACACAGATTCTCCAACTTCCTGTTCCTGTCCAGCAGGCTCCTCCCAGTGCTTTGTCCATCTCCTGCTCATTCTGCCTTTGGATTTGGAGCTGGAAAGATCACTCTTTTTGTCTGCTGCATCATTGCAATTGGATTTCAGGATTTTTGGAATAGGATATTTTACAAGTAAGTGGTTGTTGTGTTTGATTGTGGGCATTGCAGTTGTTGTGTAACTACAATTTATTTTTGATAATTAATTATCATCATTCCTTTTTTTTTTTTAATTTATTTTAATTTTGTGGGTTGTAGTAGTAGGCCCGAGCTAGCCATGGGCATGGCCTCATGGGTGTGTGTGTGCATGATGAAGCAACTGTTCCTTTTGTTTTTTGAATATATTTCATTTTCAATCACATTTAGGGCATGGATGGCATTGGATTGAGTTGGGGAAGTGTGTTTTTTGGGGTGGCCTTGCTGATGTTGTTGGGCCTGGACATGTGGCTGGTGGCCATTTTGAGGCCTAGGCCTGCAAGCTTGCCTGGCCTTGTCTGCCAGCAGGCCTGCTTTCATCCACTGCTACCAGAGCAGGTAGCCACAGCTTTAGTAATCTACTGTTTTCTGTGTGCTCTGTTGAATTTAGACATCATTTAGGGCATGGATGGCATTGGATTGAGTTGGGGAAGAGTGTATTTTGGGGTGGCCTTGCTGATGTTGTTGGGGCTCGCCATGTGGCTGGTGGCCATTTTGAGGCCTAGGCCTGCAAGCTTGCCTGGCCTTGTCTGCCAACAGGCCTGCTTTCATCCACTGCTACCAGAGCAGGTAGCCACAGCTTTAGTAATCTACTGTTTTCTGTGTGCTCTGTTGAATTTAGACATCATTTTGGGCATGGATGGCATTGGATTGAGTTGGGGAAGTGTGTTTTTTGGGGTGGCCTTGCTGATGTTGTTGGGCCTGGCCATGTGGCTGGTGGCCATTTTGAGGCCTAGGCCTGCAAGCTTGCCTGGCCTTGTCTGCCAGCAGGCCTGCTTTCATCCACTGCTACCAGAGCAGGTAGCCACAGCTTTAGTAATCTACTGTTTTCTGTGTGCTCTGTTGAATTTAGACATCATTTAGGGCATGGATGGCATTGGATTGAGTTGGGGAAGTGTGTTTTTTGGGGTGGCCTTGCTGATGTTGTTGGGGCTCGCCATGTGGCTGGTGGCCATTTTGAGGCCTAGGCCTGCAAGCTTGCCTGGCCTTGTCTGCCAACAGGCCTGCTTTCATCCACTGCTACCAGAGCAGGTAGCCACAGCTTTAGTAATCTACTGTTTTCTGTGTGCTCTGTTGAATTTAGACATCATTTAGGGCATGGATGGCATTGGATTGAGTTGGGGAAGAGTGTATTTTGGGGTGGCCTTGCTGATGTTGTTGGGGCTCGCCATGTGGCTGGTGGCCATTTTGAGGCCTAGGCCTGCAAGCTTGCCTGGCCTTGTCTGCCAACAGGCCTGCTTTCATCCACTGCTACCAGAGCAGGTAGCCACAGCTTTAGTAATCTACTGTTTTCTGTGTGCTCTGTTGAATTTAGACATCATTTTGGGCATGGATGGCATTGGATTGAGTTGGGGAAGTGTGTTTTTTGGGGTGGCCTTGCTGATGTTGTTGGGCCTGGCCATGTGGCTGGTGGCCATTTTGAGGCCTAGGCCTGCAAGCTTGCCTGGCCTTGTCTGCCAGCAGGCCTGCTTTCATCCACTGCTACCAGAGCAGGTAGCCACAGCTTTAGTAATCTACTGTTTTCTGTGTGCTCTGTTGAATTTAGACATCATTTAGGGCATGGATGGCATTGGATTGAGTTGGGGAAGTGTGTTTTTTGGGGTGGCCTTGCTGATGTTGTTGGGGCTCGCCATGTGGCTGGTGGCCATTTTGAGGCCTAGGCCTGCAAGCTTGCCTGGCCTTGTCTGCCAACAGGCCTGCTTTCATCCACTGCTACCAGAGCAGGTAGCCACAGCTTTAGTAATCTACTGTTTTCTGTGTGCTCTGTTGAATTTAGACATCATTTTGGGCATGGATGGCATTGGATTGAGTTGGGGAAGTGTGTTTTTTGGGGTGGCCTTGCTGATGTTGTTGGGCCTGGCCATGTGGCTGGTGGCCATTTTGAGGCCTAGGCCTGCAAGCTTGCCTGGCCTTGTCTGCCAGCAGGCCTGCTTTCATCCACTGCTACCAGAGCAGGTAGCCACAGCTTTAGTAATCTACTGTTTTCTGTGTGCTCTGTTGAATTTAGACATCATTTAGGGCATGGATGACATTGGATTGAGTTGGGGAAGTGTGTTTTTTGGGGTGGCCTTGCTGATGTTGTTGGGGCTCGCCATGTGGCTGGTGGCCATTTTGAGGCCTAGGCCTGCAAGCTTGCCTGGCCTTGTCTGCCAACAGGCCTGCTTTCATCCACTGCTACCAGAGCAGGTAGCCACAGCTTTAGTAATCTACTGTTTTCTGTGTGCTCTGTTGAATTTAGACATCATTTTGGGCATGGATGGCATTGGATTGAGTTGGGGAAGTGTGTTTTTTGGGGTGGCCTTGCTGATGTTGTTGGGCCTGGCCATGTGGCTGGTGGCCATTTTGAGGCCTAGGCCTGCAAGCTTGCCTGGCCTTGTCTGCCAACAGGCCTGCTTTAATCCACTGCTACCAGAGCAGGTAGCCACAGCTTTAGTAATCTACTGTTTTCTGTTTTCTCTGTTGAATTTAGACATCATTTAGGGCATGGATGGCATTGGATTGAGTTGGGGAAGTGTGTTTTTTGGGGTGGCCTTGCTGATGTTGTTGGGGCTCGCCATGTGGCTGGTGGCCATTTTGAGGCCTAGGCCTGCAAGCTTGCCTGGCCTTGTCTGCCAACAGGCCTGCTTTCATCCACTGCTACCAGAGCAGGTAGCCACAGCTTTAGTAATCTACTGTTTTCTGTTTGCTCTGTTGAATTTAGACATCATTTAGGGCATGGATGGCATTGGATTGAGTTGGGGAAGTGTGTTTTTTGGGGTGGCCTTGCTGATGTTGTTGGGCCTGGCCATGTGGCTGGTGGCCATTTTGAGGCCTAGGCCTGCAAGCTTGCCTGGCCTTGTCTGCCAGCAGGCCTGCTTTCATCCACTGCTACCAGAGCAGGTAGCCACAGCTTTAGTAATCTACTGTTTTCTGTGTGCTCTGTTGAATTTAGACATCATTTAGGGCATGGATGGCATTGGATTGAGTTGGGGAAGTGTGTTTTTTGGGGTGGCCTTGCTGATGTTGTTGGGCCTGGCCATGTGGCTGGTGGCCATTTTGAGGCCTAGGCCTGCAAGCTTGCCTGGCCTTGTCTGCCAGCAGGCCTGCTTTCATCCACTGCTACCAGAGCAGGTAGCCACAGCTTTAGTAATCTACTGTTTTCTGTGTGCTCTGTTGAATTTAGACATCATTTAGGGCATGGATGGCATTGGATTGAGTTGGGGAAGTGTGTTTTTTGGGGTGGCCTTGCTGATGTTGTTGGGGCTCGCCATGTGGCTGGTGGCCATTTTGAGGCCTAGGCCTGCAAGCTTGCCTGGCCTTGTCTGCCAGCAGGCCTGCTTTCATCCACTTCTACCAGAGCAGGTAGCCACAGCTTTATTGATCAAGTGTTTTCTATGTGATCTGTTGAATTTTTAGACATCACCTTCCTGAGAGTGTAGTGTGGCTGTACACAGTACTAGTAGTATAACATAGCTCTAGTTAAAAAAAATTCATAAATGGCTAGACTATCTTTTGTTTGCACTAGTACAGTACTAAGTAACTGAACCACAAAAACAAATGCAACATTTCACTGATGTTCTTCTCCTGTCTTCTTTGCTTTTAGGTGCACAAAAGACAGAGTAGGAGGTGTCATCGGCATCACCTGGCTACCCGTTGTACTGCCAGCCAGACAGAAGTCCTGCTGCGCATCACGCCCACGTGTGACCAGAACTTGTTGTGCATCTGCCTCCTGCCTGACGTCGGAATAAGATGGCCCCAAAGAAAGGTACCAGGTCCAGTACCAAGAAAGTTGCTGGTGAGAAGAAGGAACAGAAAAAGGAAGTGCCATTAACCACGACTGGTGGTGTGCCGGCCAAGGTTTTTTTTGGCACCAAAGCGTTGTCCGGGAACCAAGCTGGGAGCAGCACAGCGGTCCAGCAACCCCACCAACCTAGGCCCAAGGGCTTTACTGTCGCAGAGGTAGCCAGTCTACTAACGGGCAGCGATGTTGAAGAAATGTCATTACCGCAAAGTAGTACACAATCAAGTTCAACGCAGGCGCAAACTCAGCAGATCAGTGTGCAGCCGCCGCAACAAGAACAGCAGCAGCAGCCGCCGCAACAAGAACAGCAGCAGCAGCCGCCGCAACAAGAACAGCAGCAGCAGCCGCCGCAACAAGAACAGCAGCAGCAGCCGCCGCAACCAGAACAGCAGCAGCAGCCGCCGCAACCAGAACAGCAGCAGCAGCCGCCGCAACCAGAACAGCAGCAGCAGCCGCCGCAACCAGAACAGCAGCAGCAGCCGCCGCAACCAGAACAGCAGCAGCAGCCGCCGCAACCAGAACAGCAGCAGCAGCAGCCGCCGCAACCAGAACAGCAGCAGCAGCCGCCGCAACCAGAACAGCAGCAGCCGCCGCAACCAGAACAGCAGCAGCCGCCACAACAGCCCACCATAGTAGTTGTTGCTCCTGACGTAGGGGCATTTCAGGAAATCGAGCTTCCTGCAGACAAAGCGGAGCGAAGTCAAACCACTGTTTCAGAACATCTATTGTCTTCCAGACCACCAGCAAGGAAAAGGAGGCTTAGTCCATCATCTTCTTCTTCAAGCCCCGCTTCTGATGATCGTGATGACACTTGGGTCCCACCAGCTCGGTCTGAGAGTGAAGTACGCCACAAGACATTGCTTCTGAAAAGGAAGGTCCCAGAAAAACTTAGAGCTATGGAGGTAGATGTAGAAGAGGGGGGTGATGATGTTGATGAAGACGAGCCAGTCATCACGCACATTACTCCCGCCCCAAAGGGATTGGAGACCGACATTCTAACCCTATCCAGAAAGGCTGCTACTGAGCGGGATGTAGCACGGATCTCACCAACACAGGTTACACCACCACTACCTCCAGCTGCCATATTTTCCAAGGCCCGGCAGGGACCTACATCCAGCTCAACCACCTCAGTAGGAAGTGGTAGTAAAAGTCACAGTGTAGGTGGACAGGGTCACATATTTTCAAGCACCCCCTCAAGTTCATCTGGTGTTGAAAGTGGCACATCCAGCAGTGCCAGAAAGTTCTCCTCCCCAGTTTGGGACTTCTTTTCTGTTAGCGCCAAGGAGGAGAACGTTGCTATATGCGCAATTTGTCGGCAAGGTGTTCGGCGTGGTAAGCTTGGTACAAACTATGGTACTGGAGGACAAGCAAGTCATCTCAGAATACACCACACTATTGTGTGGGAGGATCACCTACTTAAGTTAAAAGAAAGTAGAAAAACTAAACCCTTTGAAGTTGGTCAGGAATCAGGGAGCGATATTATTGTGGTGGCAGGTGAAGAACAGGGAGGCATTTCTAGCCTTGTCTCCAGTAGTGCAGTCACTGCAGTGGTAACGCCCACATCCTCCTCAGTAACATCAGAGTGGCACCGCAGTAAGAGCCATACTCAGAGTGTGGGTGAGACACCAAGGCGACCGGCGAGTACCTCAATGAGACAATCTGTGTCGTTGAGCCTTAGTGGGTTAATGGCACCACTAAGGAAAGTAAGCCAGCCTACCATTGACAGCATGTTTAGGTTGGAGGGGCAGTTCCAACGCAACCACCCAACGGCACGATTGTACAATGCGAAGCTGGCTAAAATGTTAGCGCTGGACCTTCTTCCTTTTTCATTTGTGGAAGGGGTGGGTTTCCTTGAATTTGTGTCTGCCATCTGCCCGAAATGGAAAGTTCCAAGCCGGTCCTATTTCGCAAGAATTGCTGTTCCGGCACTACATCATGATGTGCTGGAATTGGTTGGACAAGCTTTGCAGAAGAGTGCTGTGCACAATATCCACCTGACAACAGACATGTGGACCAGTTGCCAAGCCACAGATTACATGTGTATCACTGCACACTGGATCTCTTTTGTGGGGGTTAAAGATCAACTATCTGCACGAGGTGTTGTTGACACAGCTGCGATTTTTGAAGGTACTCGGAAACATGCAACTGTAGCCATGTTCGCCATGGAGAAATCTCATACGGCTGAAAACATTTTAGAAGAGTTTCGCACCAAGGTTTTGGAATGGCTGCAGCCCAGAGGGCTTGGTATTGGTTTTGTTGCCACAGACAATGGCAGTAATGTACTTAAGGCCATGGAACTTGGTTCCTATTTCAGGGTTCCGTGTTTGGCACACTGCATAAACATTATAGTGCAAGACTTTCTGAAAAAAGAACCCATAGTAAGCAATTTACTGTCCATCTGCCGAAGAATATGCACTCATTTCAGCCATTCTTTTAAAGCTCGGAAGAAGCTGAGGATCATCCAACGTGACCGTAGGATGCCAGTCAAGGCACTCATCCAGGAGGTGGCAACACTTTGGAACTCAACGTATTACATGCTTGATCGTCTGTACGAACAGCACAGGTCACTCAATGATTATGTCTGGTACAGAAGCAGTGATGCTAGTGTTAAAGGCATGACCCTTCAGAGGGAGCAATGGACCCTAATTCAATGCCTCACTGAGATGCTGTCTCCTTTTGAGGTCTTCACACGTGAAGTCAGCAAGGAGGACTGTACAATGGGCCAAGCTATCCCATTGTTGCAAATGCTAGAGCATGAGCTGAATAATGTGTCTGAATCCTACAAAGGTGTAGAGGACAGAAGGCAAGCCCATGACTTGGTGGAGAGCTTATCCAGGCGCTTATCAGAAAATGTAAGGATACAAAATAAAATTTTGTCACAAGAACATTACATTTGTGCCACAATTCTGGATCCACGTGCAAAATTAGGACTATTCCGTTCTTTTTCCGACACTGATGTTGCCCGCTACAAAAGTTGTATAGCTGAAGCAGCCATCAAGTTTGAAAACGAAGGGCTGCTAATTAAAAGCCCGCCACATCAACCCACAACAAGTACTGATACTGAAGCAGGCCATGCAGAATCAAGTGCAACTTCGTCGGCTGAGGGCAGTGCGGTTGGCTCACAATCGCAACACTCACCATCACCATCGACTACAAAAACAATAACTGGATCATTCGGCCGAGTACAATCATTATCAGATTGGTATGTAAAGATGGGCCTTAAGCACAGTGCTGATGCACAGAAAAAACAGCACAAAAGCTTACCAGCAGCAACCCTGAACATTGAGCGGATGGTCCAGGCCTATCTGGACGACCCAACAGAGGTGTACGTTGATCAAAACCCAGTGCAGTATTGGCATAGGAAAAGGTCTGAATGGCCACAGCTCAGCAGGCTGGCGATAAGCTATCTGGCTTGCCCTGTCGCAAGTGTCTCTTCCGAACGTGTTTTCAGTGCTGCAGGTTCCATTGTAACCTTGAGAAGGACCAGTCTATCTCCCAAAAACGTGGAGAGGTTAACAATGATCAAAATGAATCAGCACTTCATACCACCGAATTACACAATGCATGAATCAACAGAGGAAGATGAGGACAGCGGCTCAGGTGACGGAAGTATTGTGTCAGATGATTACCTACTACTGGAAGATCCCCCAGAGTTTGAGGACCAGCTATACTTCCCTGACAATTAGGCTCGCACTTACTGTCTTCCTCCCTTTTTTCCCCCTTTGTTTGTGTCTGTTGTTCCGGTTATAAACTTGTGAATCGCAACCAATGCATTATCACCGTCTTCTAATCTTCTAATTTAAGATACAAGTTTCAGGTGTCTGCCATTTGACACTACAGTCCTCAGAATCCAGCTCCTCCGCTCGATCATACTGCATCTCCTGGTCAATTCCATTTCCCTCATGAATGATGATTGGATGATGGTAACAACAAATTCAAACTTTCCTCGTCCTTCCAAAACAAGTGGACCATGAATCTGATGACTTCTATAGCTATCCTCCTTCAGAGCCGAGAGAGACTGGCCATTAACTGAAAATAAGATGCAACAGGTAATGATTGATGCCATGCATTGTCCGCAGAAAAGCAGACTGAGTGATGTAGATTTTGTTGTGTGTGTTGCACATGAATGAATTGATGTAATTGTGCACTGCCACTAATCAACATTCTACAGAACACACTAATTTTCCTCTTCTGGCAAACAAGAAATGTGTACTTCTCTCCTGCATCTTGGTGATACATTGCTTTTAATTCAATACAGGAAGGGGACTCACTCAATCTGCGCAATGCAAATGACTGTGACTTAACAGCACCGTCCATCATGATGATGGCGAAAGAGACGGCCTGCAGCGTTAACGAGATGAGATGCAACAGGTAATGATTGATGCCATGCATTGGCCGCAGAATAGCAGACTGAATGATGTAGATTTTGTGGTGTGTTGCGCATGAATTGATGTAATTGTGCACTGCCACTAATCAACTTTCTACAGAACACACTAGTAATTACTAATTTTCCTCTTCTGGCAAACAAGAAATGTGTACTTCTCCTGCATCTTGGTGATACATTGCTTTTAATTCAATACAGGAAGGGGACTCACTCAATCTGCGCAATGCAAATGACTGTGACTTAACAGCACCGTCCGTCATGATGATGGCGAAAGAGACGGCCCGTTAACTTAAGATGAGAAGTAACAGGTAATAAATGATGATAATTAATGGCATGCATTGGACACCTGACTCTGATCTATTGGTCTTTGTGTTTGCGTTGTTTGTTGTGCACAAAGTGATGTCAAAGTGTACTAGTGTTAATCTATCTTTCTGTACACAATAAAGAATGACTCAAGTCAGTAATATTTATATTTCTACTCTTGTTGTGTTATAAAAATTACACTTGTACTGCAGGCCGATCTTCAGTCAGTAGAAGTATCAGAGCTGATGATGAAGTCAGGAGGATGTTTCATGAGTGGCATAAAACGGAAAAGCCTAAAGGTAAACACGTGAACCACAACCACAGCACACCCAAATGTCTGTGTAGAAGTTGAATAGAGTGTAGCGGTGGGATGACTGCAGTGCATTGATTTTACTAACTTTAACTGTAAAATGCTATGTCTGGAATGGATAATGTGCTTTGCGTTTGTCCAACTCTTTGAGAGAAAAAAAAAAAGGACTCTAAAGTATTAACGTAGGATGTGCTAATGGTAAGCACTGTGGGCCTGATCTCTCCTGTTACTGTTGAAGGTCTATGCTGGAAACAGACTACAGTAGAGATGATGCATATGCATACATGCCACCTCGGAAAGTGTTCTTGTTGCACTACACCATCACTTGTGCATTTGTTTTCACTTTCTTTCTGAATATCCCCTTTGGTTTTCAATCTAAAATTACAGGCCGGGCCTTGTCCAAAACTTTGTAAAACATTACAATGCATATTAATTACCTTACCAATCAATCACCTTTTTATTCCAGCCGGGCAGTGGCGAGTGGTGAGGCGACACACCCAAGATTGATGGACGAGAGGAGCAAGAGGAATGCCGAGATGCAAAAAACCAGTCCACATTTTTGACCAGGATAAGACAGTAACAGTATCCACTTTTCAATTCTTTTAAATAATTTGATTAATATCTTGTATACATTCTTTACAACAGTGTGTTCTTGGAGTTGTTATTATCAATCATCATTACGTTTGCTCTGTGTTTACGATTCTTCACTACCAATATTTTAAATTTCTATTTGCTATCTGTTAAAGTATTAAGGCCGGAACAGAACAAGAAATAGAAGTGTATGTAATCCGGGTCTCATCATGCATGCATTTCCTTTTTTATACCTTAACATATGGAATGGATATGGTATGGTAGTCTTCAATGATTGTCGTTTGTTTGTCTATGTATGCATACTGTTTTTCTATGTCAACCCTTTCCCAAAATCCCCCTTCCCATCCAATCAACGGACCCTAACCCTCTTCCCCCGGGCTGTGTGACTTATTGTCGAGGTGTAACTAAATTAAATGTACACCAATACTTAATCACACACTTGCTGGGGCGGATGTGGTGAAAGCAACACTACTTCAATTTCAATGCAGAGCGATGATCTTCTTCTGCTTGCCCACCCATGAGTAGGATATTTCACAGGTTATTTTATTCAACAAAGGAACATATACCTCAGCATGAATTGCCGGCATTGATTGGATTTGTTTGTTGTCATTCCTCATATACAGCACTAACTGTTAGACTGTAGGCATAGCCAAGTCGACAAAACTATAGTTTGTAACTCTGTCTAGTAGGCTATCCTCATAATAACCAGCATTCAGTTTTTTTGTCAAATATTTGAGCATATAATTGTTGCTCGGTAAATTCTGTGATGTACTTCATTCAACTACTCCTCTAACAGTCTCTCAAAGGCGATTGATTATCTCCTTTTCTTTTTTTGGAAATGCTGCCACCCTGCCAGTGTATACTACTACTACTATACTGCCACCACCACCCCAATCATGGCATGTATGAAAAAGGAAACCATCTTCACCATGCAGCCAGTGCTGTGCCACAGTTGGACATAAACATCAAGCACCGGTAAGAGAGAAGTTTGGGGGAGGCAGAATCAATAATGGACATGTTGTCAATGATGTCAGTTTCAAACACAACTCCAAAGAATGCATAGTAGGACCAGTCAATGAGTGAGGTGTGTCGCATCTATCTGTTTGTGTCTTATACAGTCAGCAAATTATTGAAATCAAACACACGCTATGGGCGGCCATGCACCAGCAAAGAAACAGTGTGATGTAAAACAGTTACCCCACCTACAAAACATTAACAACATTGCATGTAACATAGAAAAATATATTTAATTGACCCTAACAAATAAACTAAACCCACAAAAGCTAACCCACCCACCTCCCTAACCCCAACGACTGTCCATAGAAATAGAGAACGCCCAAACGAGTGAAGAACGAACAGGAATTAAAAAAGGGGCAGTGACAGGGACTAACTGGTGGGGCGGGACTGGAGGAGGACACGAATCTGGTCCTCTAAATGGGCGACGCGGCGTCTAAGGCCGCGGCAGTTGCAGCCACAGTGGGGGGGGGCACCGGAGATGGCACGGTGGCGGCGGGCAGCCGCCAGACGGTGTCGCCGTACCGCTGGAGGGCGGTGGCTGGGGCCCGGGGCACTGGAGGAGGCTTGAATTGCTGCTGCAGTCTCCTCCTCCTCCTCGGCTAGGACCACCAGCCGCCGGTATTCATGCTGGATTGCCTCCAGCTTCCGGCGCCGTGCCTTGGCGGCCAACTCCTTCCGGTTGATTTTCGGAGTAGCTGTGTATCAAAAAGAAAAAAACAAGACAATTGTAAAATATAGTCTTAATAAAACAGTAGGACAAGGTAATTATTTACACACATAGTGGCATGGTAGAGTAGCACTATAAAATAAAGCACAGTAGTACATAACATTTTAAATGTCGCCCGTCCTTCTTCCTTCCACCTGTCTTACACTTTTTAGTTGAACAGTGCACCAGGTGCTCTTCTCCATAAAACTTTCAAAGCGGAGTTGAAATCAGATAGATGAGGCCATTGGTTACTCAATACTCTGGCTCCTAGTCCTATACCAATTAAAGGGAATTCTAGTCTTCTAGTTCACTCTTCAAACGTCCCCAAGAACTCATACTTACTTACGACATCGGATAGCGGGCGGACTTTGTCCACCCGCCATCCGACTGCTAAAAAAGGGTGGGGGTCCCGTGGGGACAATTAATTAGGATGATGCGCCCGGCACAGTGGCGGGCGCACCCTGTTATTTTAAATTTAAATTCTGGTTGGCTTTGCTGAAAGCAATGCTAAAATGTTGTGCTGCTTTTCCAAGCACAACATGACGGGCCTCGCACGGAGCCTGTCACGTTTTGCTTTGAAAGTCGGGTGGGTACCATAGCATCGGTAGGTACCCTCCATGGGGGCCCCCAAGCATACTCTGCAATGTGTGCATGCCTTTCCGTGGCGGACGGTAATGCCGCCACGCAAAGGCATTCCAAAATGCAGATTATATGGCTGCCGGTGTGGTGAGAGAGACACCACCGCCATATTGAACCCTTTTCCGCCTAGACATGTCTGAATATTTTCTACAGGGATGGCGGGAGGTTTGCCCCTGCTGTGACGGCAGTGAATTCCAGCCAGCCCGGCGGGGGCAATACGCCCACCATCCTAATGGGGCCCTAATTCACAACTTTACAGTATACATATACATACAGTACACCTTTGCAGTGAGTGTGCTGTCAAGTTCAACAATAGTTAAAGATTATGAATCTAACTTACCACCTCCTGCCACTGGTGCTGCCACTCCCCCTCCGTTGCTATCTGCAACTGCCGCATCCTCGCCCTCTGCGTCGCCTTCGCTGGCCCCAGCAATGGTGGTCGGTAGTGCGCCTAGAAAACATTACACATTTATTAGGCAACATATACACCTCCCCCCTATTGATCAGTAGCAAGGTTGAAAAATGAGTTAATACTAACATAAATCACTAGTACAAATCAGGTAGTAGTAGAGTAGACACTAAGTTATATGATCATTGTAGCATTTGCTTGATTAGCCCTAGCCATGCACATGTGACGTTACCTTTACCTTGCAGCTTCTTAAGACACCTTTGAGCCCACATGACCTGCCTCACACTGCTACTGTCTAGTCTACGCGCTGCGTACAGGCGGTCAACAAACATTAACAAGCCACTTTTTTAGGAAGAACTGGTGTACTACTGTTACTGTTAGTCCATATTGCTTATCCATAGATGCTACACTTTTTGGCACGGCTGAGAAATGCTTGCAAGTTGCAATATACTAACGCCCACCATTTCTTTTTTCGCATTACAGACGCAAGATTCGCTTCTACGAACCAGAGCTTCTGAACGATGCACCAACTACCAGTACTAGGTTCTTCTGAGGTGAGGGGTCCCTTCACTCACATCTTCATTTATAAATGTATATAAACTAAATTGCTATGGGATGGTGGTGCTGCCTTCCACCACTTCAGTTATCATGATTTAATTCCCAACTGTATAAGTGTAACAATGTATATTGTTTTAATGTTATTGATTTGCCGGTTGGTGCTGCTAAGAAAACAGTGTACAGACCTTCTCAAATCGAAATAAAAATTTTAAACTTACATAGACTTTGTGGTATTTGGTGTGGAGTGGACTAACTTACACGATTGAGCAAATTAAAGTAAGGGTGTGCATGTGAATTGCTTCCACGACAGAGGTTGGGTGTGTTAATGTTCTGGGTTGTCTACTTGTTGGTTATCTTGGGGGGAGGGTTCCGAGACCTAATAGGTATGACAAGACAGTACTATAGTCAAGCAGTGGAATTGTGGTGGGTGCGGAATTTCTGATTGAGGTGTGCAAGGAAGGTCCAACCTACCATCACCAACATCCTATTTTCTGGTGCAAATGTATGTGCAAGATCCCTACAACAGTTGTATGTCCTATAGGGTATCATATCAAAATATTAAGAAATCTGGTAGGGCTGTTGCTGTGAATTTTCAAAGCCTAAACATCAACAAGAGTAAAAAGTAGTACAAGACAACGACCCAACGGATTGTATGAGCTACTGGTGAATATGAGTTTTATATTACAACCTTTCACAAAGAGTGGCACTGGCCAACTGGGCAAGACTAGCTACTACAGTACAGACAGACAGACTGATAGTATGTAGTAGTACTCAGTCATCATAGCGGAGGCAGGGATAAGCTTTTTGAAACCGTACAGATCGAAGGATAATTGGTGGTAAAAAAATAGCATTTGGAAACACACTATAGTTCGGGAGAAATGGGGCAGTAAAAGTTATGGAATAAGAAATATTATTAAAAACAAGAAGACTTACTGGGGCCAGCAGAGCAGCCCTCAGCGGTGTCCTCCTCGTGGTGTTCCTGTCCCGCCGACTGCCCAGTCCCTGCCCGTCTGCCCCTGGGTGCTGATGAACAGGAAAGATATAAGAAAGAGACAAACATTGATGGATGGTGTCAACTTAAGCAAATACAATATTTTTCAACAACGGTCAAAAAACACTTATGTAAACAATTGCAATAACTACATTGACCGATCTCATCTGATCAACATGTAATATCGGGGGATTCGCAGTTCGACTACTTAAGTTACTATTTATCAACAGTAATCCATTCTTCCATTCTGATTCCAGAAAACTAAGTTACAAGTAAGCCTAAGTATTAGTACAACCTACCACCCAACCTAGCCCACCTATTCCAGGCATGCCAATTGTACATTAAGTATGCATTTCGACTGTATTCCTCAACAATGTGTATGATCCAATCATGGAGGACACATGAACATGACTACATTTTTTGTATACACCAAATTTTGGTTTGATTGATGCTGATCTGCTACTGCTAAGTAACTGCAAAGCCTACCTCCACTCATTGAACAAACTAGAAAGGTTCTAAAGACTGGCGTACTAGCAGCACGTCACGTAACTGAGTGAGGGGGGCATCACGCATACCACTAACCAATTAGAAGCTCATACAAAGTACCTAAACCTATGTATCAATCCGCCCCTATCTATTAGTGACAGGACAAAGTAAGGAGTGGACGTGAGTCACTGTAGCATTACGTAACTTAATTTCTCTAAAATAAACTCGTAAAGAATCACGCTAAGCAAGCGCAAACGCAAAGCTGCAAACAAGTAAGATTAGTAGTAGCGCAGAAGAGCACCTGTGTCATAATCACAGAAGACTTTTAAACGTTATTAACCTGGAATGTATTGCAAGCAGCAACATTCTAGCTGGTTGGAAGGAAAAAAAGATATTCGCAATATATAATATAGAGCAGAAGAACAGACACAAAGTTGTAATAATTAAATAGGTACTCACCAAGCCCCGGGACCTCCACTCCTAGCAGGTCCAGCAGGTCCTGCTCACGGTCCAAGATGTCGGACCACCGGTGCGTCAGCTGTGCCTGGGTGCGCCGGACCCCAGAGATGCGCGACACTGCCCGGCGCACCTTCCCCCACCGCTGCCGACGCTCCCGGAGGCCGTACCCGGACCCAGGCCTGCCACCTGCTGCCAGGGTTGAGGGGAGGTGGCGCTGCACAAAGAAAATTAGTGCAGCCAACTCCGCCTCCCCAAATAAGGCCCGTGCATGCACCCCTTGTGGGCGCCGCCTTCCGCAAGGAAGGCGGTCGCGGCTCTGGCTGCGCCGGCGAACAGCCCTGCCCTTGGACATGGTTCTGGGGACGGGGCGGGAAAGAAAAGGTAAAATAAATAAAGGAGTAAAGGAAATAAATAGCGGGCAATACAAAGAGAAAAAGTAGCTAAAAAACAAAAAAAAAGTACACAAAAACCAAAAATATAGAGGCAGGAAAATAGTTAGAGAAATAATAAGTAATAAAGATCCAAAAAAAGTGGCTATAAACAAAGGATTGAAAAGATTTAGGGAGGATTGAAAATCAGGCCCCAGAACCATGCAATAGAGTGGAAAACAAGATGGCCGCGCCCGTTGCGACCACGTGCGCAAGTTTGCGCGATATTTTCTCCCTGAGCAAGCAAAAAGCAACGCGATCAAGTAAAAGCGATCGCGAACAGGAAATATCGACCGCGAACATGCATTGCGCGACCCGGAACAGGAAGTAAACAACGCCAGAGGGCGGGACAAGTGAAAACAAGATGGCCGCGCCCGTGAGCGACCGCATGGGTAAGTTGGCGACCCGCGAACACGCAAAAAATACCGCGAACAGGCGGCAAAAAAACTTCCGCATCTTCGCGATATTTCCGGCGTGTTTGCGGAGATTTTCTGCATTCTCGCGATAATTTGCGGAGGTTAATTCCGCAAATTCCGCCCACCCCTAGATAGCAGCTGAAGCCTTCCCTGACCAGATTGCAGTGCGGGCCCGTGCTGGGGCCTAGGCGACCATTCGAGGTGAGAGGGAGCATCTGGGCTGACATTGCTCCACGTCCCACGTGGAGCCCTACACTTTAACTCGCGGGGCCTGCTGGTTGCCTGCAGCGCTTGGAGGAGGATGCTTGGCTGATACCCCTGTGTCCCCTGGGGGAGCCGCAAGCACGGTCCCAGAGCTGATAGCCAGTTTGGGGGAGCACGAGTGCGACCGCTGGTAGAAGCGGTAGCCAAGGGAGGGGCCCGGCGCACTGCAGAGGCGGCCTGGTTGTGCCCGGGCATGGCTTGTGGTGGGCTGGAGGCCCCCGCTCGACCCCCCTCCAGCCACGCACAGCGGTATCCCGCTCTGGGGCGATCGGCGCCATGGAAGGTGACTCTAACCTGTGGACATTGTTGGCGCGCACTAGCTCCCGGACCTGGATTACTGTGCGGTGACTTCACACTGCGAGGTCCAGCCGGGACCTGAGGCGGCAGAGCTGGGTAGGAGGTGAGGCCTTGATAACTACCTTTTGTGCTGACTGTTCATCATGGTGGCTTGCCCAATTGCCCCATAGTAGGGTCATCAATAAACTGAGGTTGGAGTGGCCCTCCACTGCTGCTGACACTGAGAGGGCCCTGCTTTGAGAGAGCTTCCTTCTATGCCCACGCTACGGTGGTCGGGCGGTGTGGGGGCCGTTGGTAGCTACGCCGGATCTACCTGCCCTGTGACTTTCCTGCTTGGTGTAGCTCCTTCACGTGGACACTTCATAGAGACCTTAACGCCTTCCCCAAGTGCTTGTGGGGGGGCAGTGCGGTGGCATTCAGCTTACGCCACATTTCATGTCTCCTCACAGTTCGGGCAGAACTATGTCTTCCACACACGGGAAGAAGAGTAAGTTCCTCCAGGAGCTCTTAGTGCACCCACAGGGGGGTGCGACATCAGACTCTGCCAAGCAGAACAACACTGCCTCGCCACATATGGGTGGCCCTAGGGAGGAACCAGTCACACGGGCCTTCCTGGAATCTTTATTCTCGGCCCTCTGTGATGACTTACACACCGTGAAATGGGATCTCACCGTGGAGCTTAAAGACGTCCAAAAAGACCTCGAGAGCATTGGAGATCATGTAGTAGCCCTGGAGGACAAAAGTGACACACGTGACAATGAGGTCACCTTCTTACAACAGGAACTTCTCCGCATACACGACCAGCAGGTGGACCTTCAGACTCATTTAGAGGATTTGGAGAACCGCTCCAGACATCATAATGTACGGATCCGTGGAGTGAGACCCAATGCAGAGGCTGGCGATATATATTTACTTTTGTGCGTGAACTTTTCAATCACATGCTGGGCAATCCCCTGGATACTGAGCTCCGGATTGACAGGGCACATCGTGTGGATCCCCCTGGGCCAAAAATGCTCTGCCGGCCGATATCCTAGTCTGTGTCCACGACTTCCAGATCAAAAAGGAAATTCTTCAGAAGGCCAGGGCACTGCATCCTATCACGTTTAGGGACCAGACTCCGGTTCTCTATCAGGATCTCGCCGCCCTCACACTTCAAAAACACAAGACATTCCGCCCCATCACTGCTACTCTACGCCAACGCAACATTGCGTACTCCTGGGGTCATCAATTTCGTCTTATATTTCGATATGATGGCAAACTCTACCAACTTCGCTCTCTGACGGAGGCAAGCAGGGTACTGGGGATTGAAATACCGGATGAGGGCGACAGCAGTGACATACAAGACCGAGGGCCTAGTGACACACACCTGCGCTGGAGGAAGCAGCGACGCAGATGCCACCCCAACCGCCTGCAGCGCCCCGACCCCGAAGAGATCGCAAAGGGTCAGCAGGACGCTTTGGAGGCCTTACCAGTAACCCTTGCTAAGACACAGTCCTCGTAATGGTCCTAGGTCATGTATCATTTTCTTAGCTTCTTTGTTTCTCGGGCGGTCTGGGGGGGGAACGGGAGATACAACTGGCCACATAACTCCCATATCAATGATATGATCTTCTGCGGAAGAGGGACTGTCACAAGGACTCTTGATTCATGTTGGCACCTGTTGTCCCTAGGCTTTTTTTATTACTTTCAGGGGCTGTCCTTCTCCTTTCCTCCCTCCTGCGCTTCCCCTTGGTCTCCCAGTACTGCTGGGAATAGTTTCCCGAGCTGGCGACAGGCGCCCACTAACCTCCCTACGCAGCTGCAGCTGAGCATTCTATCCTGCCCTAGGCCGTGCATGCTTTCCAACGCACGATATTCCCCGCTGTAGATGCCTCCCCATAGTCTTAAAGGGAGGGGGCTTAATAATTCCATCAAGCGCCGAGTGATTCTGGCTTATCTGGAGAGCTCAGGGGCTGACGTGTGCCTATTACAAGAAACACATTTGTTGGTGCTTGCTTAAAACATCTTGTGAATGGCGGCATGAGTGAGTCAGCACATGTATCAACAAACCCGCAGCCTCAAGGCCGCGAGTGGTGCGTGCCACAGGGAGACATCTGTTTTGAATTATCGTGCGCACGTCTGGGCACGATAATTCAAAACAGATGGTGCCTGTGCGGGTAACCGCAAGCAATAGGCCACATGCATGAGTGTGTGGTGAGCTTTTTGAAGCCCCCTTACTATAAGTCTCGCCAGAGCAGCGCATGCGCGCTGTGCTAGGCTCGACCTAAAAAGGATTTCAGCCTAGAAACAAAGTCCTGTAGCGTCTTATAGCTAGTTCTCTTCGGCAGTTTAGCTATTTTTAAGAATGTTGGTATCAGTGAGCCTGATTCTTGTACCATTTTGGCAACAAAAAAAAATCATCTATTAATTCCTTTGGTTCCAGCAAGCGAGCTGTAAGATCTAAAATCGCTGCTTCGCAGTAAGTTTAAATTTTAGGCAGTGCTAACCCACCCTGATTAATTTCTAACTGGAGTATCATTTGCTTAACCCTGGAGGCCTTTTTACTCCAGACAAATTCTCTACACATTGACTCAAGCTCTATAAAAAATGTTGTATTTATTTTTAAATGTACATTAATAAAGAGAAATACTAATAAAGGAAGTATGGACATTTTTATAAGGGCTCTACGGCCTATTAACGTTAACGGTAAGATTGACCACTTATTGAGCAATATTTTGATTTTATTCCGCATTGCTAGACAATTTAAACTAAATAGCTGCTCATATTGATTAGAGACGAATACTCCCAGGTAATGTATTGGTTCCGTTCTTAATGCCTGGGATTTAAGGTTGGGGGGAGAAACTCTCAGTCCGTATTTAAAGTTAAAATCTCAGTTTTATTTTGGTTTATTTTATAGCCCCTAATCAATTCAAATTGACTAAATTCTATTAACACCCGGTCCAGATTCTGTCTCTCAGGACTTAAATATAAAATAATATCATCAGCGAATAGATTTAATTTCGTCATACCTGGCATTGGGGCTCTAATTTCCACATTGTCGCGAATGCTTACGGCCAAGGGCTAAATAAAGAAGGTAAACAACAAGGGGGACATCGGGCCCCCTTGTCTGGTCCCACGATTAATGCTTACTGTCCCTAATTGATTTGCATTAATCACCACCTGGGCCTGGGCACCCTGATAGATGTTCTTAAACATATCTATCACCTGGGCAGGAACCCCAAATTTGCCCAGACCGAAAAAAAGAGCATCCCAATTTACCAGGTCAAACGCCTTTTCAGCATCTACCAACATGATAAGCATTGGGGTTGTATTATTCTTAAAAAAAGTCAAGAGCTTGAATTAAAAATCCGGTATATGAGGACATTGACCTTCCGGCAACAAATGCTGACTGATCTTTATCAATCAGTTCCTGCGCTAGCGGAATAAAACATTGGGCCCAAACCTTCTTGAGAAATTGTTTAATCAGCGTTATAGGAGACTAATCGGCCTATAGGAATCAACGTCTTTATGATTTTTGCCCTTTTTCACAAAGCTTATAATCACAGATTGTTTAAAACTTGAGGAGACATAGCCCCCCTTCTTAATGTTATTAAACAACTTCATCAAGAAGGGGATCAGTTCCTTAGAAAAAGTCTTGTAAAATTCTATAGGGAGCCCATCGTTCCCACACGCTTTGCACCAGCAATCGATTTCAAAGCGATTAAAATTTCCTCTTCTGTTATGTTAAGTTGAATTTGTTGCCTACGGACCTCAGACAAGCTGGGGAGATTTATCCTCTCAAAATATTCCTGGATTAAATCCAGTCCAGCCTCATAACCAGTGGTATAGAGTTGTTGATAATGCTCCATCAAAATTTGAGCTATGCACTCCTTATCCCTTCTCACATCACTGGTCTTGGGATCTATGATCTCGGAAATAAGGGCTGTTTCCTATTTGTTTTTAGTGGCCCCAGCTAGCAGTTTCCCAACCATTTGACTGTCCTCATATACCCGCTGTTGATAGGTCTTGGAGCTATGTTTCTCTTCTAATAAAAAGAATTCCCTAAGTGCCTGTTTTGCTTTTTCAAGCTGACCCCCACCTTCCCCCTCCCCCTGTACCGGGGTACTTCTCAGCCTCAAGGCCCTATCCACTGCCTGCTGAAGTTTAGGGATTTTAGCCCGTCATTTTCTGGACTGGGCAGCAAAAAAGCAATCATCTGCCCCCGCAATGCTGCCTCAAACCCCCCACACAGAAAATAATTCTGCTGTTCCTTCATTATTCCTAAAATACTCCACAATCCATTCTCTTGCCTCAGCTATCCACTGGGGATCCTGTAGGAGGAGACGATCCATCTGCCACCTAGATCTGGTCTTCCTTCCCTCCTCTATTGCCAGCTCTAATTTTACAAAAGAGTGATCTGAAAATACATTGGCCCCTATTTCAATATCCATATAATACAGTGATTGAGAAATAAGAAAATAATAAATACGAGAGGCCGACTGAAATTGGCAAGAATAACATGTATACTTACTCAATAGCTGGTTACTTTTATGCCAGGGGTCTAGCAAATGAAACTCCCGTTTTATAGCTTCTAGGACTTTTTTGGTTTTTGGCTTTAATTGCTACTTATTTTTTATTAGAAGTGTCTTTCCTCAAGTCTTGACTAAAATTAACATCCCCAACCAAAATAATCAGCCCTGATATTCTCCTGAGTAATTCACTGACTTTCACTAATGGTAAGGGATCGTCTACTACTGGACCGTAATAATTAACAAAGTTTCGTATGGTCCCATTTAATTTTACCTCAACCCAAATCCATCTACCCAATGGATCTCTCTGGATCTGACCAAATTCCCAAGGCACGCCTCTACCAAAGTAGATAGCTATGCCTCTTTTGGCCAGCCCCGCATAGGCATTGGAAGCAAAAAGCTTTGTGGAATTCGTTTTTAAATGAGTTTGCTGAAGAAATAACACTTGCGGCGCAAAAGAAGCCAGCCACCTTATAAGCTCTCCATACTTTTGTTTGTTTAGGATTCCATTTACATTAACCGTAATGGTACTGTAGTAAGGAATCCCTTAATAGGTACATACATTGTTAAGTTAGCATAACCACGTTAGATGTTAGAAAGCCATCTTGCTGCTTTTGCGCACGACACTGCGTCTACATGTTATTGTTTAAACAAACTGCTGACTCGCGCTTTGCCTCACACGAGAGCAATCTGTTGTTACCATCCCGAGCTCTGCGCAGCGACCTTGGTCTGTACATGGTGTAACAAACAGTCTGGGTCGTTAGACAATGCATGTTTTCCACTCCAGGTTGATCGACCCACTATTTAGCCATAACACACAGGCAGCTGCGAATACCTGAAAGTTGGTGCTTTTAATATTGCAGACATCATGTTTAATATTCAGACCGAAGACGAGCCTTCCTGCGAGAAGACTTCTGATGCTCCTGTGATGTGATTTCACTAAGCTGATCTTTGAGGTATGGGGTCCCCTGTTCAAGCCTAAGAGACCTTTTATTAGCATAATAATAATATTAGCTTCTTAGTTAAGGGAAGGTGGTAGTATCCACTGTCATTTATAACATGATCACTCCCTTTATATTCTATGGTATTGTAACGATGCTGATGGTTTTGATTATAATCATTTGTCTGCTTGTATTAGCCAAAGTACTGCATCTTAGGACACGTGGTCTATAAAAATAAACTCTTTTTATTTTCACCGTGTCTCTGTTTATTCTTGTTGTGGACTGATGTGAGAATAATATACGAACAGGTATTTCCGATTCCCACCATTCCTGAGAGTACACTGAGTCGCTTGTTCTGGGTTGTCTTTTCATTGGGACCTCCGAGCTAAATCTCGGATAACGAATGGGACACTTATGCTAGCCGGATACTGTGTTCTGGGTTCTGAGGTGAGTTTCTGGTACACCACAATTCACTGAGGTCCTGGGGTCCTACGCATAGTTCTGTGTATAAGCAGAATCCCTGCAACATGGCGCACCTAACGTTTGGTCTATGAGTTGAAACACCTTAGTAGTGCTTATATTAGTCCACAACACCCTCATTCTTGTTTCCGGATAACAAGTCTGACGGATTTAGACCTACCTATTTCTGTTGATATAGGTTTTTTCAAGCTTGATCATTAAAAAGGTTATTGAACCCTTGTGCTACTACTTTCTTCGAGTGTAACTTGTCCTTATGGCGGTTGAAATAGCGGCGCACAGTCGGGCAGCTCTGAAACGTCATTTGACGCAGTATGGGGTGCCGGACACTGGTATGAACGTAATCTTTGTGGTAGGAGCCGATGCGGCTCATCCTTATGAGTTGTTTTACTCTTGGGTGACGCTTCCGGCGGTGAGTGAGGATGATAACTCTTTTCATACTTACACTGCCACTGCCGTGCCAGCGAACTATACACCGTATAGGACACAAGAAGTATAGGACACAAGAAATACCAATATCTGCTTGGCAGCATCCTATTTGGTTTAATGGTGCCCTTCCCCATGCGGTTATACCGCCGAGAATGGGCCCTTTGTCAATTGCAGGGTCCACTTGGCCGGTACTAGCCGGATATACGCCTCATCCCCGTTACCTAACGGTGCCGGTGGCTGATTTGCGTGTACTGCACACTGCCCTTATTACAGTGCATAGGGCTTTGGTACAGTACGTGTCACGCAATGTGCAGGCGAGGACACCTGCTGTTGCGGGGCAGCCTACTGACCACCACGCGGTGGTCATTAGTCCTGTTATGGTTAATTCTGTTATGGGCAAGCGCCCCCCGAATAGGGATGATTTCCCTTTTTGACTTGCTGAAAAATTTGACCAAATAGAAGCGGTTTACCCGAATACATCTCCTGTGGAGAAACACAGGATCCTTACCATTAGTTTGCCTAAAGACTTGGTCCCCGACATTGATGATTGTGTAAACTGGGGCAAGGTCTTTGCAGCGACGTACTCGCAGTGCTTTGGCACTCCGTCTATATCGGTACTGCCCTCCGTTATTAAACGTGTTCAAGATAACCACGGTGCGGACTCTGCGATAGAATTAGGCATGCGGCTCCTCGGACAGTTTGACCTGGTGGCTACCATGGTAATGTGTAACCTTAAGGGTGATGCTATGCAATTCCAGGTTCGTAATGAACTGATGAAGGTTGCTGATGAGGATAAGCCGCGGGAGTTCGCGAAAATAATCTCGACGGCATACAGAGATTTGGGTCGTAGCTCTTTAGGAGTTAAACCTGTCGTGAAAACTCCCGAAATTAAGCAGCAGGGTAAGGCAGAAGCCTCTGGTAAGGATGACCGTCCAAACTTTCCGAAACAGAGTTGGCGGTCAAAACAACAGGGAAAGCAGCAGCAGAAACAGGGGTCTCGGACTGCCTCTCCCGTTCAGTCAGGTAGTGAGCGCACTTATGATCTGCGTGATCGTGCTACTATTAAGTCTCCTGATAGATTTCAGGTTTCTGAACAACGTTCTCCTCGTTCTTCACAGGAAACATCGGCTTCACAGTCCGGTGGCGGAGGCGGTGGCAAAGGTCGGGGTGCTCCACAAACACGTGACCAACCCCGGCAGACTGAGGGTAAAGGCAAGCAGGACGAATTCGCAAGACAAAGACCCCCGTTTCAGAAGAAGAAAGTGGCTGCTCTGACGGCAAGGTATGCCTCAGATAGTGCGGACACAGCTTCGGAACCGGACATGGGCGCTGACGCTACTGGACAGCGCAGCGGAAATTACCTAGTCCGTCAAGCTCTGCGTCCATTTCTGGCGGCGACAGCAACTGATATATTGGTTACTGTTGAAACAGCTGACACCAGAGTGGCTCCCCCTGACAGACTTTACGAAATAGTCTTACTAATTGAGGGTGACATACAACGTACAATTAAGGGGATTTTTTGGGATAATCTGACTACCACCTATGATATCCTCCTAGCGGAGGCAGATTGGCCCCCAGCTTTCATTTTAGAAGCTCCTAGAGGGGAGGAGGTAATCCTCCCGTCCTTTGCGCATACAGTGCCTAAGGACCAGGCTGAAGTGTACGCTGAGGAGTGGGCACTGGCGCTAGCGCCGGCAGTGTATCGTACTCAGGTTGGATGGGACAGGCTGTCCCCCTGCCATGAGATTCCATTGCGGTCTATGCCCCAGCCACAGCCCCAATATCCTATGCGTCGTGAAGCTAGACCGCACGTCGCTGCAATCCTTGAACAATTGGAATATCAGGGTGTTATTGAAACTTGTGTGTCCCCTATGAATAACCCTTTATTCACTGTGACGAAGCCTGACGGGTCGTACCGCTTAGTTTTAAATTACCGGCACTTAAATTCGCATTGCCGGACCTGCGCGGTACAAAATACTCACAGCTCGGCTCTAGTCGACAGTCTCGTGCGTAAGAGATTTAAAACGACACTTGACATCTCCAATGGCTTTTTTAGCCATAACCTGTCCACACTGAGTAGCCAGTGGACGGCGTTTACTTCGGGCGGCAAACAAAAACAGTTCACAAGATTGGCCATGGGCTATAAAAACAGCCCTGGCGTCTTTGCCGCTCGCGTGGTCTCTCTCTTAGAAAGAATAGACCCCGACGCATACTTCTATGTTGACGATATCTACCTCACGGATGATGAGCTGATGCCGCATCTGTCTCGAGTCGACAATATTATTGTGAGTTTTGCGGATTATGGCTACAAATTTAATTTTGCGAAGTCTCACATCGCGGAATATACAGTGTTGTTTTTGGGCTACGAGCTCAACAATGAAGGTAAGGGATTGGCTCCTCACTTTCTGGAGAAGTGCGCATGCTTGCGTGCTCCTACAACACTGAAAAAATTACAATCTTTGCTGGGCTTTCTGAATTTCGGACGTACGTATATTCCTGATTATGCCCAGCGTATCAAGCCGCTTTACGCCTTGGTACAACCTTCATTTTCGAAGTCTAGCTGGCAGCTAGAACATTCTGCTATTCTCCAGTCTTTACAGGCTGATCTTCTTGCTTCACAATACTTATTGACGCGTGATAATTGCACTAACCTGGTAATAAGAATAGTACCAGGCGCAGTGGGTTTCACGTACTTGACGTTCAATGAGGGCGATACAGTCCCCATTGCGTATAAATCACACTTGTACACCTCTGCTGAGTTGCGTTTTTCCACTGTCGAGAAAGTTCTGACGCCAGTACAGATGGCGATCCTTAAAGAACGCGCACTGTCACATGGAAAACAGATACTGGTTGTAACACCATATCCTGCCCTAGAGGCAGTGACAAAGGCAAGTGTACCAAATTCTAAAGCTTTGCATCCACGGTGGATACAATGGGCCACGACTCTGACATCACCAGATGTCACTTATATCTTTGACGCTTCTTTGCAGACTCAGGAGTACTTACAGTATGAATTCGTTCACCCAGCTCCTCTGTCTTTGCGCCCGCTCGAAGAATACCATTGTGTCATATACACTGACGGCTCGGCGCAGCCGGCGATTGGATCGAAGCATGCTTATTCTGCGGCTTGCGCAATTGTCGTGGGTACATTCGTAAATGGTGAATTCCAATCTGATGCAGTGCATACGCAGTCATTGGGTGATTGTACCGCGCAATTGGCGGAGCTCCGGGCTCTGGTGTTTGCTGATCCCCGAGTCACTACTCTTATAGTAAGTGACTCCTTTTATTGTGTCCAGTCCTACAATGACAATTTACACTTCTGGTCTCAAAACAATTATCGTGATACCAAGGGTAGCACAATTAAGCATAAATTGCTTTGGGTTCGAGTGGCAGACTTTAAAGAACGTCTCCCTCTTGTGAATGTAATTCACACTCTTGGTCACCAACGACTTGATGTCCATGCTGTCGGTAACAGCTTGGCTGACGAGGCAGCAAAAACCGCAGTGGCTACATAATTAGCGGCAGCAGTTACAAGATCTAAAAGTAAGATTGATGATGACATCTTGGCAGCTATTGCTGCTACAGAGAAGGGAAGTGATTACCCGAAGGGTTTTCCTTCTCGTTATTTTTATCACTTAAGTCCTGATAACGTCCCGTTAGTGAGGATTAACGACGTTGGTGACAGAATTATTCCCAACGCGGACTGCAGACCAGCTCTGATACTAGCAGCGCACGAGGGGTTGGCATCTGCCCACGCCGGCGTGTCCGCTACTATATCTCTGTTACAACAACGTTATTGGTGGTTCGGTTTATACAAACAAGCGCGCGCTTATGTTCTTGACTGTGACATTTGCCAACAGATTAAACCTTCCACTGTTACGCGCCCACCACAAACACAGTTGTACATATCTAATAAACCATTTGGTTGTGTTTATCTAGATCACTGCGGTCCTTTTTCTTCTGATACTGCGTACAAGTATATCTTGGTTGCAGTGGATTCGTGCACACGTTTTCTTTGGGTATGGCCACAAAGGAGTGCTGATTCACGGACTGTCATCAGGGATTTGCGTGTCTTTGTGGGAACTTTTGCGTGTGGTACCTTCCATTCTGATCAGGGCCCTGCGTTCGCCTCAAAGGCTTACAAGGAGGCTATGAGAAATTTGGGGGTCCAAGTCAAATTTTCGTCCCCCTACCGACCTGAGGGTAATAGTGTGGTGGAGCGAATGAACCGTGACTTAAAGAAATCTTTGACAACACGGGTTTTAGGCACAGGCCGGAATTGGCTAGCCCACTTGTATAACGTCCAACGTGCACTTAATAATCTCCCTAGAAGGTCTCTGGGTGGGCGGACCCCATACATGATGCTCTTCGGAATCAGAATGTTTGTCCCAGACCTTGATGGTCTAGACATGGCGGCGTCGACCGCACCCTTTGACGTAGATGATCACTGTGCTGTTTTGCAGACCCTACAAGAAGCCAGAGACACTCTATCGAAGGAACACTTGCCCTCCACGTCTGATGCTGAGCTTCAGATTCCGGTAGTCGGCTGGCTACCCCGAGTTGGAGACCTGGTCCGTGAGAAGGTGGAGAACAAGAAGGAGTTCGGCCCCTCTTATCGTGCACCAGTTACAGTGCTTGGAGTGCAGGGTACAAGAACAGTCATTTTACCTCCACTTCCTGGTCGCAAAGAAAACAGGTACATCTCTATTGACAATGTCAAACTTCAGCGAGTGGCCGATACTTCTTAGTATGACTCCAGCAGTTTCATGCCAGACAATACAAAGAAATTCAGTGTTGGTTCCTGCTTCTACCACCTTGTCTGATGTTGCCATTGAGATGCAGTCAGTTACTGATCCCTTGTTAATACCGCCGGCTGGTGGTCTGCCCGAAGAGACTGAGTATGCTTATACTACAAATGGTCACTCGCCTGTTTTACAATCTACGGCGGTTAACCAGTCACGTTTCTCCTTTGACACTACCTCATTGCCTTCTACTTCCCCTTCGAACATTGCTATTTTTGTTAGTTGGTTCAAAAGACATTTTTTGATTCCCCCTTGGACATACATTTGGCTGGTGCTTATAAGTATTTTTTGTTCATGTCCATTGGATTTGTAATAGTATTTTTCCGTCTGGTGAATGGCCACTATCTCAAAGATAGATCTACAATTAGACTTATCAATGGAACTTTGGCCCCCCACTCCTCGTCCCACATCATGAAAAGGGACCAGACTTTTGTGAATATTACTGCCTGGCCCGTTTTGGATGGAATTGCGTGGGATGCTGTTAAATTCCAAATTCATGGTCCTACCGAGGTCATCAATGTACCTAATGTATTTCGTGTTTCTATGGGTGATGTGGTTAAGCAGAACATTCGTTCTGATGATTGGGATGTTCATGCCATTGAAGCACTGTTTTCTGATTTGAAATATTATGCCGCTTTTGATGCAGAAGATTTATATGAGAATGCGGCTAACTATGCAGAACAGTATTGTTTTCAACATTATGGCAATCATTTCCTGCATAAAGCTAATACATTTTGTAATTTTGTAAATTTTACCCAATGGGAACACTGTCCTACCCCATCTTTAGGCAGTTCACCTACATTGGTTGATAAATATACTTATTTTACTGATTTCAGTGTTTCCAGCCCAGCATCCTTTTATTTTAAAGTGATGTCAGAGTCTGCCTCGAAGGTTAGACTGACACACACCAAATTACTATATTCTAAGTCCTTTATGGATGAGTTGTCAATCAAAGGTTATGACCTGTGGAAGGCTACTGTTGATCTTAAATCGGTTTGGGGTTCCAAACCGTGGCAGGTTCAGGGAACTGAAGCTTTACATCGTGCCTGTCTTGTACCAAATCATATGTTGTTTTTGAATTCAACCATCTTCCAGACCACCTGTTTCGGATTGGCCACTTCTAAAAAACTGAATTTCCCCTCTGTTCCAGATCTGGGCGCTTACCCGAATTGGGATAACCAAAAAGATCTGTCCCTTCCTGCTTTGCAGTCATTAGTCTCTAATACATCTTTCAATATTTCGAAATTTAGTAGTGAAGGATGGTTAATTTGGCAAAGCAGTTCAGATGCATGTCAACGTCGTTTTCTAGGTCTGAAACCGGGGTATACGCAGCAGCGCGTAGACCCTCGGTTTGAGTCCTCTCATACAGTAACTACCTACTCTGTAGGGAAGTTATGTCAATCCTGGCTGCGACATTCCACCTTGGCATCTGTCAAAGTACATTTATCAAAATTACATGACAAAATAGATTTGAATGATTTTGTTAAAGGTCCTGTGGGTGGCAGAACCAAGAGGTGGGCGTATGCTATTTACAACGAAGTATGGAAATTGTCGCAAATTGAAGCGGCTTCAAGGTTGAGGGCCATTGATCAAGCAAATATGGAAAAGGTCTTGGCCGTTATAGATAACAGCATTAACACTCTTTCTTCCAGAATTTATACATTAGACAATATTGTTTCTTCAATTGTTGATATTGTACATGATGATATGTCTGTATTGTATCATGGTCAAAACCAGTTGTGTTCTATTATGCAGTTTGCATGGACATTACAAACGTTAAAGGCAGGAAAGGTCCCATGGGACTATCTGAATACGACATCATTATTCCTTCCCTTTAACCTTACTGTAAAGCAACAGTTCATGTCCATGAAAGATGCTACATATTCATTGTTACACATTGAAAAGTTGGAGCCGTTACCTTTCTCTGTGGCGGAATTGAATTCAGCCGTGTGGTTAGTACATGGATTGATCACGCTCCCTTGCGCTTTTTAAGTTTACATCATGCATGAAACACTATGCTCTGGGTAGATATGAACAGCTGGGTACCGCATTCCTACATGAGGTTTGGTCTCTCCCTTTTACGTATAGATGTACAAGAGACGGTACAGAGGTTTACCTGAAAGGTGAGGAGTGTACCTCGACCCCTGATCATTCTGTAGTATGTAGGCACATTCAGTTACACGGTGCATGCAATGTACACGCCCCAAATTTGGCCTGTGTCCTCAAAGGTGTCCCTGTGCCAGTGATTACACCGTCTTTCACGCTGCTTGCAAACGGTAGTTATTTAATCTTGAATAATGAAGCTTGCTGCGGGATGTTAGTGGGAATCCCATATATAGTAACTGTATCGCAGAGAGTAGTCTGCTGCAATAATGTTCTATTTCCACCCCCGCATGGGCGGCTGGATGTTTCCATCTGGCCTTCGATTCCGACCTTGAAAGCAGAGTTCAACAAGATGAGCAGAATAAGAGCTTTATTGTCCCAAAAAGAGGTGCCATTGACTTCCTCCCGAGAAACATTTGTCCTTCACGTGGCAAATACGCGCACTGAGGTGCAGGCGCTTTTGAATACTGACCTCCCCCTGCATCTTGGAGCTTTGATCCAAACAATTTTCAATGCCTCATCAACAACTGGGCTGGCACATTTTTTTAAACTTGTGGGCTCAGGCCTCGTGACCTCCTTCCAAACTATTTTTGGTGTGATTCCGGCATTTTTTCATTCTATTTTTTCGAGCATCTTTGGCGGTGTCCCGCTGCTTCTGGCGCTGGTGGCGGGTGTGCTACTTTTACTTTTCATACTACGGAATGGCTGCACTTTCTGTGCCTCACGGCAACCTGCCCCGTCTACATCTTCTTCGTGACAGGATGCTTGAATATTATGGTACGCTGCCATTGGCGACTTTGAGCCTGGCGTATGGATTATCCTTCCGGTATTCCTACTTTACCTGCGTACAACCTGTCTTTCACTGCCTAGATTGTCCTTTTGAATGGCCTCTGGATTTGTGCTTAACCACAACGGTGTCTCCGGTACCGGATTATGATCGACTGATGAGTCCCTTAGTGTCTCACGAGTTTGCCTGTTCTGGTGTTCGGATTATGGCCTGTGGTGCGGCGCATGGAATCCTGGGTAATTGGGACATCGCAAGGGCTGCCTATGACTTCTTGGATATGAGTTATCTGGAAGAACACGTCGGTTGCCCTCTGATGGTGCTAGAGGCTCCGCTTATTGAAGAACATGTATGTTCCTTTTCTTTGCTTAACTGGATGGCTGAAACTTTTAGTGGCCGTGCCAACGATTTTCTGTTGGAGGCTGTTGCTACGTATGCTGCATACACGTTCATGGATTGAGTGAACTGTCATCCACTATGTTTTTTCTACCATGTGACTTTGGATTGCTGGCTAAAGCAGAATTTTTCATTTTTTTTTCCTTTCACCGTTTTTGAGGTTTTTTTGCTTTTCTTTTTTTTTTCGAACTTTCTCTGAACCGATACTTGGTTTCAATTTGAATACGCCTTGTTCTGCTCTGTCGAATTTGAACTCTGCGTTCTCTCATTTCTTCCCTACTGGTTAGTGCTTCGATCAAGGGGGCATGTAGTACGGAATCCCTTAATACGTACATACATTGTTAAGTTAGCATAACCACGTTAGATGTTAGAAAGCCATCTTGCTGCTTTTGCGCACGACACTGCGTCTACATGTTATTGTTTAAACAAACTGCTGACTCGCGCTTTGCCTCACACGAGAGCAATCTGTTGTTACCATCCCGAGCTCTGCGCAGCGACCTTGGTCTGTACATGGTGTAACAAACAGTCTGGGTCGTTAGACAATGCATGTTTTCCACTCCAGGTTGATCGACCCACTATTTAGCCATAACACACAGGCAGCTGCGAATACCTGAAAGTTGGTGCTTTTAATATTGCAGACATCATGTTTAATATTCAGACCGAAGACGAGCCTTCCTGCGAGAAGACTTCTTATGCTCCTGTGATGTGATTTCACTAAGCTGATCTTTGAGGTATGGGGTCCCCTGTTCAAGCCTAAGAGACCTTTTATTAGCATAATAATAATATTAGCTTCTTAGTTAAGGGAAGGTGGTAGTATCCACTGTCATTTATAACATGATCACTCCCTTTATATTCTATGGTATTGTAACGATGCTGATGGTTTTGATTATAATCATTTGTCTGCATGTATTAGCCAAAGTACTGCATCTTAGGACACGTGGTCTATAAAAATAAACTCTTTTTATTTTCACCGTGTCTCTGTTTATTCTTGTTGTGGACTGATGTGAGAATAATATACGAACAGGTATTTCCGATTCCCACCATTCCTGAGAGTACACTGAGTCGCTTGTTCTGGGTTGTCTTTTCATTGGGACCTCCGAGCTAAATCTCGGATAACGAATGGGACACTTATGCTAGCCGGATACTGGGTTCTGGGTTCTGAGGTGAGTTTCTGGTACACCACAATTCACTGAGGTCCTGGGGTTCTACGCATAGTTCTGTGTATAAGCAGAATCCCTGCAACAGTACAACACTTACTGGTCATTTCTAAAATGTTTCATATCACCAAAATAAAATCTAAAAATCCTGCTATTGCTCTTTTTCTGCTATACTCTTCACAACACCTCCCCCCCACCCATACCCTCCCTTCGAGATATATGGGCAACCACGCTAGCCACATCTCACCCCTCCCCTGATTCTCTGTTGGGTGTCAGGGAATTACACCCTCAGTGACCCCCCCCCCAGCAATAAGGGCATCAACAATATACTTGTAAGTCCCTTCAATTTGAGGGTGAGATCTCCTTTAAAAGACCCTGTGCACCTTCTAGATTTGTAAACATGGAATTTACCCTTTACCAAGTCACAAAGCTTTGATTTTGGGGCTATTGATGCCTGTGCGCCCTGATCTTTAAAGAGGTACACAAGTTTAACAAACTCTTTGCGCCTGTGCGCAGCTACTGCTGACATGTCTGAAAATATACGACAATTCAAGGTTTCATTTATAGAAAATTGTCTCTGTTGTATTGCTTTTGCCAGTATTCTTTCTTTAATACGGTAGTCGGCGAAATTGACCAAGATGGTACGTGGAATTTTTCAGTTTGGAAGGGGATGCAAGGGAACGCTATGTACCCTCGTTATTGTTAGATCTTCTGCTTGATAAAGGATTCCACCCAATATAGTGTTTGAGATCCCTCAGTTCCCTTGGGAACCCCTACTAATCGTCGATTTGAACGTCGCAAGTGGTTTTCGAGTTCCTCCAGCTTGGTCTCTAAATACCTCTTATCCTTTGTGACTTCATTGACTTTCACAAGCATGGAGTTCATTTGTTCCTCCAACTGAGATATCTTTCACTCTGCTTCTTGGATTCTTACAGGGAAGCAGGCCACTGCTTATTCAATCTTCCCGAGGCGCTGAGGGTGAGAGGCTATCTAATTTTCATGGGATCTCTTCATCTCTCTTATCTCTTCTAAGATCAGATTTAACATCATTTTAATATCCATCTGTTTAATGAGGACTCCTTCCGCAGGGTCCGATATCGCCTGTTGTGCCTTCTCTTCCCCCTTCTGCTCCCCCATGAGCTGGCCTGGAAGTCCCGTCTCGTCTCCTTCGGACCACGAAAGCTGGATCTGGGGCTGTTCCTGGATCTCTAGTTGCCTTTCCGACCATTCTGATGCCGGGGTCTGTACATGCCTGCTCTGCAGCCGAGGTGAAGTGCATACTAGGGTCAAGGGTGTAGGCTTATCCACCAGTTTTTGACAAGATTCTTGTACTGCTGCCTCAACTGCTGGGACAGCCTGTCCAATACTCTAAGGCTGTGATAGGGACGAACCAGAGGGAGTCTGAGGCGGGCTATTCTGGGTGTCTTCCGCCCCTAGCACCACCAGTCGTGGGAGTTCCACTGTAGCTTTGAGAGTTATCGCCTGTGGTACTTTTTTTAAAAATAGAGGAAAGTCCTTGGCGCCTTTCACGTCATCTTTGTTGGAACCTGCTATGAACTCCACTGCCTGTTTTTTCTCTGCAATTGGCGAGCCGTCTATTTGCTTCTGCATCTCCACAGCCCCATTTTCCAGGAGAGGCTCTGGAGGCTCCTCTTCTGAACTTTCAAAGCTTGAGTTGAGGCCTGGACGGTTTACTGACTGCTCTAGCCACAAAAAATAGTGCTTTAGCCTGTGCTCGGCGTGTTTTTACTTTCAGCCCTGTCACTGAATCAACTTTAGCCACCAGGTTCGCTTGTTTAAGATGTTTCCCCCATTTTTTTTTTCTGCCACCTCTTTTTTCTTTGCCTCTAGATTAGAAGAAAATGTTGTGCGTCCGATATTAAGTCCCCCTTAATTTAAAAGGAGCTAATAGAATTGAGAAACAAGTCTTCCTTCTTAGCAAAAAAAACAGGAACACCTTCCTATTAGCAGAGGGGTAGATTTCACTAATTCTCTAGCAAAAGGTGTTTTGAAAGTATTTTGATCTGAAACTGCTGTAAACAGTGATTTCCTGGTTTGGTTGTTAACCGCAGGGGATTTCCTTAATTCTCTTGTAGCGACCTGGGTTCACTTGGCATGCCTCTTCTCCCTTGTTGCATGATTTGTTTTCTTTTTTAGACCCAGCTGCTGGCTCAGATGCTCTAGTATTGGCTTCGGCAGGCTCACCTGTTTCTGATCACACCTCTGCTCTTCCTCCACTCGCCTCTCCCTTTCAACGGTGTGTTTTGCACCAGCCACGGCTGCACGAAGAAACGTCCCGAAAACTCCTTCCTCTTCACCGTGTTGAGCCAAGCCGTCTCTGCTCCGGCGAAATTCAAACGCTGCACCGCGTACCACCAAAGGGGGGGCCGCCATTAGACGCTCCATACTTTTACTAGGGAACCACCTCCGGAGCTCCGTGTTTCCACGACGCACTAATTCAGGAATGCCAAAACTCGTTTGCTGGGGGCAGGGCTGCCTCACCTGTAGCTACTCGGAGGCGTGGTTCTCCATAGCCATCCCCCATCACCTAGAAGTTATAACCGCGCATGGATGCAGATTTACTCATTTCTAAAATTCCCTTAGAATTTGCCGGCAACTTGTGAAAAGTTACATGTTTCAGGTTTCCAGATGTCCTCCTTTGTGAATTTGTAATCGTGACTATAAAGAGGTATTTCCAGTTGCACAATTTTACATAGTGCACATTTATGCATAGAGAAATGGCATGGCTTCTGAGCATCCGATTAAAAAAAAAAAATCCAGAGGGAGTTTCAGTATAAAACCCATTTTGAGAAGTCCAAAAGAGAATAGCACACCTGGATATGGCTATTGATTTGGAAGTGTAAACCAAATTTACACATGTATATACTGAAAATGTAAATGTAAAGGAGCTGTGTGTGAACATGCTCTGATATAGAAGTGTAACTCGGAATTTTGCTTCGTCTTCAAGAGCTCGTCCTACTGAAATGTTTTCAGCTGGATCCTCTTATGGAAAATAGTGGAAAATGCAGTCTATATCATATCCAAGCAGATAACCCAGCATGATAAGGTGACTACCTACCATTACATTGTATCCCAATACTGACTGTCTGGAAAAATAGTTACATTCCGGGGGGATTTCATAAACATTTCACCAGGCTTTCTAAATCCATTCAGGGAAGAAGACGAGAATATTTCTGGGCCCTGAGTATTTACCAATCAACTTCTTGAATGGCTTTCTTCATTGTGTTTCTCACAGACCTAGGTAGTAAATAGGGCTTTCAGGGGAGGCAAGTTCTAGATACTTTTTCTGAAGTACCAAAATTATTCCCTCACATACCATAGAAGGTGATAGGAAACGAGGCCATTGAATAATTGCTTCATTAGCAGAAGAAAAACAGAGTAGACCCTGGTCAATCCAGGTGATTACCATCTCAACGGCGACCACAGCCTATGTAACAATTAAGAATCAAATCACCCATATTGTGAATAAGTTACCTCCAGCACTTAATTTACTGAGGACAAAAGTACAACTTTAAAAACAGGTTGCAGCTGAATATTAAAAATTCAGCCAGCACCATTGTTGAGACAATACCAGCTGACTCCTCAGGAAGTCTAGGAAGTTTAGAACTATCTTATAGGCGGTTGAGGTTTAGCACCTTTAAGAACTGTGGGGCATATCAGCAAGGAACGGCGATGAATAACGCAAAGTGCGCTTAGCGCTTTGTTATTCATCGCCGTCTATCTCTGTAATTTATCGCCCTGGTAGCATGTTATCAACAACGTGTTGCTCCAGGGCGATAAGAAATCCAGAGATAGTGGGGAAAATCGCTGTTTTGCAGGGAACATCGCTGGTTTTCCAGCGATGTTTCCTGCAAAAGGGCGATAACCTTGCTGATACGACCCTGTGGTCGTAGCAGCATAATCCACCCCCTATGTTGGGGATGGATAAGTCAGGATTTTAGCAGACGTTAGTTTTTGGAGAAAACAGCGGTTTTCTCCAAAAACTAACGTCTGCTAAAATTCTAGGGTAGCCTTGTAAATATCGCGATGTGCACATCAGTGATATTTGCAAGGCTGTACTGCCCAGTGACGCCCACTTTGCATCTCATTAGAGATGCAAAGGGAGGCATCGGGAAAAAGGGTGCCAACATGCGATTATGCATGTTAGCACTCTCTTGTAAATAGGGCGATAGTTTTCTCTCCGCTTTTTTGGCTTTTAAAGCCAAAAAAGCGGAGATAAAGCCCTTGTTAATATGCCTGCACTTTTATCTTTAGAGAGCTGTGGCACGCAATGATAGCCTTAAGAGCACCGCTCCCCTACCACACACTTTGGAAAGCAGTTAGACATCTTCCTTTGCACACCCTGAGCAGAGCCAACAGAGGTGCCGATCACGATCCTGTAAAAACCGGGTACGAACCGTCGGACGGAGCATATTCTCCGTCCGACGCGTACCCGGTCGTAACAATATACCAACATGGAATTACGATTCGCACGGGAACACCATTTCCGTACGAATCGTAAAAAACCCCGACCGAACCAAATAAACACACAAATGCGATCCGGGAAAGCGCCGACCTGACGTAGGGACGCTCGCAGCCTGCCATTCACGAACCAGGAATTACGATTCGCACCGACGTCATCCCGCACGGTGATTAATTTCCGGCTGCCAAAAACTGCCGGGAAATCAGGACGACGCGAACAAGGACCACCAGTACGCGACGGACACACAGGACGACGCGAACAAGGAGGACCAGTACGCGACAGGACGACGCGAACAAGGACCACCAGTACGCGACGGACACACAGGACGACGCGAACAAGGAGGACCAGTACGCGACAGGACGACGCGAACAAGGAGGACCAGTATGCGACGGACAGACATGGACCCGAACCTACGAGTCATCCCGGCCCTCATAGCAATCAACCTCCTCTACAGGTTCGGACGCAGACGCCGCAGAAGGTCAGAACAACTAAGGGAGGGGGGAAAGTGGGGTGGGGTGGGGGTGGCAGGACCAGGGCTGGCCACAAACCCCCCACCAAAGTCACACAGCACACATGCCCTGGACATACCTGACTCCCATACCCTGGTCACTACGAGGGGGTGGTGGCGTGTCCAGATAAACCAGCGACCGCCACAACGGAAGTCCGTCACGACGCGAACCGGCAACACAAACAGACATGTACGTCCCGTACCCACGCCTGAAGAGCGTGGGTACGAGTCGAACCACGCCCACACCCACGTCACCCCAACAATGGCGGGACGGCTCGTACCCACGTGGCAAAGGCCTGGGTACGGCCCGCACAAGCATCACACAGCGTGGGGACGGATATGTACGGACCCTACCCCCACCCCGTATGCATGGAGCGTACCCCCACCCCAACAGTGTAAGCACGACCCGTACCCACCGGCGTACGTATGGAGCGTACCCCCACCCCAACAGTGTAAGTAAGACACGTACCCCCCACCCGCGTACTTATGGAGCGTACCCCCACCCCAACAGTGTAAGTACGACCCGTACCCACCCGCGTACGTATGGAGCGTACCCCCACCCCAACAGTGTAAGTACGACCCGTACCCACCCGCGTACGTATGGAGCGTACCCCCACCCCAACAGTGTAAGTACGACTCGTACCCCCCACCCGCGTACGTATGGAGCGCACCCCCACCCCAACAGTGTAAGTACGACTCGTACCCCCCACCCGCGTACGTATGGAGCGCACCCCCACCCCAACAGTGTAAGTACGACTCGTACCCCCCACCCGCGTACGTATGGAGCGTACCCCCACCCCAACAGTGTAAGTACGACTCGTACCCCCCACCCGCGTACGTATGGAGCGCACCCCCACCCCAACAGTGTAAGTACGACTCGTACCCCCACCCGCGTACGTATGGAGCGCACCCCCACCCCAACAGTGTAAGTACGACTCGTACCCCCACCCGCGTACGTATGGAGCGCACCCCCACACCAACAGTGTAAGTACGACCCGTACCCACCCACGTACGTATGGAGCGTACCCCCACCCCAACAGTGTAAGTACGACCCGTACCCACCCGCGTACGTATGGAGCGTACCCCCACCCCAACAGTGTAAGTACGACCCGTACCCACCCGCGTACGTATGGAGCGTACCCCCACCCCAACAGTGTAAGTACGACTCGTACCCCCCACCCGCGTACGTAGGGAGCGCACCCCCACCCCAACAGTGTAAGTACGACTCGTACCCCCCACCCGCGTACGTATGGAGCGTACCCCCACCCCAACAGTGTAAGTACGACCCGTACCCACCCGCGTACGTATGGAGCGTACCCCCACCCCAACAGTGTAAGTACGACTCGTACCCCCCACCCGCGTACGTATGGAGCGTACCCCCACCCCAACAGTGTAAGTAAGACACGTACCCTCACCTCGAATGCATGGAGCGCATCCACATCCGTGTATGTCATGAGCGTACATATTGTGAAATCGGAGAGATGGGTGCAGAGTCCTCCCAGCAGTGCCCTGAGACAGGAGAGGTGGGTGCAGAGTCCTCCCAGCAGTGCCCTGTGACAGGAGGGGTGGGTGCAGAGTCCTCCCAGCAGGGCCCAGAGACAGGAGGGGTGGGTGCCTAACACTCACAGCAGTGCCCAGAGACAGGAGGGGTGGGTGCAGAGTCCTCCCAGCAGTGCCCAGAGACAGGAGGGGTGGGTGCCTAACACTCACAGCAGTGCCCAGAGACAGGAGGGGTGGGTGCAGAGTCCTCCCAGCAGTGCCCAGAGACAGGAGGGGTGGGTGGAGAGTCCTCCCAGCAGTGCCCAGACACAGGAGGGGTGGGGGCCTATCACTCCCAGCAGTGCCCTGAGACAGGAGGGGTGTGTGCAGAGTCCTCCCAGCAGTGCCCAGAGACAGGAGGGGTGGGTGCAGAGTCCTCCCAGCAGTGCCCAGAGACAGGAGGGGTGGGTGCAGAGTCCTCCCAGCAGTGCCCAGAGACAGGAGGGGTGGGTGCAGAGTCCTCCCAGCAGTGCCCAGAGACAGGAGGGGTGAGTGCAGAGTCCTCCCAGCAGTGCCCAGAGACAGGAGGGGTGGGGGCCTATCACTCCCAGCAGTGCCCTGAGGCAGGAGGGGTGGGTGCAGAGTCCTCCCAGCAGTGCCCAGACACAGGAGGGGTGTGTGCAGAGTCCTCCCAGCAGTGCCCAGAGACAGGAGGGGTGGGGGCCTATCACTCCCAGCAGTGCCCTGAGACAGGAGGGGTGGGTGCAGAGTCCTCCCAGCAGTGCCCAGACACAGGAGGGGTGGGTGCCTAACACTCACGGCAGTGCCCAGAAACAGGAGGGGTGGGTGCAGAGTCCTCCCAGCAGTGCCCAGACACAGGAGGGGTGGGTGCACAGTCCTCCCAGCAGTGCCCAGAGACAGGAGGGGTGAGTGCAGAGTCCTCCCAGCAGTGCCCAGACACAGGAGGGGTGGGTGCAGAGTCCTCCCAGCAGTGCCCAGAGACAGGAGGGGTGGGTGCACAGTCCTTCCAGCAGTGCCCAGAGACAGGAGGGGTGAGTGCAGAGTCCTCCCAGCAGTGCCCAGAGACAGGAGGGGTGGGGGCCTATCACTCCCAGCAGTGCCCTGAGACAGGAGGGGTGTGTGCAGAGTCCTCCCAGCAGTGCCCAGAGACAGGAGGGGTGGGTGCAGAGTCCTCCCAGCAGTGCCCAGAGACAGGAGGGGTGGGTGCAGAGTCCTCCCAGCAGTGCCCAGAGACAGGAGGGGTGGGTGCAGAGTCCTCCCAGCAGTGCCCAGAGACAGGAGGGGTGGGTGCAGAGTCCTCCCAGCAGTGCCCAGAGACAGGAGGGGTGGGTGCAGAGTCCTCCCAGCAGTGCCCAGAGACAGGAGGGGTGGGTGCAGAGTCCTCCCAGCAGTGCCCAGAGACAGGAGGGGTGGGTGCAGAGTCCTCCCAGCAGTGCCCAGAGACAGGAGGGGTGAGTGCAGAGTCCTCCCAGCAGTGCCCTGAGACAGGAGGGGTGGGGGCCTATCACTCCCAGCAGTGCCCTGAGACAGGAGGGGTGTGTGCAGAGTCCTCCCAGCAGTGCCCAGAGACAGGAGGGGTGGGTGCAGAGTCCTCCCAGCAGTGCCCAGAGACAGGAGGGGTGGGTGCAGAGTCCTCCCAGCAGTGCCCAGAGACAGGAGGGGTGGGTGCAGAGTCCTCCCAGCAGTGCCCAGAGACAGGAGGGGTGAGTGCAGAGTCCTCCCAGCAGTGCCCAGAGACAGGAGGGGTGGGGGCCTATCACTCCCAGCAGTGCCCTGAGGCAGGAGGGGTGGGTGCAGAGTCCTCCCAGCAGTGCCCAGACACAGGAGGGGTGTGTGCAGAGTCCTCCCAGCAGTGCCCAGAGACAGGAGGGGTGGGGGCCTATCACTCCCAGCAGTGCCCTGAGACAGGAGGGGTGGGTGCAGAGTCCTCCCAGCAGTGCCCAGACACAGGAGGGGTGGGTGCCTAACACTCACGGCAGTGCCCAGAAACAGGAGGGGTGGGTGCAGAGTCCTCCCAGCAGTGCCCAGACACAGGAGGGGTGGGTGCACAGTCCTCCCAGCAGTGCCCAGAGACAGGAGGGGTGAGTGCAGAGTCCTCCCAGCAGTGCCCAGACACAGGAGGGGTGGGTGCAGAGTCCTCCCAGCAGTGCCCAGAGACAGGAGGGGTGGGTGCACAGTCCTTCCAGCAGTGCCCAGAGACAGGAGGGGTGAGTGCAGAGTCCTCCCAGCAGTGCCCAGAGACAGGAGGGGTGGGGGCCTATCACTCCCAGCAGTGCCCTGAGACAGGAGGGGTGGGTGCAGAGTCCTCCCAGCAGTGCCCAGACACAGGAGGGGTGTGTGCAGAGTCCTCCCAGCAGTGCCCAGAGACAGGAGGGGTGGGGGCCTATCACTCCCAGCAGTGCCCTGAGACAGGAGGGGTGGGTGCAGAGTCCTCCCAGCAGTGCCCAGACACAGGAGGGGTGGGTGCCTAACACTCACGGCAGTGCCCAGAGACAGGAGGGGTGGGTGCAGAGTCCTCCCAGCAGTGCCCAGACACAGGAGGGGTGGGTGCAGAGTCCTCCCAGCAGTGCCCAGAGACAGGAGGGGTGAGTGCAGAGTCCTCCCAGCAGTGCCCAGACACAGGAGGGGTGGGTGCAGAGTCCTCCCAGCAGTGCCCAGAGACAGGAGGGGTGGGTGCCTATCACTGCCAGCAGTGCCCATGGAACGCAAAGGGTGGAGTAGTCACAGATACCATGCCCACAAATGTCAGTCAGGTGCACAAAGACCCTGCAGTACATGTACCACATGTGTACGATGCTGGGAGTATACGCATGCATAGCGCAGAAAAGAAGACATGTACACATGAAGTCATGTCAATAGGCCACATACACAAGTACAATGACTACCAAGGATGCCACGAATGATACAGGTGGAGACATCGCTCAGCATGCATGTGCAAAGGTGAAGGACTACGTCACACACCCAGCTAATGGACACACAGCTCTGTCCCAAAGTCAGGGGACACCCTGCAGGGAAGAAGTCTGGGTACACAGAGGAAGGAATACACCTTGGGACTATTGCAACATGCAGCAACTGCTTACATGAATGGACAAAGGTAGCTAACACCGTGTGATGGCACACAGATCCCAGGGTCCCCCCTATGAGCAGCACACTACTACATTTCCCACACACCCAACACATGACCAACACCCACAACCATGTAGCAGCCCCACCAACAGCAATGCCAGCAATGCAGGAGTGTTCCAAGGCCAAAATTAAAGAGCTTTATTCAGCATGATAAAAAAAGTAGTATGACGTAAGTCCAATTATAACAAAGGCCATAGGGCAGTCCAGGAGTCCCAGCTGGATGGGGGACACAGTGGGATGCGTGTCCCCTAGCTTGCCTGCACAGTTACAATCCATCGTCTTCCACAGGGGTGAGGGCATCATGTGGGGGGGAAGAAACAGGCACCGCAGGGACAGGAGGGTGAAGGGTAGGCGTCGTGGGTGCAGGGATGGAGGACTCCACCACAGGGGGTGGGGCAGGGCCAAAGGCGGAGGCCAGTATCTCGCTGCACACCTTAGCAAGGTCCTCCAGGGACTCCCCTGCACCCGAAGGAACCACAGGCCCCAAGGAAGGGGGGGGGTCAGAGGGATGGGTCGCAGCGCCACTGGGGGAGGGTGTGGACAGGGGGGGGGACTCAAGCACCCTGACCGGGGACCTCCTTGACCGCTTGCGGGGTGGTGTCACTGTGGGGCTCAGGGACAGAGCGGCCATGAACGAGTCTTTGGGGGAGATGTGGCCAGGAGAGCTGAGGGGAGGGGATTTGGAGGGAGTGGATTGGGTGGAATGCGGACTCCCACTCTGGCTGCGTGTCACACGTTTGCCCCCCGACCCAGTGGGTGTGCCTACTGCACCCTGTGTGTGCTTGTCAGGAGGTGTGCGGCGGACCTTCCCTGCTGGTGTGGTGCCTGTGTCTGTTGTGGTGGGTGCATGCTTACGTCTGGGTGTATGTGGGACAGGCATGGGAGTGGGAATTGTGGAAGGAGCAGGGGTATGGGGTGGGACGTAGCGCTGCAGGAGACCCACTGCTGCAGTCAGTGTGGAGTCTATGGACCTCAGCAAGTTGCGTTGGTCAGCCTGCGATGAATGAATGCCCTCCAAGTATGCCTCCATGTTGTTGAGGACCTGGCTGTGGCCATGGAGGACATTAAGGATCACAGTCTGACCAATCTGCAACTGCCGCTGGATGTCCACAGACTCAGCATTGGCGGCAGCAGTGGAGACAGGGGCAGGGGGTGCCTGGCAGGAAGGAGACATGTGGGGACCGGGCACGCTGGGAAGGGACACAAGCACGTGGGAGGCGGCTGAAGCCAATGGAGGGGGCGGTGCCAGATGTAGGGCTGCTGTCAGAAGGTGGTGCAGCCACCGCCCACTCGGAGTGATCACCCTCGGACCCGTCAGCTTCGTAGTCTGTTGTGCCAGTCGACAGGTCCCCGGGGTCACTCTCCACCGCCTCTGTCCCACTCGAAATGCCAGCACTGATGTCACCGCTGGCACTGGTGCTCGGTCCCTCCGCGCCGTCTGTGTCCATGTCTCCCTCCGTGTCCCCCGACGATGCTGTGGGCAGGGTGAAGAGACATGAAGTTATCATACACCTGTATACATAAGTCACATGAGTCACATCTACGTAGGCAACAGTGCATAGCCTGAAACAAAGGAAGAGTTATATCTACATCACAAGGTACATATGTAGGGCATGCAAGACACAGTTTTTTGACCCACCATGCCATTGAAAATCCATGGAGAGCATCACACAATAGCAAATGAGATGATATGGAATTTTGACTGAGGAGCATGGCCCTGGGGACAATCCAGCACTGCATCTGCACCACACAGCGTGGCAGGAAATTGGGATGAGCAGGGACAAAATCCAGGAACTAGAGGCACATGCAGCATAGGAAATACTGAGAACATGGCCACCCTGACTGGCACACTGCACCTTGAGTGTATGTCCAGGCAAACATCACACACTGGCCAGTCCTAGCAAGGAGTAATCAGGTCTTGACATGTCGGACATGCCCGCACCACCCACCCCCTACATAAGACAAATCAATGGAGACACAGGAAGCACGTACATCTCTTAGTCTAGGTGAAATACACATGGGATTCTAAACTTCTATATTGCACACAAACTACCCAAGGTGCGGCAGTGCAAATTATCATGTACAAATGGGCAGCATCAGATGATTGCAACAAGACACAAAGGCAATGGCCACCGTGAGTATGTAATAGGAAAATCAGGTCAGGCTGTACAGTGGACACTTGTAATACACCTCACGTCAATATACATGTTTGCAGGGGACAATGGCACAGAGCACAACCTATGCTGTAGACACAGCGATTGTCGACATTCTCGGATTACACACATGAGACCTAGGAAAATATGCCCCTGGGGACAGTAGTGGGCACACAACTCCATGCTCCTGAATGGGAATGACTGCGACACACGCTAACATCCCTGCACTAGGCCTAACGCACAATCATGCACATCATGTCACAGGCCACCACATGGGACATGCCTGCTGGAAGGCCTGCCACTCAAGAGATTAACTCCCATGTCTGGACACAGCATTAGTGCCAACTGACATGGAACCCACAAGTCCAGAACTGGACAGGGCACAGGCAAGGTCACACAACCTGTTACACACCACCCCCACACATGATGCTGCAGGCATTGTACACTTGGAGAAGGTGTCAGGCAACATAACCTTGTGATGGAGTGACTACACACAGACCAGGGAACACATTGCAAGGAGGGGAAGGGAGGCAGGAGAACACTGCAATACTGAGGGGAACATGATCTGCACAGCACCATAAACCCTGGAAGTGTATCCATGGAACAGTGCACAGACAAATGCTGGTGAAACACAACAAACACACACATGTACCTACCCCTTTCCGGCTGCTGCATCTCCCGTAGACGCCTGTCCAAATCAGGAAAGACCACCGCCAGCACACGTTTCTGGATGTGGGAGAGACGGCGGCGCCCGCGGTTCTTGTGGCTCTCAGGTGAGTCCCCCAGCAGGAGCCGTGCGATCCTCCGCGTCCAGCACCGGATATCCTGCCAGCGTTTCCTCACCTGGGGCAGACGCCGCTTCCGACCATCCGCACTCCTCACGGCGCTGACGGCGTCCAGCCATATCTTCTCCTTGGCAGAGGCGTCTACCTGTGAGGATGGACAAGTGACACTACATCAATACACCTGGCACATGTCACAGGGACACAGATTAGAACACATTCACTGTTTACAACAAGGCCTAGTATGCATCCAACGCATTGCACCTTTGTCATAGGGACATGATCCTCTGGGGGAAGGCCAAAAGCAGTACGTGCCATTGAAAGGACACAGGTGGAATGAGGGCAACTACACAATCAATGATCCAGGCTCACACTGTGCATCACACCCACCCCTCCTGTCTCAGTGCACTGCTGGGAGTGTTAGGCCCCCACCCCTCCTGTCTCTGGGCACTGCTGGGAGGACTCTGCACACACCCCTCCTGTCTCTGGGCACTGCTGGGAGGACTCTGCACACACCCCTCCTGTCTCTGGGCACTGCTGGGAGGACTCTGCACCCACCCCTCCTGTCTCTGGGCACTGCTGGGAGGACTCTGCACACACCCCTCCTGTCTCAGGGCACTGCTGGGAGTGATAGGCCCCCACCCCTCCTGTCTCAGGGCACTGCTGGGAGGACTCTGCACCCACCCCTCCTGTGTCTAGGCACTGCTGGGAGACATCAGGCATTCCCACCCCAGGGACCCCCCTACAGTACATTGCATGTGGGTCACACCTGGACACAATGCCAGAAGTCACAGTCACGAAAAAGGGGCACAGTCTGTTCCAGTGGACACTGCACTCACCTGATATCCTGGTCGCCCATACAGCATGGGGTACTGTGGGAGGATCACATCCACCAAAGCCATGTTCTCCTCCAGGGTGAATGGCTGTGACCTCTCCACAGCCCTTGACATGGTTCCAGGGAATCAGTAACAGCAGCTGGGTCGTGGAATACAGAGATGTGCAGGCAAGTGCTCCCTCATGGGACCTGGCTGCCTTATATCAGCCTTGCTGGCCCATCTCATGCACAGGGGTACAGAGTGATTGGTCACTCACATTTGCATTCTATGTTTCCTCCAATCCCTTCAAACCTAGCAGTCTGTGGGTACTCTATCGGTTTCATTCTCCTGCATGATGTCAGCCCCACAAACACATTGCAACAAAGTAGAAGAATTCCAACTGACTTCTGGTGTGCACCTTCCAGAACAATTTCGAAATTTGAACTTGGTCTCCATGACAACCAGCATGCATGTAGGCCTTAATACTTGTCCCCTATGTAATTTTCAGCGTCACACACAGGTACGGTGCGTTTCGGGGCCCAAGGGCACCCCAAATGCATTGCAACGGCCCCTACACGCATGCCTACGTTCACTATCATTATGGGTCTCCTCGCGTATGCGTACTCGTCGTGGTACGGGCCGTACACACGCCTGTACGCTCACTATCACTACGAGTACGCATACGCGAGTCCACCCATAGTGATAGTGAGCGTACAGGCGTGTGTACGGCCCGTACCACGACGAGTACGCATACGCGAGGACACCCATAGTGATGGGGCCGTACTCACGCCTGTACGCTCACTATCACTATGGGTGGACTCGCGTATGCGTACTCGTAGTGATAGTGAGCGTACAGACGTGTGTACGGCCCGTACCACGACGAGTACGCATACGCGAGGACACCCATAGTGATGGGGCCGTACTCACGCCTGTACGCTCACTATCACTATGGGTGGACTCGCGTATGCGTACTCGTAGTGATAGTGAGCGTACAGGCGTGTGTACGGCCCGTACCACGACGAGTACGCATACGCGAGGACACCCATAGTGATGGGGCCGTACTCACGCCTGTACGCTCACTATCACTACGAGTACGCATACGCGAGTCCACCCATAGTGATAGTGAACGTACAGGCGTGAGTACGGCCCCATCACTATGGGTGTCCTCGCGTATGCGTAGTCGTAGTGGTATGGGCCGTACACACGCCTGTACGCTCGGCATCACGATGGGTACACATACGGCAGCACTCCCATAGTGATATGGGAACATACACAGGCCCTCTTCGCAGCAGTACAGCGGTTTTCACACATCACAGTGGTGACAGGCGGCACACAGGTAGGGATAGGGCGGACATACTTGTCCATGGATGGACATACTTGTCCATTGATTGACATCAAGGCATCATCTGTGCATTACTACATGTGTGGGGCACAGGTGTGACGGCCTGTGATGTGGCACATGACTCCTGAGTGGAGAAGGCACCAGATGTATGATAAGATGTGTACAGATGTTCCGTGTGATGGTGCAATGTGTGCCAGGCATGGCCTTGGCTCCTTTGACATGTGTGCATGTCGTACTGCACACTTGGGGTTGGCGTCACTGGCATGGCCCGGACACCAACACACGGAAGTGTCCCCTGATGCCCGGTACAGGGTTTATCACACCTGACTTTTCACTACCCACGGTGCACAATGTGACTATGTCATGTATGTGTGGGGGCTTCCCATCAGGTTGATGTTGGAGCACCCTCAAAAGCTGCAGCCGTTGCAGCAACCAACATGTGTCTGTGTGTAGATTGTCATTGCACACTGTTCCGCACACCATGCCACATGTGGTATCGGAAGTGAGGTGCACATGTATGCATGGGACACGGAGTAGCGTAACAAGGACATGTCAGCATCCTCACAAGGAATGTGTGGTGAGTCATGGCATGTGCACCTTCATGGCAAGGTGTGTGGGCTGTCCTAGTGTAATGTCATGTGACCTGTGGATCCAGTGTTCCGCTACCAGTCTCTGCAATCGGCATCCTACTGCTGCTGATGTGTGGGCGTATGTCACTCCTGTCTTGCGTCTGGCTGTTCACTTGCACTGGGACACAGCTATTCCCATGGCGTGGCATGGGGAGGTTCTCAATCTCCGTGTGTAGCTGGGTCTTGGTAGGAGGGTCACCTGGCAGCCATACGTGTCCTGGGCATGTAGCACATACCTGACTCCCTATGTAGCATATGTGTATTGACAGATTAACATGTGCTCAGTACATATGATTTGTTGTCGTAGTGCACTCACTCTTCCTTGTCATTTCCTAATTAATACAGAGCGCCGCCTCTTGCCCGACCTATTCCGGACTTGGCTGCCATGCAGGAGAATGACAGCATCCGGCTCTACCGCTTCACCCAACCGTTGATTGTGGAGTTGACGACGAGACTGGCACCACATCTGCAACCGCAGCACAGGTATCCTACGGCACTGACACCCCAGCTGAAGGTAATGGCTGCCCTACATTTTCTTGCCACGGGTACCTTTCAAAATACCATAGCTCATGTTGGTGGCATGTCCCAGAGCATGTTCTGCCGTGTGCTGCATGATTTCTTAGAGGCCATGTTGATTCACCTGGATGACTTCATCAAGTTCCCAACCCCTGAACAGATGACTGAGGTCAAGCGTGGATTCTATCATAAATGCGCCTGACATCATATCATAAATGCGCCTGACACGTTAGTCCTAAAACTAATCTAACCTAACTCTCCTTAGTTCTTTCTGTCAGCACTTTCCCTTTTCTTTTTCCAATGACACTCTCACCACTAGCGCCAAGATGCTCCTTGGAGTGTAAGCCGCGCTTTACAAAAACTACATCATATCTATGCCCTGGGAGGGATGCCCCATGTCATTGGGTCCATAGATGGAACACATGTAGCTTTGGTACCACCACACGCACGGGAGGTGGCGTACCGCAATCGAAAGCACTACCACTCCATTAATGCCCTTGTGGTGTGTCAGGCCAACATGGTGATTTCACATGTCTGTGCTCGTTTTCCAGGATCAGCACACGATGCCTACATCATGAGGCGTAGCAGGATGCCTGAAATGATGATGCAGCTGCGCAACGAACGGGCATGTGTTGTTGGTGGGTACAGTCTGTCTGTCCTGTATTTTGCATTACCTACCAGCACTACCGCTTCACCACTTCTAACGATGTCCATGTGCTTCCCATGTAGGGGACGCTGGCTATCCCAACATGCCTTGGCTGCTCACACCTCTCCGCAACCCCATCACGCCGGCCCAGCTCCGCTACAACACCGCCCATGGCCGGACAAGGCGAGTAATCGAGAGGACGTTTGGCCTGCTGAAGAGCCGATTCAGGTGCCTCCACAAGACCGGCGGCGCACTCCCATATGCCCCGGCGAAGGTCTGCAAGATCTTCATGGTCTGCTGCATGCTGCACAACATGGCAGTTGAAAGAGCTGTGCCACTCATCCTGAATCAACATGACGAGGACCATCCACCCGTGGAGGACGAAGGGCTTGGCAATGTGGCCAGTGATGTGGAGGATGTGGAGCCGCAAGAGGACATCCGGACTCGGCTCATACGCGACTTCTTTGCTTAGTGGTGAGTACCAGTGTCTGAGTGGGCACGCATTGGTCCCCGTGTGGCATGTGTTGTGATGTGTGTGTCCACCTGCATGTATAGCACGTGAGTCAGAGGTGTGTGTGGGTGTGTCACTGGAGTGATGGTGGCCGTGATGGTAGTATTTCCCCAGTCATAATTGTGACCTAGCATGTTGTCATACATACATGTGTCGAGTCAATGCACATGCAAGTGGCTGTGCTTTTTGTGGCTGACTTCTTGTGTGTCTCTCTTCCCCAGGTACTTGCGCATGCCGTCTGCTGCTTGCATTGTTGTGGCACTGCTATTCCTCCTGGACACGACATCGTGGGCTGACTCAGCGTTACAGGCACGGACACGTTTGGAAGTCTCCATAGGGTAAGGGATGCATCAGGGGTGTATTGGGTGTGGCAGGTGTTCACGATGTATGCACACTGGCCCTGTCGATGTTTGGTTCCTCTGCAGCCATGGGACATGACATGCAGCTGTGTACACCTGCATAGATGGTCTGCCTGGTAGACAGTCATCAGTGATGGGATAGGGGATTGTGATGATGGCATCAACGTGTGTGACACTGCCCTCGGACACATACGGTTAGCATTGGCTTGACATGGTGTGGGACTTCCACATCAGCGGATCAATGGTGTATGGCAGTCTCTCCGTGAGCAGCTGTGGGTGTTGAGCTGTTAGCCGAGGCTTGTGTGCCAGTTCCATGGCGAACACACATTTGTGCTGCAGAAGGGGGGTTCCAGTGTTGGACCCACATGTTACTCCACATGATGTGTTCATGCGTACTTCAAGTAGCCTCTGCACTCCCGAAAACATGACTAATAAAGGTGTCCCTATGCCTCCAAGGTGCCTCTTCTCAGTCAATGCTGGTGTGTTGCCACGGTGCATCCAGCATGTCTGGCATGGTATTCCCTGATTGTGGCTATGTGTCTATGTGTCGAGTAGCAAGATGCAAGCTGTGTGTGTGTGCTGAGACTGTGTATTGGGCATGATGTCCATGACTGTGTGGGTATTGTGACATGTGCCATCCCCATGCATCCAACGTTGTCCATGACCCCATTCTCTGCATCCACCGGACTCAAGCTTGCAGGACATGGTTCTGCCACCTGTCTACACACTGGACTGGATCCCTGACCTCTGCGCATGACTGTTGCTGTACTCAATTTGTCTGTCAGCACGGTTGTTCGGCCACCCCCTCAGCTGGTTGGGCCCATCACGGGTGTGTATGGTGCGCCATGTCTGTCTTGCCTAATACACTGTCACCCATGTGTCCTGTGCCAGACTCAGGCCCCAGGGTGTGGATGATTGAAGACAATAGATGACTCAGGCATGTTTAGACTTTACAAGACACATGTTAGCTAATTATGCAACCAGCAGGCATCTACTCTTCATAATGAGATTTATTATGGGGGGGGGGGGGGGGGACAAAGTGAGGGGCTTTCCGGGAGTTTGGAATCCAAAGTTCAGTAGGGGAGTTGGTGTCCTTGGCATTTGAAATCCTCACAGTCCATGCCACAGTCTTTGTCAACATTGGTCAGACAGTGACCAGCAGGGCCATGTGGCAGAGAATGTCTCTTGATGCTGTGATGCTGTTGGTCCAGTGGCCCAGGTGCCAGGCCAGGTGTCCTGGGAGATGGTGATGTAGCGCCGACCCTCACGGTCCTTTCCGTGGACGACCCGGCCTCCTGCGGGGACCCTCACCAGCAGGCCGTGACGACGTCTGGGATGCTCCATCGGATGTTACCTCCTCCTCCTCCTGATCCCTCCCTGTGGGTGGTGATGTTCTCCGCCTTCTGGCACAGGGAGGGTCGGCCATGTTGTCGGCCATCCGACGGAGTGTATCGTGAATCCCCTGGAACGCCGTCACTTGCTCAGCCTGTCTGTCCTCCATCCTCCGTTGGTGTCGCAGTAGACAGGCATGTAGCTCCGCATGTTGCTGGGCCTGCTGGGTCTTGATCCCCTCGAGGACGGACACAACCTGGCCCAGGCCCGTGGTGTCCTGCCGGTATGTGTCCAGGATGTTACGGACATGGGCAAATACCGGTTCCCCAGCCAACTCGTCAGGCTCGCGCCTCCGCCGTCCTCCACTCCCACCACCCCTGCCCACTTGCACCTGGCCTGCCCTTGTGGGTACATCGGGTCTCCGGGACCCCTGAGGGGTGGCATTGGCGTTGTTGCCTGCCTCCTCCTGGGTGCCCGGGACACCGTGTCCCTCCTGGCCAGCCTGGCTGCATTGTGGTGTTGAGGCAGGGATCCTGGGTGTCTCCTGGGATGTGGCAAGAGTGGGGGTGGTGGTTGGCACAGTTGTACCTGACGCAGGTGCTGCAGGTGGTTGGACACCAGAGGTGCCAGGTCGGTCGGGGTCGTCCACAGAGTGGTGAGAGTGGTCGCTGACGGTGGGATCGGGCTCCCGCAGATCCGGGTCCTGTGAGTCTTCCCCCCCAGTGTTGGGGGATGAACCATGACGTTGACCTGTGTGTGAGAGAGACAATGTTAATTTTGGTCCATGCAACATCCATGTTTCATCTGTTTCAAAGTTGGGACATTTCCCCTTGGAATTGGGATCTGTCTCTGCATTCCACTCACAGTGCACTTGTGCATGGGTGTGTCCCTTGGGAACCACTTTGGCCCCTTTAACTATGTGTGGCACAGTCTTACTTGCTGCGTCAAGTGTGACTGCAGTCAGCAGTGGAGTGGGCAGGTGTGGCGAGCCATGCATTGGCGCCTTCCGTGTAGCACTGTACATGTGCACATGGAGTGGATCCACACACTTATATGATCCAGGTAGCTGTCGTTGTGCTCGTGAACAGGTTGTGACATAGCCCTGTGTTTTGCCATGGGGAAGAGGGGGGGTTCTGGGACTGGCCACCCTTGTCTACATGCACGCAGTCTACCTGCTGACGAGCAGACATTCGCACACGCCACACGGCTGATTTGCTCTCCCTGTGTCTCGCTCCCTCTCTGTCCCCCTCTCCCTCCCTCTCTGTCCCCCTCTCCCTCCCTCTCTGTCCCCCTCTCCCTCCCTCTCTGTCGCCCTCTCCCTCCCTCTCTGTCCCCCTCTCCCTCCCTCTGTGTGTCACCCTCTGTCACCTCAGGCCAGCTTCCTGGGCACACACTGTTAGCAGATCTTTGAATGGGCCTTGGCTTGTTGCAGTGAGTTTGTTTCTGATCTCCAGGCACCCATTGGGTGTAATGTCTGTGTGTGCGCTGCTGCTGTGGTGGTGTGTGCTGCCACTCTTTCACAATGTTGGCTGTTCATTAGCTGCTGTCATGTGCGAAACAGTGCCTTTACCCCCATGTGTTGATGCAAGGCGTCCGCCATTTGCTGGCAAGTCATTCCTGTGTTGGGACACACTGTTTGTCTGGCTGTAACCTAGGCCATATGGGCAGTGGGCATTGTTGTCTGCTTCGGAGTTGCACTATGTGATTTTTGGTGCCCAGCCTCCCGCCATCCGGGTTACCGTGTCATGTGTTGGTGTCTTCTGTGGCCTGTGACTTGACATTGTCCAGCTGGGTGCATGGGGCATGGTGGCAGCAGTGGCATGTGCGTGTTCATGGAGTGTGGTTGAGTCATGCGATGGCTTGGGGTGGTTGCATGCCTGTTAGTGATTTTGGTTGTGGATGCCGTTCCCCCCATGTGAGGTGCGTTGTTTGTGTACTCACCCGGGTCTCGGAGTCCTTCTAATCCTTCGACTGCCTCCACCGGCAGTATGGCCATCACCCTCTCCTCCCAGGGCTGGTACTGGACGGGTCTGCGGGAGGGCCCTCCTCCGGTGGCGTTGGCCTGGTCGTGTTCCTCCTGCCTCTTGGCTCTGACCCTCCTCCGCAGATCGTACCACCTGTTCTGGCATTCCTGCCTGGTCCTTCTGGTGTCCCCAACAGCATTCACAGCATCAATGATGGTCTGCCACATGGCTGTTTTTGCTACCATGCTGGTGTTTCTGACCAATGTTCCAAAGAGCTGTGGCTCAACTCTGAGGATTTCATCAACAAGAACCTCCAACTCTCGGTTACTGAACTTTGGATTCTTGGTAGTGGGCATGGTGAGGGGTGTGGGTGTGGATGGTGGGGTGTGTGTGTGGATGGTGGGGGGGGGTGTGGATGGTTGTGGGTGTGTGGGTGTGGTTGTGCAGGTGTGTGTGTGTGCGGTTCCTGGCTACGGCAACTTGTTATCCTCCACCCTGACCGATGAGCCCCTTGTCGGCTCTGAACTTGATGAAGCGTTTATTTAGTAACAACGTCAACGCTTTTCATTACTTATCTTACTTGCCATTAAGCGGCCATCCTTCGGAGATTCCACGTTACCATTTCCACTGTGAATTGGATATAAAAACGTTCAGGCGTGGTATACAGACCCTCCAAAGTTAACCCCCGGACGTCACGGAACTGACCTCCCGACCCGAGGGGATTCTCCTTAAGGATTTAAGAGCCTCCATTTTTAAGCTCTATATTACACTCGCCCACAGGCCCCCTGACATCAAAGAAAACGCCCTGAAGAAGGTGGCACCCCATTCTTATGGGTGATTGCACCGAAACGCGCGTCGGCGTGTCCCACTGCATTTGTCCTGACGCATCCCCCCCCCTATGAGCTAGTGGTGCCTGACCCTGGACACCCTTACACTACGAGGAGATTTCCCCTCTGCTCACCTCTTTTTCCCTCTACTTTTAATTAAGAGTCAATGTATGCTTTTACCATTTAAGATTGATTGTGTTTGAATGTATTGTATGCCTGATTATTTGATTGTTATTTAATTATACATTTACTCTTTTCTACCCCCGAAGGGGGCCCACTTTTGATTACTATGTGTATTGTGCATTATTAATCATCATATGTGTATTTATTTTCTGTCTAGGAGCTATTTGTAAACCCACTGATTGAATTCTTTACCTTATATGATTTATATAAAAAAAATAATAATAAAAATATTATAATTTTCATCATCAACTGCCTGATGCCTTCTATGAATGTGTGTTCCTCTCTTTATGGTGGCAAATTTGGCTATTTAATCAGAGAGATCTCCTTGATCCATTGATATATGTTAAGGTAGAGCCTATTTTCTTGAGTTGTTGATGAGCTTATTTTCCCCTTCGCTCTCCTTATTATCCTAACTGGGGTACCCCTGTTTCTAGTGGACATTCCTGCCTGGTCCTTCTGGTGTCCCCAACAGCATTCACAGATGGTCTGCCACATGGCTGTTTTTGCTACCATGCTGGTGTTTCTGACCAATGTTCCAAAGAGCTGTGGCTCAACTCTGAGGATTTCATCAACAAGAACCTCCAACTCTCGGTTACTGAACTTTGGATTCTTGGTAGTGGGCATGGTGAGGGGTGTGGGTGTGGATGGTGGGGTGTGTGTGTGGATGGTGGGGGGGGGGTGTGGATGGTTGTGGGTGTGTGGGTGTGGTTGTGCAGGTGTGTGTGTGTGTGAATGTGATGAGGGTGTGTTTGTGAAGGTGGTTGTGTGGAGATGTGCAAGTGTAAGGTGTGGTGAAGCTTGTAGTAAGGTGCTGGTAGTTGTCTGTGGTGTCTAGCAGCAGTGAGTCTGTTGCAAAGGCTCATGGTTTGTGTGTGTGGGCCCTTTTTATTGGTCCATTGGTGGGTGTGGCTGTGTTTGAACTTTGGGTGGGTGTGTTATAAGGAGTGGTGGTGTTTAGTGCCTCTGTTTGTTTTTGGCAGTTGCAGGTCAGTGTATGTGTTTTTTCAGTGTTTGTTGGCCATGTTTAGTGGCTTTGTGCCATTCGAATAGTGTATTCTTGTGTTGTTTTGGTTTTTCCTGGTTGTGTACATGCGTTTTGAGCGTGTGTACGGTGTGTACATGGGCCATTTGGTTGTGCGGTGCTGGCCTTGTGTGTGGCTTGGTACGACTCGTACATGCGGTTGTGATGTTGGGGCCTGGGGTGCGCTCCGTACTTAGGAGGTTGTGTTTGGGGTGCGACTCTGACGTACTGGGGTGTGGGTACACGGTGGTACGACACATACAGGGGTGTGGGTAGGACTCGAACGTACTGGGGTGTACATACACGGGTGGGGGTTCGACACGTACAGGGGTGTGGGTAGGACTCGAACGTACTGGGGTGTACATACACGGGTGGGGGTTCGACACGTACAGGGGTGTGGGTAGGACTCGAACGTACTGGGGTGTACATACACGGGTGGGGGTTAGACACGTACAGGGGTGTGGGTAGGACTCGAACGTACTGGGGTGTACATACACGGGTGGGGGTTCGACACGTCCAGGGGTGTGGGTAGGACTCAAACGTACTGGGGTGAGGGTACACGGTGGTACGACACGTACAGGGGTGTGGGTAGGACTCGAACGTACTGGGGTGTACATACACGGGTGGGGGTTCGACACGTCCAGGGGTGTGGGTAGGACTCGAACGTACTGGGGTGTGGGTACACGGTGGTACGACACGTACAGGGGTGTGGGTAGGACTCGAACGTACTGGGGTGTACATACACGGGTGGGGGTTCGACACGTACAGGGGTGTGGGTAGGACTCGAACGTACTGGGGTGTACATACACGGGTGGGGGTTAGACACGTACAGGGGTGTGGGTAGGACTCGAACGTACTTGGGTGTACATACACGGGTGGGGGTTCGACACGTCCAGGGGTGTGGGTAGGACTCGGACGTACTGGGGTGAGGGTACACGGTGGTACGACACGTACAGGTGTGTGGGTAGGACTCGAACGTACTGGGGTGTACATACACGGGTGGGGGTTCGACACGTACAGGGGTGTGGGTAGGACTCGAACGTACTGGGGTGTACATACACGGGTGGGGGTTCGACACGTACAGGGGTGTGGGTAGGACTCGAACGTACTGGGGTGTACATACACGGGTGGGGGTTAGACACGTACAGGGGTGTGGGTAGGACTCGAACGTACTGGGGTGTACATACACGGGTGGGGTTCGACACGTCCAGGGGTGTGGGTAGGACTCGAATGTACTGGGGTGAGGGTACACGGTGGTACGACACGTACAGGGGTGTGGGTAGGACTCGAACGTACTGGGGTGTACATACACGGGTGGGGGTTCGACACGTCCAGGGGTGTGGGTAGGACTCGAACGTACTGGGGTGTGGGTACACGGTGGTACGACACGTACAGGGGTGTGGGTAGGACTCGAACGTACTGGGGTGTACATACACGGGTGGGGGTTCGACACGTACAGGGGTGTGGGTAGGACTCGAACGTACTGGGGTGTACATACACGGGTGGGGGTTAGACACGTACAGGGGTGTGGGTAGGACTCGAACGTACTGGGGTGTACATACCCCCGTGTATGTACACCTGAGTACGAGTCGAACCCCCCGTGTATGTACACCCGAGTACGTGTCGAACTGTACGTGTCGGGGGTACGCACCGTACATACACGGGTCGGGGTACGACTGGAACGTACACGGGTGTACATACACGGGGGGGTTCGACTCGTACTCGGGTGTACATACACGGGGGTTCGACACGTACAGTTCGACACGTACTCGGGTGTACATACACGGGGGGATTCGACTCGTACTCGGGTGTACATACACGGGGGGTTCGACACGTACAGTTCGACACGTACTCGGGTGTACATACACGGGGGGGTTCGACTCGAACGTACTCGGGTGTACATACACGGGGGTACGGCGCGTACATGCGGGGGCTGGGGGGGTACGGCGCGTACATGCGGGGGCTGGGGGGGGGGTACGGCGCGTACCGGGCATCTGTTTGGACGTCTCCATGGTTGCTATTGGAGTTCGGTGCGGACGGTCTTTTAACCATACGGTTGTACATTCGGACGCCCGGGACGGATCGTGATTCCCCGGTCGGACTTCGCTTTTCACGTTTGTACGGTAAATCGTCCGAGGACGTGTCGGACACTTTTTCCGACCCGAGGACGTGTGGGGAATTATTCCCAATGCGACTCGTATGGGCTTTTTACCATGCGAATCGTGATTGCCAGTTTGTACGGCACTTGTACGATTCGTACGGTAAAACGACCGGATACGAGTCGTACGGGAAGTTTTTTTACCGGATCGTAATTGGCACCACAGTGTTCCACTCCAAAGGGATTCTTGCAAGGTACTGAGGCTGCCAGCCTGACCCAGGCTAATGAAGCCTCAGGGCTTTTGAGACCAGCTGCCCACCAATGCACCATGACTATTCCATGAGGCTTGCCACACTTTTATTGAATGTGTACAAAAACCCTGGTCCCACGGTTGAAAACAATACAATCAATACAAATGAATCAAATGGTTATTTTAATCATTGGTTATAATAAATCATACATAAAGAAATTTTTATTAGAAAACCTTTACTTTGTGATGGTGCAATGAGTTTGTAGTTAGAACTGTGCTCGGTGCTCTCATCAAAGTTACACACATATGAACAAATTCAGTGATACAAGTTGTGCTCCTTAAAAACAAGAACATGGCCCATTTCTATATAATACAATCTATCTAGGGTCCATAGTGGTAGTCGAAGACGTTTTGATTCCTCAAGAAGATGGAGGGACCATCACCAGGACTCATAGGAAAAAGAGGAGCCCGAAACAAGGAGAACGATGAAGAGTGAAAATTGAAAGTTTATTTGGGGAAGAAAGGTGGCCGTCCCTAAATCCTGGTAGGTCGAATGAACAATATTGTTACTGTCATATGTGTCCCCCTGGAGTATGGCTTATAGATTTTCCAGAAGAAAAACTATAACAGGTGGGAAATACCGCCCAGACAATAAAGGGAGATTGTCAAAGAATGGTCAGTGGACAGCATGTCTGCCTGCTAATCGAGCAAATTAATAGAGGCATGTTTCCATGGAAAGCTTTCCTGCATTTAAGAAGGTATGTCTTCAAGAAGAGAACAATGTGAAATGTAGCTCCTAATTGGCCACATATCTGAGAAAAATGTACTGTAAGTTCCTTTCGTCAGACTGCTGCTTCCTGTTTTTTGCCTCCTTTTGTTTATTTCTTGTTTGCAGCTACATCCACTTCCCTACTTTTCTTTTTTCAACCTGTCTCCAAGTGCAAGTGCAGTTCGTGCTTTATCCCATTGGCCATGCCGTTTCCAATTGACTCTGCCTTCTCCCTCCTCCATCCAGCAGTTGAAATCTACTACCCTTGCTCTACTAGCCTTGCATCTAGGCATATTGCGGAGAGGTTTAGCACCTTCCCTAAAAAGGACTAGGACCAGTACACTCGGCTCCCTACCTTACGTACAAAATTATCCTTCCCTAAAACACTGTCCCTCCTCCAATCCATCCAACCTACTAATTGTAGTCCTTCCATAGCTTTAACTTGCAGGACAATGGATTAATACATTTTGGTGGGGGTGAGCCTACAAATGGGTTAGGCTACAACATAGATCACTGAAAAACTATGCTCAACACTGATAACTGTGGGGTCAGCAGTAGGGTAATCCCAAGAGAAAGGCATGATATTGTGTAACACAAAACAATGTTAAAGTTTAGAACTCCCACAATAAATTTCCCAGGCCATGTTAGAAATATCAAGAAAAATGTAACTTGCAAAATTACACAAAATGGTTCAGCTGAATTGTAGATTTGGATTTTAAAGTTTTGAACACCAAGAAACAATAAAGCACCAATTAAAGGTAATGTTTGCAGGTGCCCAGGACCTAGATGTGATTTCAGGTCGATTGTGTTGCAGTGGGGTGTGGTTAGCCTTGTGAGCCTCAATGGTCAAAACTTTTACCTTAAGACTTCATTATTTTTTGGTTCTCAGTTTCTTCCGGGCAGACAAGGCACAATACTGAAATCAATGAAGATCTCTCAAAATCAGATATACTACCCTCAAGCATCTACTGAAGCCTTCAATTCTGACACTGAAAGCTCCAAGTGAGACAGAGCTCGATTGTGTAGCAGCTGAGAGCGCTTTGCTACTCAAATGAATTCATCCCTTGACCCTAGTCCGAATTCCTACATTTGGACTTAGTCTGTTTTCTGGTTTCCAGATTTCCCCATCTGGCGTGTAGATGGTGAGGGCTCCATGAGGTCAGATACTTCTTTGTAGTGGGCACTTTATACCTTCAAATTCTGACTTAAAAACCTCAGAGTGGATGTGTTCGAAATTGGGCTACTAATTGATTGGGTGTGAGCCATGGTCAAGAAACAACCACAATCTCAGTTAGGGTAAGGCACAAACAAACTCCAAATGAGCCTGTGCTCAATACCCAGGTAGCTTGGCACAGAGCAGTCAGACTTAATTTAGAGGCAATGTATAAAGTATATGTGCAATACTTCAAACAGTAAAACTGTGAAAACTCAACACAGAAAGATTCCCACACCAGAGTAAAAACATAGAGCTTAATTTAATAAATAAAGCAAGACCAAAACGAAAAAAATCCAATTAATAGAAGTGGAAATTTGAATTTTAAAGTTTAGTGAAAAGATGACCTAAAAGCACAAAGCACCAACAGGGGACATCTGTTCATGCAGGACTGGGACAAAGTCACAAGATAAGGCTGACTGCGATGGAGTGCATGCTGGCAACAGGGACCCAGTTAGGTCCGCTGAACAGAGTACCTTAAATCCTGGTTGTGGAGCGTGGTGTGGAGGCTCGTTGCAGATGTGTTGCACAGCCGATGCAATGCTTCATTTCTGAGATGCGGTGAGGCCACGGTGCGAGATCATGTTGCATTGTCATTGAGGATCCCATCAACGGGGCTTGCAATGCAAAGTCCAGTGTCGGGATGCGGTGTGTAGCAGGCAATACGTCGGTTCCGAGGAGCTTCGAGTCTGCGATGCAGAGTCCAGTGTCATCGGCGAGGCAGACAGCGACAACAGCCATGAGGACCTGTGGTATGGAGGCCCAGCGCTGGTTCCGACGGCTGCGGAGACGACGGGCCCAATCCACACAGCAGCAGCGATGCGTCAATTCTGCTCGGGGATGCACCACACAGTCAAGGAGTTGCACCGGTTCTGCTTGGGGATATGTCTCTCAACTGAGAACATATGTTGGTTCCGCTGACAAGCACCTTAGGACCACTTCCAAGGGTCCAGGACTGGGGTCGCTCCACTTGGCTGGGCAGACTCACAGTTGACAGAGTCCAGGTGCAGGTGCAAGGTGGTTAAAAGCCTGTTATGTCCCTGAGGCCTCAGATCAGGAGGCCAGCCAACGAGGCTTGGTAGTCACTCTTAGTTTTGAGTTCAATGCTACTCATTTGTAGATCAGCTGTGAAACATGCAGCTGATATTTCTGATCTCATCATTGCGCATAACTTGGACCTTCTGATGATCACCGAAACCTGGCTCAATGATACTTCCTGCCCAATTCTTGACATCTTAATCCCTCCCGACTACTCCATTCTCAGAAGTGATTGACTGGATAAAATAGGAGGGGGTATTGCCTGCATTCATCGCTCCAACCTCACAGTCAAACAATCCTCATGTACTGTCTTATCCTACTGTGAACAGCTAGTCTCTGAAATCTGAAACAAAGGCAAGAAGCTTTGTGTGCCGCATTCGATCTATCACCCTCCCGGGAACAATCTAGTTTTTATAGATCAAATCACGGAGGTCATTAGCTCGAGCTCGGATCATCTCTGCCACTTATTCCTCGGAGACTTCAACCTTCTTTGAAATGACACAAACGATCCAATTGTCTGTTCCTTTAAGACTTTCCTTTCTGACCTCAATTTCAACAAACACATACGCTTGGCTAAAATCAAAAACTTCAGAATTCAACTGGGTGGAGCCAAAAATAGACCAAAAAACTCTTCAAAATCATTAAGGAAAAATCTAACCAATATTCTAACCAGAGCTCTACTCCGCTAACCCTGCTCCCTAGTGGTGATGATTTCACTGCTCACTTCGCTGACAAAACAAGGATAATAGAGCTGGAGCTATTTATTTATTTTTAGCATTTCTTAAAGCGCGAACAAATGCCCGCAGGCGTCTCGGCGCTGTACTATTGTGAACTCTCCTATGCTTGGCTTCTGGCTCTTAGAGGTTAAACAACCATGTTTTCAGCTTCTTTCTGAATGACAGGAGATTTGGGCTGGATCTGATGGATTGAGGAAGTGTGTTCCATAGTTTTGGGGCGGCAACCAGGAAACGTCTGTCTCCCCAGTTGACTAGTCTAGTCCGGGGTACCACCAGATCGTTCAGCTTGGCTGAACGGAGTGGTCGAGGAGGAATATAAGGAATAAGGTGGTCTCTCTATTATCTACCACCCCAACCTTGTTATCCATGATACCGCCCGCAGGATTAGGGGAGGTGGCAGAATCCCCAACAATATACTCACCTTTGGGCAGCCCTCTCAAAAACAATGCCTCTTGGAGCAGATTTCTCTTACCAGACTGCACTGAGATACTTCGCAACATGGCATCCATCAAACCCTACAACCACTTTGGTGATCCTCTACCCGCAACGCTCTATAAAGATTTAATCTCAGCCTTTCTCCTTCTTTGGTCTACGATCATTCATGAATCCCTTGTACAGGGAAAGATTCTGGACTGCCTAAAAGTTGGGCAAGTTACTCCCATTCTTAAGAAGCCCAACGCCGTCCTATCAGATCCAAACAATTTTCGACCTATCGCCAGCAGTATGACTCTAGCTAAAGTGCTTGAAAAATGCATACATTCGCAACTCTGCAAACATATTGAGAAATATCAACTCCTGGATCCTCATCAGTCACGATTCAGAGCCAGGGCATAGCACTGAAACGGCACTAACTCACATTGTTGATGATCCCATGAGAGCCCTTGACCAAAATGTCCCATGTCTCCTGATCCTTCTAGACTTGTCCTCAGCCTTCGATACCATCAAACATGAAAACCTGATCGATCTCCTACAATATAGGATGGGATTTTCAGGCCCGGTCCTAAACTGGTTTGCCTCCTTCCTTCACAACCGCACGCAAAGGATCAAAGTTAATCATACCCTCGCTTCCAGTACCCCTGTATTGATTGGAGTCCCCCAAGGTTCTTCGCTATCGCCCACTCTCTTAAACCTATTTATGGAGCCTCTTGTAGTCATTCTGAACAGAGCGAACATTCAATACCTCATGTATGTGGATGACATGCAATTGTACCTGAAGATCTCCTCGCAAGAGGACATAAAAACTTTAAATGCATGCACTTGCCCAAACTCAACAATGGTTAGCTCAGAACCATCTCCTACTAAATATGCTCAAAACAGAATTTTCTTTGATCACCCCACTTAATCACTCAGCTCCTACCCTTGACTGGATTAAACACCTAACTGCTCTGAACTGCACACCTCACGTTGTAGACTCTGCCAAATCTTTAGGTATCACCTTGGATAAACACCTAAACATGTAAGCACACATCAGTGCCACTACTAGAGGGGCCAATTTCCAACTCAACATACTGAAGAAAATCAAACCATTCCTACCCCCCGAAGATCTCAGGCCTACGGTTCAATCACTGATTATCCCTAGATTGGAAAATGGGCTGGTGACCCTAGCAGGACTTCCCAAAGCTACCTTGGCCCCACTCAGAGCTACCTTGAACGCATCAGCCAGACTTTTAACAGGCTCGAGAAAATGTAATCACATTTCACCTGACCTGTTGCAGCTAAATTGGTTATCTATTGAAGCGAGAATCCGACTCAAGATAGCTTGTCTGACTCAGAAAGCCTTACATCACAATACCCCATACGGATCACTGACAAAATATCGAAGGTCAAAAAATCGACCTACAAAAATATCGGAGCAAAAATATCGATGTCAAGAATATCGACATCCTATCTACAACATGGTAAGTACAAAAATATCGAAAATAAAATATAGAATGTCAAAAATATCATTTTTAAAAATATAGGGTATTTTTTAGTTACAAAAAAATAACTAAATAAACCAAATAATACTTATAAATAAAATAAACATAATCAAATATATTTTATAATGTTTAAAATTAATAATTAATATATATAATTTAATAAAAAATTAATTAAACATATACATATAATATATAATATATATACTTACTTAAACAGTTTTAATAATTGTTTTAATAACGTATACATTATTACAAATTATTATAAATTACAAATACATCATACACATAAAACAATAACATGAATAAAAATTAAATAATTATATATAACACATTTAAAAAATTAAAAAATTACATTTAATTTGAATATTGTTAAAATTAATTATATATTACATTAGCTAAAATAATACAAAAAATATTAAATAGCACAGACAATAAAACTACTACTCCAGCTCCAACAACAGTAAGGAAAATGTTGGATAGCGTAGGGGTAAAAATTACTATTCCAACTCCAGAGAGTGCAACAGTAGAGAAAGTGTTGGATAGCGTAGGGGTAAAAACTACTATTCCCACTCCAGAGAGTGCAACATTAGGGAAAGTGTTGGATAGCGTAGGGGTAAAAATTACTATTCCAACTCCAGAGAGTGCAACAGTAGGGAAAGTGTTGGATAGCGTAGGGGTAAAAATTACTATTCCCACTCGAGAGAGTGCAACAGTAGGGAAAGTGTTGGATAGCGTAGGGGTAAAAATTACAATTCCCACTCCAGACAGTGCAACAATAGGGAAAGTGTTGGATAGCGTAGGGGTAAAAATTACTATTCCAACTCCAGAGAGTGCAACAGTAGGGAAAGTGTTGGATAGCGAAGGGGTAACAATTACTATTCCCACTCCAGAGAGTGCAACAGTAGGGAAAGTGTTGGATAGCGTAGGGGTATAAATTACTATTCCAACTCCACAGAGTGCAACAGTAGGGAAAGTGTTGGATAGCGTAAGGGTCAAAATTACTATTCCAACTCCAGAAAGTGCAACAGTACAGAAAGTGCTGGATAGCGTAGGGATAAAAATTACTATTCCAACTCCAGAGAGTGCAACAGTAGGGAAAGTGTTGGATAGCGTAGAAGTTAAAAATAACATACTTATAAATAAAATAATTATTTAAAATAATTCGTGTTTTAATTATTAAATAACTCAAAATTATTTACAAATACCAATAAATTATGATTACAAACATAACTACCAATTGATAATTAATTAACAATAAATTAATAAAAAATACCAATAAAAATAATTAATAAATATTAATTACCAAATAATAAATATTAAACAATAACATATTTTGCATAACCAAAAACATATGAATTATTAAAAAGTAATTACAAATTAAAAAATATTGAACAATTAACAAAAATCATACCACAAAATAATAATGAAACATTAATTACCAATTAATAATTACTTATTAATATATTAATTAGAAATATCAATACATAATATTTAATCATATTTAATTCACAATTAATGATTGATCAACAACAAATTATTTTTCATAACCAAAATTTTATTATTTAAAATATTTACTAATTAATAATTAATGTCCAATTAATTAATTATCAACACCCAGCAACTAATTTAATAATTACTTAATAAGATTTCAATTACTTCCAAGACTATTCCCCTATAAACGCACAACACACTCAATAATAAAATAATACACTTAACATAATTATCAATTAATCAATTAATAAAAACTAATTACCAATTAATAAAAAATAATTACCAATTAATACTTAATTAACAATAATATAATTATCAATACCAATAAATGAAAATAAATTATTACTTAATTACAATTAAATTACTTCCCACCCTATTCCCCTATAAACCCACAACCCGCTACAGAACTTAAAGGCAAAAATTAATGAAAATTTATTTATAATTCCTAAAAATGTATAATTAATTTCATATAATTAAATTACTTCCCACCCTATTCCCCTATAAACCCACAACCCGCTACAGTACTAAAACACAAAATTGACTTAAAAAACCATTATTAACATATAAAAATTGTATACACATATTTTAAAACCAGTAAAACACTTAACAAAAAACATATAACACATGCATATTAAATACATAATAAAATACATAACAATAATATAAATATCGATATTAGTAACATCAATATTAGTAACATCGATATATTTGATATCGATATTACTAACTTCGATATTACTAACATCGATATGAAAATACTTACCTTAGGGTCGATATTCTGTCCATAGATATTATTGACATCGATATTCTGTCCCTTCGATATTTAAAACTCGATATTAGTGTAGGTCGAAATTTTATTTTCGATATTTTGACTGCTTACCACCCCATACTACCTAGCAAATAAGCTTGAGCTATTGGGCTCCAGTTGGAACCTCAGAAGTACATCCACCCTTCTCTTGCAACCTCCAAAATTCAAAAAGAAAAAAATCATACAACCATGCGTTCTCCAGTCTTGCTCCGAGAATCTGGAACTCCTTGCCATCCGAGATCAGATCCAGTCCATCCACTACCACCTTTAAAAAACTGGTCAAAAGGCTACTAATGAACGAACGTTAACGCGTTGATCATGCTTGTGCGTTATGTCAATAACCAAAAACCGTGAAGTATTTTCACTGATATTCCATTATATCTTTTTACCTTATTTTGTTCTAGTCCTAGATAGCTTCTTTCACTGCATTAACTTTGGATTTTGCTTGTTTCCTCTTTCTGTTAAAATTCTTTGAGGCACATCGCACATCTTGGTTCATTCCATTGTATGATGTTTTACTTGGAGTGCTCTATGGCACCTCTGAGACACAATACTTCTTTATTTTTGAATGTTTTCCCACAGGTTGTAACTTCACTTACTTTGTTTATGTTTTGTATACTTGCTGGTGCCAACTTTGTACAGTGCTCTGATACCCCTTTGGGTCTTATTCGCGCTCTATAAAACGTTTCAAATAAAATAAATAAATAAAATAAAGTTCAAGAGATGCAGGTCCAATCCTTCTCACCCAGGCAATTGGGCAGCAGGCAGTAGGGCAGCACATCAGGACAGCAGTTCCTTCAGAGCAGCAGTCCAGTAGAGTGGCAGTCTTTCAGCAGCACAACAGTCCTTCTTCATTGCATAGAATCTACAGGCCCAGAAGTGTACTGAAGTGGTGGTGTCTGAGGTCCTTCTTTAATACACAGTTGAGTCTTTGAACTAGGGAGAATCTTCTAGAGGCATGCCTTTGAAGTGCACAGATGCCCTGCCTTCCCTGATCTGGCTTCAGACTAACTATAGGGGGTATGCAGCCTTGTGTGCAGGGATAGGACTAAGCCTATTCAGGTGTAAACAGGGCTAGGCCCAGCTCCTTCCTCCCACCCTGCCAGTGATGGCCCACTCAGTCACGCCTAAGCTCCCATTGTTAGCAGTCTAGGAGGAATACACAAAGCCCAACTGCCAACTACACCCAACATTGTTATCAGTGACAGGCTGCAGGCACAAAATGGCTACGGCAAGAAAACCTTCTAAAAGTGGCATTTTCAGAAATGCAATTTAAAATCCGACTTCACCATAGGTTTGGATTTTAAATTGTTATTCCAGAAACACCAAACTTGAAGGGGTTATCTCTTCCCATCTGGAAATTACCCTTATAAAATGCATTAAGGCAACTCCAATGTTATCCCATGGGAGAGATAGGCTTTGCAGTAGTGAAAAGGGTTTTCACTGCCAGAACATGTAAAACTTAAAAGTACATATCCTACTTTTTAAGTACCCTGCACTCTGCCCTTGCGGTTTTCCAGGGCCTGCCTTAGGGATGACTTGTATGTATTGAAAAGGAAGGCTTGGGTCTAGAAAAGGGTTTAACTTGATAGGTCTACATGGCAGTTTAAACTGCACATACAGGCTCTGCAATGGCAGGCCTGAGACATGTTTAAAGGGTGACCTAAGTGGGTGGCACAATCAGTGCTGCTGGCCTACTAGTAGTATTTAAGTTAAGGGCCCTGGGCACATGTAGTGCACTTTACTAGGGACTTATAAGTAAATTAAATATGCCAATTAGGACTGAGCCAATGCTACCATGTTACCATGTTTTAGGGAATGAGCACACTAACTTAAGCACTATTCTGGCAGTGGTAATGTGCTCAGAGTCCTATGGCTAGCAAAAATGTAGTCAGTAAAGACAGGAGGTCTGAAGGCAAAAAATGTGGGGGGAAACCACGCCAAGGATGCCCGGTCTAACAGAATGAAACTGACAATCCTTAACCCACTCAGATAGCTATGTGTAACTAGTTCACACCTGTGGTGTACTCCTGACTACCTTTTGCAATGCATGTCTGTGAGCTGCTTCCCTGTTGCTCATGGGCAGACCCAACAGAGCAATGTCCAATGACTGCTTGTAACCGGTCTATGTCTCTGGGTTATTCACCTGTCGTTCATGGGTAAATTTCACAGAGAAATTGCCCCTGCAAGCAAGTACTGAATACCTGCATTTTTGGCACTTTTTATTGTCGAAAAGGGATATGGGGCCTTTGCCTTTTAGATTTGTGACTTGCCCATTTCCCTGTCTGCTTCCTTTTCAGATTTGTCTAGTTTCACTTGTTTGTGGGCCTGCATGCCCTTAGCACAGAGCTCCCTTTTAGGAACATACATCAAAGATTGTCAGTATCTGGCATGCTAAGTTGCATTGAAAAAGATAGACTTATGCATAATATTGGTGGTTTCTGTTTGTGCTTTTGCTCCTGAATGTTGTTGTAGTTGGTAAAGGTCCCTCTGTTTACTTTAAATGTTTGTACATGCCTGTCTGCTGAGAAAGCACAGGGATTAAAATCACAATAGTGAGTCTTTAGAAGGATAACAGACTGTGCTGCCCTACAGAAGGGTCTAGATTGGACTGGTTTAAGTCTGAAAACCCTTCCGCTAAGCACAGCTTCTAGCAATGAGCCATACTAGGGAAAGTGCCACGCCAGCAGAGGGTTTATTTAAGATTTAGGCTTGGTATGCCTCATCTTTTGGTACCCTACCCTGCAAATGTATATACTACTAGAGATTTGATACCATGTCCATGCAATCCCAACTGCACCTCATTTGAGGAATCTTAACATTTGCAAATGTTCTCAGGCATTTGAGCACCTGCGGTTGCTTCAGACTGGTGAGGTTTGTTTACCTATTTATGGCCTCTGTGGTAAAATAAGGTAGAGTATTTGGGAAATAGGCAGATTCAAGGTCTAAGCCCCCCTCTCACTTATCTAGGTGGAGGAGACTAGATGGGTGGCCCCTTCTTTTTATCACTGTCCCAGGATGCCACATGCATGCTGCCGTTTTTTAATGATATTTATTGTCTGATTTTAATTTTTTCTGCACCAAGTCACTTTATGCAATGACATATATGATATATTGCAATAACAAAACTATATGCATTTTTATCTTTGTGCTTTTATGGTTTGTTCCTATCCGAATAAAGATGGATTGAATTGAATTGAATTGAAAAATTGAGTCTGAAAAACTTAAAAAGACCTTGTGGGAAGATGAATGTCTCCGGGTTGCAAACCCCATAATCAATGGGTGGAAACATATTCCCAGAGTGTGAGCCCCAGGGGACTTGTTCACAGAGGTAGTGCAGTGAGCCCATTTCCTGTACATTAAGGTACCTTAAACAACATTAATTCAGGTCACCTGACAGCTCCTATTAATCAAGTAAGCCATACTAAGCACATCTTACTGTGAAAACATCAATTGAAAAACAAGCATTGCACAGCAATATGTTCAACAGTTGCTATGTTACAGCTGCCCTCCCCAGCTCATGGGTTAGCATACAACCACCATAAGGAGTGATCAAGCTCTGATTAGTGCTACACATGAAGTATGTTTGCACGTCTGAACACCACCATCCAGTTAATGTCTCTGTATGCCCAGTGATCACTTGATTGTATTCTAAGAATACTATTCAGTATTTATGTAACCTATTCTGTAAACAGATTTATCAATCGAATAATGTGGGTGACTATTACTCAGTTCCAGAAGAATGAAGGGTGCAGACTTGAGACTCAACAGTGCATAGTGTATTTTGCGCAATTAATGCATAATCCTCTCCACATACCTGGGATGTTAGAGCCAAATTTACTTAGAAATCATGTAGCACAGTCAGCAAGGAGACACCCGAACAGCATCATATCTACAAAGATGTGGCACTGCTGCTGTCATCCCTACGCTGGAGAACTTTAGGTTGCCTAGTGCCATGCACAAATCCTTGCCCAAAAGTGAAAGGGTGGGTGTTTAATGTCTAGCATAGGATTTGAACTGGAAAGGGTACCCTTCTAGAACAAAATACCATGGCTGTGGTTCAGAGCGTGTGGTCTGAGGACCTCTGGGGGTCCACGATGCCTACTCAGGGGGTCCGCGACAGCTTATGAAACTAAATAGTATCATCAGATTACTAAAGTCTACATAAATAAACCAGTACAATGTAAAATCTAAAATTTTAGACCATTTTATAAATGCGAAGGAATTTGAGATTGGAGGCTAATTAATTACGCTGATATCCTCAGATGGATTTGTGGGAGTACTGCAAGGGCATCAAACAGAATATAATATGGATTATGCGTGGCCTCATTGAATTTAGAAAGGCTTTCCCCTGCCCATTGAAATTAAAGCCAGATTTTTATATGTGTTTGTGAATCAACTAAAATATTTCATAATTAGTTTATTTGTCTGATGAATGGTTCTGCCTGTATTTTTTGTGTCTTGTTTGCACTTCAAATCATCTAAATTGTTTAGGCCACTTACCCCAACTTCCTGTAATGACTCAGTGGGGGGACCCTTGATTCCACTAATGATTCATTGGAGTCCCTGGATTCCAGTAATGATTAATTGGGGGTCCACCGAAGTCAAAAGTTTAAGAACCATTGTACTATGTCCCTGATTTAGACTTTGGTGGACAGAGTTAAGTCACTTAGGGTGGTGAAGAACTTTACGTCTGCCACGCTGCCTTTACTCTGCCCGCTATATTTAGACTTCACTGCTGGCCGCTTGCGGTGAACTCTATGGGATTGTATGAACTGGTGGCAGAATGGTTTATACAAAGCCATTCAAAAGTTTTTTTGCATCCGACATTGTGGAGGGACGCTTACCTGAACTTATAAAAGTTGCTACTTTTTCAAAAACAAGTTCTCAAAGCAGAAGTTTGTCCTTGGAAAAGTATGATCTAATAACCCCAACACCATGGGGTTTTTTTCCTGGCAGGGAAGAGCAAAAAAAAAGTCATTTGACCATCCACTCTACCTAGGGAGATGGTCAGAGGGCTTACCTCCTGTGGTCTGTACTTCCTCTGGTCATCAGCGGAAGGTTAATGCTGACAGTCAATTTGGCCCATAAGCGTAAACTTGGCAGTCCACTCAACTCAAAATTGGGCAGGCGGATCAAGAGTTTGAGGGCAGGGTATTTTGTTGCAGTTGCACAGCGCTATATTTACTATATTCATAAGGTTTCATGATGACTTCATGTTACGAAGGAAGGATTGCTCAAGTACTAATCTTCTCCTTCATAAAGCACTGCAATCTATTAGTTCTCTTAATTAGTTTAATTGATGGTGATTAAGTCTACAACCAAGAGGATGCCTTAGAGTGTTAAATAAAAGACTGGCTAGATCGTTGTGGTCTTGATGAATTAGAGTCATCTGGTAAACATATTTTCTGGTTATTTTCTTCATTTGCAATTAAAATTGCAGCAACAGTACACTAATCAGTGGTGAAGAGTGCCCTTGTGCATAGTAGAGTGGGGTAGAGTGCACTAGCATAGAGTTGAGTGGTACAGAGTAGAGTAGAGAGGCGTAGAGTGAAGTGTCGTAGAGTGCAATGTTATAGAGTGTAGTGATGCACCATAGATTAAAGTGGCTTAGAGTGTGGTGGTGTAGAGTACTTTGGCTTAGATTGCAGCACTGTAGCATAGAGAAGAGTGGTGCAGAGTAGAGTGCAGTGGCATAGAGTGCAGCGGCACAGAGTAGAGTGGTGCAGAGTAGAGTGGCAGAGAGTGAAATGGTGTAGAGTGGAAGGGAGTAGAGTAGAGTGTTGTAGAGTAGTGGCGTACAGCGCAGTCGTGCAGAGCAGATTGACATAGGGTGTAGTGGCATAGAGTATATAGGTTTTGAGTAAAGTGGTTAAGAGTGCAGTGGCATAGAATGGAGTAGAGTTGCGCACGGTAGATTGCAGTGATGAAGAGTGGAGTAGTGTAGAATGTTATGGCTTAGAGTGGATAGACTGGTGTAGAGTACATTGTTTCAGAGTAGAGTGCGGTGGCAGGGAGTGCAGTGGTGCAGAGTAAATTTGAGTGCTTAGAGTAAATTGGTACAGAGTGCAGTGATGTAAAGTTGAGTGATTCACAGTAGATTGATGTAGAGTTTAGTGGTGCTGAGTAGAGTGTAGTGGCATAGAGTGCTGTGGTGCAGAGTGCACTGGCATAGAGTGGTGCAGATTAGAGTGGGTTAGAAAGCAGTGGTATGGAGTCCAGTGTTGCAGAGTAGACTGTCGTAGAGTTCAGTGGTGTATAGTAGAGTTCAGTGGTGTATAGTAGAGTGGCAGAGAGTGCACTGGCATGGAGTGCAGTGGCATAGAGTGTTGCAGAGTAGAGTGGTGTTGAGAGCAGTGGCATAGGGTACAATGGTGAAGAGTAGGATCGACTGATGTAAATTTAGTGCAGTGGTGTAGAGTCCAATGGCATAGAATACAGTGGCGCAGAGTATAGTGCATTGGTGAAAAGTAGATTGGCATATAGTGAAGTGGTGTATAGTGCATTGGTTTTAAGTAAAGTGGTGTAGAGTGCATTTGTGTCGAGTGCAGTGGCGCAGAGTAGAGTTCAATGGCGCAGCGTAGAGTAGAGTGGAGCAGAGTGGAGTGGCACCACTTGGAGTAGTGTCGAGTGGAGTGTGTAGGAGGCTGGCTCTCTATATAGTGCACAAAAACGAGATACACTGTGCAGAGAACTCAGATGACCCTTATTGGTTTACGGAGGAAAAAAATGAAAACAGTAAATGCTCTTTTTTGTGGTAGTGTGGGCAAGCAGTTTAGGCTTATCAGAGGGCAGTGTTAAGCATTTGCACCAGTACCTTGGGCACTCTCGATGGGACGCTTTATTTCACCCGTCTGCCTCGTTCCTTCAAAGCCTTCCGCTCTGACCGCGTTTGCTCCAAGCGGCTGAGCGTGACTTTTTCCTGGCGTCTGGATTTCTTCCGACATTCTGCTAATGGCTATAGCGGACTGCTGATGCGGTGCTTCCTTCCCGCCTCACCTGAAATTCCCCAATGAAGATTAGTACCACACTTCAGCCGATGTTCTTCAACTCTCCGGGACATCGCGCATAACTTTGTTTTGCCGTGCAGACCTGCAATTACTTTGTACTTCACAGGGACCACACTTAGTCCTACGTTCTCCCACCAGTTTCATTGCTGCAGATACCTTCTGGATTGCCTTCCCTTCCCTTTCCTTTTGACTTGGACCATTTGCTCATAACAAATCCAAGTAACCTGGTCCTGATGACTACCTAAACTAAGACAGGTCAAAACGCCGTCGACCACCCAGCGTTATCTTTGGCTTCAATGTGGTCAATCTAAATAATTTAAAGCGGAATATTTAGCCTGTATATATTTTCATTTGTGTTATTGACCACCATTCTTGTTGTATTTTTGCGCCGTTCACGCTGTTTTTTCACCTCATTGTGTCACTGCGCCGTTCACTGTCACACGTACGTCTAGTGCACAACCCACTTATGGTTACTTATACGTTTTAATGTACTGTAATAACTACTTGTAAATGAAAACTTTTTCTTGCAAACTTCTTTGGGTCTCCCCTTCGTTCCTTTGTTTCTTTTGATTAATTCATCTTGTTTAAATTGCCTTGTGAATGATTACCGGTTGAGACATTGCTTTTTATCTACAAAAGCATTTGTTGTACTCACAGTGGCAATAATTGAGACCCGCACTCAAAATAAATCAAAGACCAATTTAGAAAAATAGCTCCTATTTTTATATAAAGTTTGATACCAAGAACTTCTTAAACAAGAATGTACTTTTTAAGATATCGATTTTTACAGGTAAGTAAAATGTTCACTTAAATGCGTCTTTATGGGGAATGCTTTCCTATGGGAGAAAAATACATATACGGCATACAGGTGCCTGCAGTAGGTTTCCTGGGGTGTCCTTTGGGACTTAAGGTGGTAGGGGGGTAAGGTCCAAAGTACTATCAGCAGTTAGGGTTTACCTGCTCTGGGGCGTCCGGATGAGGTGCTGGTCGGGTTGGTAGCCTTACATGTTACACCGAAGGAGAGAGGGGGCCACATAAAAAGAGGCTACACAGGGTGACTTGACGACAAGTCCGGGAGCTTCCAATGGAGGCTCAGTTCACAAGGATCCTGCTCGGGTGCATAGTGTTTAGATCAGCTGGACTGGTGCCTCGCAGATTCTTGCCATTGTCGGTCTCGCCGAATGAGGTTGCAAAAATCAGGTCAGCTGGACCACTCTGGAAGTGGATCCCTGTGGTGATGATGTTCCTAAATGGCGGCTCGCTCTTAGGATCATTGGAGTCTGAACTGGATTCAAACAGGCTTTCGTTGCTGCAAGGTGTCCAGGACACCAGGTATTGGTGCTCGGCCGCTCTGGTTGGTCCTGGCATCTTCTCACTTGGTGGGGAGATGGATCTGACCTTCTGGAGCACAGTGACCTCCTGCTGGGCGGCTGCTGTGTTGGTGCGACCAGGGAGCGGCAGTACAGTAATCCAAACTCTGCTGTTTTGATGCCTGTGGACTGCAGGGGAGTAGTTGCTGTAGTATAAGGGAGATTGCTGGCAATTTGCAATGGCCTCACAGTCTACAGGCGTTCTCTGTAGAGACTCCGCTGCAGTACAGGTTAGTTTCTTCATGACTGTCGAGGCTGGTGCAGGCAGACAGGTTTTGGTGCCAAAAAGTCCACAGCAAGTCTTCAGTTCTCGTTTTTGCTGCTCTTCTTTATCCTCTTTTTCTGAGTCTGTTGAATCTGAGTTCCCGATATCAGTCAGTGGTGCCACCTAAATACTTGATGTAGCGCTTAAAAGTTTGAAAATTGTAGGGGTGCATCATACTCACTGTTAGTCGGCACCCGCATATAATCAAATGTGTATCCAGGTATTTTGTGTGCAGTGTATTATGAATTGTATAACCTATATCGATTTCCATAGAAGTGTTAGCTATGTACAAGCATCTTATGTATATATTGGAGAAATGTATAGAGTTTAGTTTATGTGAAATGTAATGTGGTGTTAGAAATGTGCACCCTAGACTCCGTGTCTGTAATTTGTTTAGCTTGACTACACATGAAAGAAAGACGTAAATGTCAATACTGTGATTGAAACCTGCTTGTGTAACCGAAGTAGTGGCCAGAATTCGCATATATCGTTGAGGCGAAAGGCCTGGTATTTTCTTATGTTAGCCAAGGGCAATAGGCCAAAAAGGATTTATTCCAGTAGAGGTTTTAGGCTGTAGTAAATTGCAACTTAAAAGATGTGAAGAATGTCTGCTTTGCATGATCTCACCCCAGGTGCAAGGACAGTTGCTCGTTAGTAGAGAAGCTCTTTGTTCACAAATTGACTTATGTAGTGAAAGCCAGACATGGGAGTGTATTGGAATGTGCCAATCGTAACTCCTAGTGCGGATGGCGTCTGGGACTCAAGGCCAAGTGATGGACGATGGAACTGGACAGCGCTCTGTGGAAATTTACTGAAAGACGACCCCACAGAAGAGGAGGCGCAAAGGGCGTGTTCTGGGATTTGGGGTTCTGTATTAGGGACAGCGCCCCGAGGGTGGAGGCAGATCAGAGCAGCCCTGAGCAGAGGAAGGCTAGGCGAAGGGATAGAGGGGGCAACTTAGACCAGCTCTCTAAGTGAAGTCTTCTTATGAAGTTTCACTCTGACACCTTTTATTCGATGAGGGTCTCAAGGGATTGCTAAGTAGGGATGTCATCTAGTGCAGAGTAGGGACAGAGATGGTATGGTTCAGTGTCCCTAGTATCGACATTTGCTTGGTGGTGTTCTACCTCATGCTTTTAGAGATTGTACTCTTAGTTATTTTTAGCCGTATGCGGATTCTCCGTAGAGTAGCATTTGTGTTAGTGCCTATGTACTTGTTGTGCCTCGTATTGAGGACTTTGTATCTGCAAATCTTCATGCTGATAATAAAAACCAGAGAGCCAAGAGATTAAGTCTCGAGTCCTTGATTATGGCAAATTGCGGACAGTAATTGATAATTGTGTGTTTTTCCCTCCACGCTATTGGGCAAGTAAAAAGGTCCATCTGACCAGAGTGGGTTCCAGTAGATAATTGCGAGATACTCAATTGGGCCGGAGCAGTTGGTAGCAAACGAGGATGGTTTCTTACTGATAGCGAGGGAAGATTAGATAAGGATAAGTGACCCTTGAGGCCCAAGAGACGATAAGCGATGCTGAATCATCAGATGGCGAGCAGCAGACGGCAGCAGATGAGCATCGACGGCGAGTAGCGGTGCGGCAGAAAGCAGCAGTTCCAGGAGTGAGTATGAACATAATGAGATGTTGTAGATTGCGGTGTTGATTTGTTGTGTGATGTCTTGCGGAGTTGTTGTGTATGTCGTGTGATTGTGAGATCAGGCTGTGAGCGCGCGCAGCCCGGGAATTGTGGTGTAGAAGACACCTGAGATAGATTTTGTTGACCACCCAAAGGAGATCGTGAGGTACCATCGATCACCTGGACCGAGATAGGGGGAGCGAATGCGTGTGTGTATGGCAACTTAACGCTGGTCGTGGGTTGTGGTGTGCAGATCGGAGTGTTAGTAACCTATCAGAGGCGAGTCGTCTGGCCGGACGGGGCAGACGGGCGCCAATCGAGGTCAACAAGGTCGAGAGACTGTGGACGAACAGTCAGAGGCTGTGGACGGACAGCCAGAGGAGTAACTTAATTGGTTATTTCAGTGTGTGAATGGGACGTGAGTAAGCGTGAAACGAGTTTTGGAGAAGGGAACTGCTGCGAACGAAGGAAGGTGACGTCAGAGGGTGTCGCGCTGTGATAGGCCGGTTGGTGTGAGTCGCGCTGTTATTGGAGGATTCGGGAACAAGAAGTAAATAGAGCGCGAGATCGAATTTGCTCATTATGAAGTGCCTTAGGGCTTTGCGAGAGTTGTGTAGAGGCGATAAGCATGTGGTGGTTCGTGGGGGAGAAGAAGCCCCTCCCGAGGATACCCCGGCACATTACATGGCACAGAATGTGGGGTTACATACTATAGTTTGGATCGAGAATTGGCACAAGGTTACACAAGGCGAAGGGGAACTAGCTTTCCCGAGGTATGGCTCATTTAGACTAGCAGTGCTGTACCAACTGAAGACGGTGATGGGGTCCTTAAAACCCTTGCCAAGACCAGCACAGTTTGAAGCATTACATGCGTGGATTAGAGCAGCGCATGATAAGGAAAAGGGAAGAAGTCAGGAGAGAATGAGGAAGTCGATTAGGGCATTTCAGGATGCCAAGTGGGACGCAGCGGAGAAAAGATGGAGAGTGCAGACAATTGAGGAAGCGAAACTGTATCCCGCGCTAATGGAGGAGACTGGGATAAGGCATGGGAAAGCACAGAAAGAGGAAGATAGTGATTCTGATGATGGGGTATTGCAAAGATTGCTAGACGAGAGACCACCCCCTTATAATCCAGATGAAGAGGATGATAGGTGGGGTGAGAGGGGAGACTCTAGGAGGGTAACAATCCAGCCTGAGACCCGAGTGGAAGGGTTGGTTTCGTTTGAAACAGCGAGTTCACAGGGTCAGTCGGAGACCAGTGGAAGGATTGGAAGAGAGATGAGGTTACCGGATGCCTTAAGGGTACCGGTCACCATTGGACCGATTGTGTCAATATACAGTCCGGAATCAGAGGAAAGAGAGAGGTCAGAACGAGTGGCAGAAAGAACGAGGAGAGAAAGCGGGGAAAGTGAGTTGGAAGGGGCAACGGCCCGACCTCCAAGCCCTGTACAATGGAGTACACCATTAGCAGCGGTGTCAGACACATCTAGGGGCGAAGAGGATGAGAGGCCGGTGAGGCCGAGGACTCTGATGGAGTCAAGATCAGATTCAGGGTCATGGGTACCGCCAAAGAAGCAAATGAGCTGGAATATGGGCCGAGCGGGGACAACCCCAGTTGCCTTTACGAGCCATTCTGCTCCCATAGAACTACCAGAAGAAAGGAGAGAGCAGGAGCCGGAATGCGAGTATGATGAGGGACGTGGAGCAAGTTGTCAGGTGTTGAAAGGGGCCTTGAAGGCAGGAATGATAGATGTAGTAAGACTTAAAGCAGAGGCGGATGAAATAATATATGGGAATCTACCTCTTGAGAGAGTAGTGACATATACTCCAGATGAATTGCTTTTTGTAGCAAAAGATGTGACTCGTAAAGCACGAGTGGCACATGAGAAACTGGCGGGTTTGGCTAGAGAATATGGGGTGGATCTATCCAAGACTAGAGCATTACAAGGGAACCATAGGATGCATTGTACCGAGCGGGAGTTGGAAGAGAAAAGAGTGGTTGGTCTAAGGTCACATACTAGGGAACCGATTGTAGCTATGAGAATATGGCTGATGCTTGACAAATGGCAAGAGAAATGGGCTAGGAAAAAGAATTCTAGGGGAGCGAAAGGAGGGAGCTCTGAAGGAGATTTGCAGGAGGTAAAGATCCTTCCCTTGAGAGAGGTGGCGAATGGAGGATATGTGCATGTACCATGGAGCAGGGGGGATTTGGCATCATTTACGAATGATTTTCCCAGGCTCAGGGAGAAGCCTGCAGAGTGGTACAAGCAAGTTGAGCGTTTCGTTAAGATTTCGAAGGTGTTGTGGATAGACCTGAACACCTTATTCGATATCGTGGTTCCGGGAGATCTGTGGAACGCATGTAAAATTGCTGTTGATTGGCCGGACTATGAGCCTGATAGGAACATAGTTACAAATGGTCCGTCGCCCGTGGTAATGAGGCTGTACGATAAGGTAATTACCTGGTTGAAATCGAAGGTTTCACCCCAAGACATCGATTGGGTGAAGATAGATAGGACAGTGCAGGAGCCAAAGGAGACAGTACATGAATTTTATGAGAGACTATTGAAGGCTTTTAAGCAGTACAGTGGTTTAGATGAGCTGGAAACGAAGGACATGGGACAGTTTGTGTCTAAGTTCGTGCTGGGTTTGAAGCCCGAGGTCAGTCTTATGATACAGCAGCATTTGATCTGTTGGCAGAATAAGCCCGTAGATGAGATCTTGCGGTATGCTAGGTACTGCACGGATGAGATTGAGTCCAAGCACAAGAAGATGAAGGATAACTTATTGCTCATTCAGATGCAAGCTGCTCAGGGACCGCCGAATGGGGGTCAGGTGGGGCGGAGACAGGGAAATTATCAGACAGGGAATCAGAACGCGCAGGGTCAGGGAAGGCCGAGGCCTGTTGACCCTAGGACAGGCATAGATGTAGCGATCTTGAAAAAGACGACTGCCTGTCACCAGTGTCACCAGGTGGGACATTGGAGGCGCGAGTGTCCCTTGAACCCCTATAATCAGCCGCAGATGGAGGGAGGAATGGGTCAGGTCCCTGGGGCGGAGCAGGTACAGACGGTGACTGTACCAAGAATGATGCAAGGGGGGACCGGCGTCTCGCAGGTGCAGGTTCCCCAGCCACCCAGGATGCAGAACATACAGCAGGGAGCTCGGACTTATTTGCAGATGCCCATGTTCGAAGTGGGAGAGGAGAGGGATGCAGATTTGCTGGCGCAGTTGAGTTTAGGTCAGGATGATGATTGCCTCCTTAGGGCTATTCTAGAGGTAGATCAGAGAGGACCCTTTGTGGAAGCAGAGCTCGATGGACGCCCTACTACCTTTTTGGTAGATACGGGGGCTACCAGGTCAACTATAAGATCCGCAGTAGTTCCGGGGGTAGCCCTTTCTGGGGAATGCATACAAGTGGTTGGAGTGGCGAACAAGAGACTAGTGAGCCCCTTAACGGAACCAATTCCAGTCAGGATAGGAAACTTTAGGGACCGTCACCAGTTCGTGGTGTGCGACTCTAGTCCTGTTTGTTTGTTGGGAAGAGACTTATTGTGTAAACTAAATTGCACAATTTACTGTACCCCGAAGGGAGTAGAGGTACAGACAAGAGATGATGACGCGACCTTTAAGGTTGCAAATCAGCGGGTGTGCGTGGAAATGTACCCGGCTTTGACAGTGGAGGAGCTTCCACAGGATTTGAGGGAGTCTGTATCGACCGATGTGTGGGATCTAAGCGGAGAGGAGATCGGCTTAGTCAGGGGAGTGGAACCAGTGAAGATACAGGTTAAGCCAAACGCAGAATTCCCGAGAACACCTCAGTATAAACTATCGCCTGAAACAGTTGCAGGGATCAAACCTGTGATTGAGTCTATGATTAGGCAGGGAATACTGGTGGAGATCATGGGTAGTCCATGTAATTCACCCATTATGGGACTGCAGAAACCAAGTGGGAAGTTCAGGATAGTGCAAGACCTGCGGAAAATAAACGACATAGTTGTTCCATGTTGTCCAGTGGTACCGAATCCATCTGTGATACTCTTCCAGATCCCATGCGAAGCTGGATGGTTCACAGTGATTGACTTGTGTCAGGCATTCTTTTCGATTCCCCTACATGAAGAGAGTAGATTTCTTTTTGCATTTAGGCTAGAGAATCGTATATTAACGTGGTGTCGTATCCCACAGGGGTATACGGAGAGCCCGTCAATTTTTAATCAGCTCTTAAAGAAGAATCTTGAAGGTCTTGTGTTGCCGAAAAACTCTGTTTTGGTGCAATACATTGACGACCTGCTTGTCGCATCAGAGACAGAAGATGCTTGCAGGGTCGATACCATTGCGTTGTTGAATTTCCTGGGAGAGAACGGTCACAAGGTGTCTCCAAATAAGCTGCAATACTGTTTGCCTGAGGTACAGTATTTGGGGCACAGAATTGAGAAGGGTAAAAGGAAAGTGTCTCCAGATCGCATTGATGCGATTCTGAGAATGCCAGTTCCCTCGACGCAGAGGGAAGTTAGAATGTTTTTGGGAATGGTGGGCTATTGCCGCCAGTGGATCCCAAACTTTTCCTTTGAAGCGAAGTCTTTACAGCGGCTGACGCGAAAGGATGTAAGTGATCCGGTACCATGGGACGACGACTGTTTGAAATCATTTCTGAGGCTGAGAGAAGCCTTATGTAGCGCTCCTGCGTTGGGAATGCCGGATTACAACAAGGCATTTGCATTATTCTGCTGCGAAAGAGAAGGTTGCGCATTAGCAGTGTTAACCCAGAATCATGGAGGTGTCCGTAGACCAGTTGCTTATTTCTCAGCTACTTTAGATCCAGTAGCTTCTGCGTTGCCCGGATGTCTCAGATCCGTTGCGGCAACAGGTGTCAGCATCGAGAGATGTGAGAGCATTGTGATGGGTCATCCTCTTACTGTACATGTGCCACATTCTGTTGAATTGTTGATGACTAGGACTAAAACACAGCACCTCACGAATAATAGGTTGACTCGTTATGAGCAAGTTATCCTTGCAGCCGATAATGTGACATTGAAGAGGTGTGCTGTTTTAAATCCTGCTACATTGTTACCTGTTCCAATTATAGATGATAATGAAGATTGTGAGGACCATGATTGTCTCGACGTTACGGAACTATGCACCAAACCGAGGCCTGACATTGTCGATGAACCACTCCCAGTTTCAGACGAGATTTTCTTTGTGGACGGTTCATGTTTAAGAGACAGTGTCGGTCGATTGAGAGCAGCATTCGCTGTATGCACCATCACAGGTGTGGTTGAAGCCGCTTGTTTAGAAGGAGTACACTCCGCGCAGGTGGCTGAGCTCATTGCTTTGACTCGTGCCTGTTTGGCAGCCGACAAGATCCGTGTAACTATTTACACGGACAGCCAGTATGGGTTTGGTGTGGTTCATGACTTCGGACAGCTATGGTCCCAGAGAGGGTTTATGACGTCTTCAGGTTCTCCTATAAGAAATGGTGAACATGTACGGAAACTGTTAAAAGCATTGCAAGGTCCAGATGAAATTGCTGTTGTTAAATGTGCTGCCCACACAAAGGGAAATGATTTTGTCTCGTTGGGAAATAACTACGCTGATGAAGTAGCCCGATTTTGTGCAGAACAGGGATGCAACTTCACTGAGACCTACGTCGAGGAAACTGGGGAGGAGGTGGTGTATGGTCAGATGTTAGCTATGGCAGACTCATGGGAGGAATTGAAACAGCTTCAGGAAGGGGTCTCGGAGCAGGAACGTGACAGCTGGATACGAGCGGGATGTGAGAAGGGAGATGTGGATATATGGGTTTCGAATGATGGACGAGCAGTGTTGCCGGAAAGTTTGTTGAATCCCATGGCGAGGTTGATACATGGTGCTGTCCATCTGGGTAGGGATGCCATGATGAGAGTGTTTCGTCAGACTTGGTACAACCCGAAGTTTCGTGCAGTGGCTGAAACTGTGTGCCAGAGGTGTGTCACTTGTCAACAGATGAATGTAGGGAAAAGAACTGCTGTGACGTTGAGCCACATAGGGAGGTCAGGGGGACCTTTCAATAGGATGCAGTTAGATTTTGTCGAAATGCCGAAGTGTAATGGGTTGAGGTACATATTAGTGATAGTATGTGTCTTTTCCAGGTGGGTGGAGGCGTACCCTACACGCAGATGTGACACACTCACAGTAGCGAAACTATTATTGAGAGAACTCATTCCAAGGTACGGGTTCCCGACGTCCTTTGAATCGGACAGAGGAACTCATTTCCACAGCGAAGTTATGAAGTTGCTTTGTGCCGCTTTGAATATAGACCAGAAGTTACACTGTAGCTATAGACCAGAAGCTTCAGGGATAGTGGAGCAGGTGAATGGAACTCTGAAGGCTCGGATGGCGAAAGTGTGTTCGTCTACGTCTCTGAAATGGCCTGATGCATTACCTTTGGTCCTTATGAGCCTTCGAAGTGTGCCTGATAGAAGAACTGGGTTGTCACCCCATGAAATCCTCATGGGAAGAGCGATGCGTTTGCCTGCAATACCTGCTACTGCTCTGATAAATATCACTGATGATATGATCCTGGACTATTGTAAAGGCCTTGCTGACGTGGTCCGTTCTGTGTCTCAGCAGGTGCAGACAGCAACGGTTCCAGCTGCGAGTGACCGGTGCCACGACTTGGACCCAGGCGATTGGGTCCTAGTCCGAAAGCACGTGAGGAAGAGTTGTTTGGATGCTAGGTGGCGTGGCCCTTTCCAAGTGATCCTTGTCACGAACACGGCCGTCAAGTGTGGAGGTTTACCGAACTGGGTGCATGCTTCTCATACCCGTAGAGTTCCAGCACCCTTGGAAGATACAGCCCCTCTCGAGAACAAGGATCCCAGTGAGCCGACAGAGCCTCCTGAGAGGGCCAGTCAAGCTGTAAGGGTTGCTGAAGCGGCTGATGGTGCACTGAATCGAGTTGAGGAAGAACGTGAAAGAAGTACTGACCCAGAAACCGGCGAAAGAGCAAGAGGTGCAGTGGGTAGTACAGAATCGAGTTCGGGCGAAGAAGAGGAAGTCAGTGCACAGGGTATCGGGGAGAAGACCGGAGGTGCCACCGAAGCAGAAAGGGTTTGGCCCGCAAGACAGAACCGGGTAAACCTGAGGTCGCCTCCGGACACAGACCTTGCACCAGTTTCGGAAGAACCAGAAGAAGAATCAGGGGATGAGGAGAATCCTCAAGGTGTGAGAAGATCAAAGAGAACAAGAGTGCCAAGTCGGAAGTACGCTTCACCCGAGTGGGCATATCAAGTGACTGATGCCAGGGTTACCGAGCACGGGAAGGTTGAGGTCGATGACATTGGTCAACAGTGTCCCGCTCCAGAGGGTGGAAGTGTTGCTGAAGGTTCCGGGATTGGAGATCGAAGGAATTTTGACGATTCATATTCCGAGTCCGCCATTCCTAAGTGTCATTCGAGGTATGATCTTGGACAATTTGGAGTTCCCGACGTTCACGACTGTGCCAGATCCACAAGAACTGATCATTCTTAAGCTCGAAATATTGCAGGGAGTCTTGGAGCTGTTGGGACCAGCGCTTATGTTAGATTGATTTGAGAAGGTTGCAAGCAGAGAAGAAGATAACCTAGATCCGAGCGGAAGAAGAATAAAATCAGGGATTTTTCCGTTATAGAACGAAGAAAAGTTAGGGAGGTTTGCCTAAGTTCCGAGAGAGACACTGATGAGAAAGAGACTTACCCTTTCAGAGACTGTATTGGACACTGAGTACATTCCGAAGATGGCAGATCCTGCAAACCCACATCGTAGGGCTAAATTGATAATAGACACATTGGTAGGAGTTGTGATAGTCACCATATTTGCGGTAGTGATAAGTTCATACATGGTGGCTCACAGGCAAGAGGGGAAGGTTCAGGGAGCACCTCCACCTATTACCCCAGGGCAGAGTGGTGTCAGTATCAGAGAACAGGAAATATCGAAGATGAGGGATGATCGCAGACTACACATGGATTTATCGAAGGGTGATTTTAAGCTTAATGCGTATGCAAGGTTGCTGTATGAGTATGTTGATGCGATGGATGTGAAGGATTGCTATGTGTGTATGCAGTTGCCTGCTTCAGTGGATGAGGGTATCAAGTATCATCATCTCCCATTGACTTATGGGATTTCTTGTAGTTTATTGCTCAGTTTATTTTATGACAGGAGACAGTTCGAGTATTTCTTTTCAAATTTTGATACGGTACTTCCTGAAGTTCCAGCAATCAAGCATTTGAACAAATATGATTCTAATAAGAAAGAGGACAGACTCCTGAAGTATTTTAGACCGACTATGAAGTTGGATACGGCGCATGCTCACAGGAATAACCTGACATGTGCGTTATCTGAGATAGAGAAGAAATTCATAGACCAGGTAGAGGACAGATACAGACGGTTGACCCAGACACGACACACCGGAGATAGCCCAGTAGATTGGACGGACGAGGAGAGGGCTCACAGATCCAAGGGAAGTTATGGACCAATAGCGTTAGATGAGGTACAGAGAGGGAATTTGTGTATTGGGCGGCCTCAATCCGATACGGATAAGGTCGCAGTAGGACATAGCACTTGTTCTCAGACCTTCACAGTGGAAGCTTCTGCTAAGAATTTTATGGTAGGTCCAGTAGAGGTAATTCCGACAGTATATTATGTATGTGGGAAGAATGCTTATGTCAGACTACCTGCGAATTGGTATGGCATATGCTATTTGGCCATTATATTCCCGAAGATCTATCACACCGAGGACTTGGAGTTGTTAGAGACGAAGCGACAGTCCAGGAAACGTAGGGCTACGAACGCCGGTGCAGTGATTGGGGACATATACGGAGCAATGATACCTAGTATGGGTGTGGTATTGAATGATGTGAAGATTAGGAGGTTGGCGACTGTGGTTGATGAGTTGTCTATGAACACGGCGAGATCTTTGTTGTTGGTGGCTGGAGAGATGTTGTCGATACGGAATATGGTTATGCAGAATCGCCTTGCTTTGGACGTATTATTAGCAAAAGAAGGCGGAGTCTGCAAATTATTGAAGGTTCAGGAATGCTGCACATATATTCCAGACAACACGAAGGAGATAGGGAAGTACATAGATAACATCACGACTATTCACAAGGAGATTATGGATTTGACGGAGGAGAATGTGTGGGAGAAGATTGGATTAGGCTTTGGAAGAGTGGGAACCTGGTTTGCGAATTTGGGAAGAGGATTTCTGGGATCAGTGTTGAAGCCAATTATCATTGCTGTGGTTTGCGTGATTTGTTTGTGGGGATGCGTGAAGGCATGGAAGTGGTATCAAGGAGGCAAGGTTGAGAGGGCTCTTAAGGCAAACGAGAAAAGGATGGCGAAGCTCCAGGAGCAGCAATATGGGAGTCTTAAGAAACTGGAGGGAGTTCGACATGGCCAAGTTATGACTAGCGCGGTTTAAATCAGTTCTAAAGAAGAGAAATGTAATGGTGTGATGACAGATGTCATCAAAGGGGGGAACTGATGTAGCGCTTAAAAGTTTGAAAATTGTAGGGGTGCATCATACTCACTGTTAGTCGGCACCCGCATATAATCAAATGTGTATCCAGGTATTTTGTGTGCAGTGTATTATGAATTGTATAACCTATATCGATTTCCATAGAAGTGTTAGCTATGTACAAGCATCTTATGTATATATTGGAGAAATGTATAGAGTTTAGTTTATGTGAAATGTAATGTGGTGTTAGAAATGTGCACCCTAGACTCCGTGTCTGTAATTTGTTTAGCTTGACTACACATGAAAGAAAGACGTAAATGTCAATACTGTGATTGAAACCTGCTTGTGTAACCGAAGTAGTGGCCAGAATTCGCATATATCGTTGAGGCGAAAGGCCTGGTATTTTCTTATGTTAGCCAAGGGCAATAGGCCAAAAAGGATTTATTCCAGTAGAGGTTTTAGGCTGTAGTAAATTGCAACTTAAAAGATGTGAAGAATGTCTGCTTTGCATGATCTCACCCCAGGTGCAAGGACAGTTGCTCGTTAGTAGAGAAGCTCTTTGTTCACAAATTGACTTATGTAGTGAAAGCCAGACATGGGAGTGTATTGGAATGTGCCAATCGTAACTCCTAGTGCGGATGGCGTCTGGGACTCAAGGCCAAGCGATGGACGATGGAACTGGACAGCGCTCTGTGGAAATTTACTGAAAGACGACCCCACAGAAGAGGAGGCGCAAAGGGCGTGTTCTGGGATTTGGGGTTCTGTATTAGGGACAGCGCCCCGAGGGTGGAGGCAGATCAGAGCAGCCCTGAGCAGAGGAAGGCTAGGCGAAGGGATAGAGGGGGCAACTTAGACCAGCTCTCTAAGTGAAGTCTTCTTATGAAGTTTCACTCTGACACCTTTTATTCGATGAGGGTCTCAAGGGATTGCTAAGTAGGGATGTCATCTAGTGCAGAGTAGGGACAGAGATGGTATGGTTCAGTGTCCCTAGTATCGACATTTGCTTGGTGGTGTTCTACCTCATGCTTTTAGAGATTGTACTCTTAGTTATTTTTAGCCGTATGCGGATTCTCTGTAGAGTAGCATTTGTGTTAGTGCCTATGTACTTGTTGTGCCTCGTATTGAGGACTTTGTATCTGCAAATCTTCATGCTGATAATAAAAACCAGAGAGCCAAGAGATTAAGTCTCGAGTCCTTGATTATGGCAAATTGCGGACAGTAATTGATAATTGTGTGTTTTTCCCTCCACGCTATTGGGCAAGTAAAAAGGTCCATCTGACCAGAGTGGGTTCCAGTAGATAATTGCGAGATACTCAATTGGGCCGGAGCATACTCAATTTAGGGGCGTTAAAGGCAAGTGACAGATAGTAGCCAATGGGCCACTCTATGTGACCACTTCCTGTGGGAAGTGGGCAGAACCCTGACCCAGTGAACCTAATTCCACAAAAACCAAGATGGTGGAATTCTAGTTTTCGTGTTCACACAGGTAACCCACCTTATGAGTGGAATTGGCCAGATAATGAATACACCTCCTGACTAGCTAATTTTCCTGCCTGTCATGCTGCCAAATGGGTCTTGGGCAGGGGTTGGCATCTTCCCTATCTGGGGGAAACCGGGGTCACATATCCTTAATTTGCTGATTAATTAGCCATCCTGCTTGGAAGAGGTGACAGCACCTTCAGCCGGAGCAGGCATTGTTTCTGCCCTCAGAGTGTGGGCTCTCACCTCCAGGGGTCAGAAACCTGCCTGTGGTGGCAGGCTGGTCTACACCAGTCAACCAGCACACTAGAGGTTGGTAGGTTTTCAGGGGGCACCTCTAAGGTGCCCTCTGGGTGCATGTCATAATAAATCTAGCACTGGCATCAGTATAGATTTATTAAGACCAGGTGTTTGATATTAAAAACCATAGGTTTTAGTGAAGCCATCATGTAGCTGTGGAACTCGTAATGACCAGTGCCCAATACATGTACTCAAGATGGCTTCCCTGTCCACTTGTACTATCTAGCAATGGGACAAGACAGCAAGGGGCATATATGCCCTCACATGTATTATAATTCACCCTGCCTTAAGGCTGTAAGGCCTACGGTAGGGGTGACATAGATATTGCATGCAGTGTTTGTGGACATGGCGCACAGGGTGTGTGCCATGTTGTGTTTTCACTTTTGTGTGCACCATTTCACGCAGCCTGCAACGGCAGTCTGCCTGAGTTTGGTGTGGCACAATGCATGCTGTAACCCTTAGGGACCCGCTTTAGTTCTCACACCCTATGTACCAGGGTTACCTCTTATTAGGGACTTAAAGAGGTGCTAAATGCCTTGCCAATTGGGGAACAATTGAGAAGTTATCCTGTTTTTGGGAAAGAACACTGGCACTGGGGACCTGGTTAGCAGGAACCCAGTGACTTCAGTCATAGTTGTATCAAATACCAGGTAAACCATGAGGTTGACCATGAGTGCAGTGGGATAGAGTAGATTGTTTCAGAGTAGAGTGGAATAATAAACTGTAGATTACAGTGGTGTAGAGTGCAGAGTAGGTTAGAGTGGCGTAGAATGGATTTGCATAGAAGCAACTGGCGTAGAGTGGAGCAGTACAGAGTAGAGTGCAGAGGCATGGTATGCAGTGTTGCAGAGTGGAGTAACAGAGATTGGAATGGCACGGAGTGGAGTGGTGTAGAGTGCAGAGGTGAGGAAGGGATAGCAGAGTAGTTTGGAGTAGAGTGCATTGGCATAGACTAGAGTGGTGTAGAGTATAGAGACGCAGAGTGAAGTGGTATAAAGTGGAGTGATGCAGAGTAGAGTGCAGTGACGCAGTATGGAGTGGCGTGGAGTGGAGTGGAGTGGCATAGTGTGGAGTGGTGTAAAATTGAATATTGCACAGCCATTACAGACAACACAGCTTCAATTGAAATGACCATTATATTTGCCCAGACATACAGTTTTACTGACGAAAGTATACAGCGTACAAACAATAATGTGTGGAAATAGCATCACCTAGGCGCCGATCACGATCCTGTAAAAACCGGGTACGAACCGTTGGACGGAGCAAATTCTCCGTCCGACGCGTACCCGGTCGTCAAAATCTACCAGCATGGAATTACGATTCGCACGGAAACACCATTTCCGTACGAATCGTACAAAACCCCGACCGACGAAAATAATCACACAAATGCGATCCGGGAAAGCGCCGAGCTGACGTCGGGACGCTCGCAGCCTGCTATTCACGAACCAGGAATTATGATTCGCACCGACGTCATCCCACACGGTGAATATTTTCCGGCAGCCAAAAACTGCCGGGAAATCAGGATGACGCGAACAAAGAGTACCAGTACGCGACGGACAGACAGGACGAGGCGAACAAGGAGTACCCGTACGCAACGGACAGACAGGACGAGGCGAACAAGGAGTACCCGTACGCGACGGACAGATATGGACCCGAACCTACATGTCATCCTGGCCCTCATAGCAGTCCACCTCCTCTACAGGTTACGACGCAGACGGCGCAGAAGGTCAGAACAACAAAGGGAGGGGGGAAAGGGGGGGGGGGCAGGACTAGGGGCAGGCCACAAAACCCCCACCATAGTCACACAGCACACATGCCCTGGACATACCTGACCCTCAGGCCCTGGTCACTACGAGGGGGTGGGGGCGTGTCCAGCTAAGCCAGCGACCGCCACAACGGAAGTTCATGACGACGCGAACCGGCAACACAACCAGACAGGTACGTCCCGTACCAACGCCTTAAGAGCGTGGGTACGAGTCGTACCACGCCCACACCTACGTCACCCCAACAATGGCGGGACGGCTCGTACCCACGTGGCAAAGGCCTGGGGACGGCCCGCACAAGCATCACATAGCGTGGGGACGGATATGTACGGACCGTACCCCCACCCCGTATGCATGGAGCATACCCCCCATGCCAACAGTGTAAGTGCGACACGTCCCCCCACCCGTGTACGTATGGAGCGTACCCCCACCCCAACAGTGTAAGTACGACCCATACCCTCACCCGCGTACGTATGGAGCGTACCCCCACCCCAACAGTGTAAGTACGACCCGTACCCTCACCCGCGTATGTATGGAGCGTACCCCCACCCCAACAGTGTAAGTATGACCCGTACCCTCACACGCGTACGTATGGAGCGTACCCCCTACCCCAACAGTGTAAGTACGACCCGTACCCTCACCCGCGTACGTATGGAGCGTACCCCCACCCCAACAGTGTGTGTATGACCCGTACACTCACCCGCGTACGTATGGAGCGTACCCCCCATGCCAACAGTGTAAGTACGACACGTCCCCCCACCCGCATATGCAAGGAGCGTACCCCCCATGCCAACAGTGTAAGTACGACACGTCCCCCCACCCGCGTACGTATGGAGCGTACCCCCAGCCCAACAGTGTAAGTACGACCCGTACCCTCACCCGCGTATGTATGGAGCGTACCCCCACCCCAACAGTGTAAGTACGACCCGTACCCTCACACGCGTACGTATGGAGCGTACCCCCTACCCCAACAGTGTAAGTACGACCCGTACCCTCACCCGCGTACGTATGGAGCGTACCCCCACCCCAACAGTGTGTGTACGACCCGTACACTCACCCGCATACGTATGGAGCATACCCCCCATGCCAACAGTGTAAGTACGACACGTCCCCCCACCCGCGTACGTATGGAGCGTACCCCCACCCCAACAGTGTAAGTACGACCCGTACCCCACCCGCGTACGTATGGAGCCGACTCCCACCCCAACAGTGTAAGTACAAACCGTACCCCCATGGAGCGAACCCACACACGTGTATGTACTAAGCGTACAGATTGTTAAATAGGAGGGGTGTGTGTCTATCACTCCCAGCAGTGCCCAGAGGCAGGAGGGGTGTGTGCAGAGTCCTCCCAGCAGAGCCCAGAGACAGGAGGGGTGGGTGCAGAGTCCTCCCAGCAGTGCCCAGAGTCAGGAGGGGTGTGTGCCTATCACTCCCGGCAGTGCCCAGAGACAGGAGGGGTGTGTGCAGAGTCCTCCCAGCAGAGCCCAGAGACAGGAGGGGTGTGTGCAGAGTCCTCCCAGCAGTGCCCAGACACAGGAGGGGTGGGTGCAGAGTCCTCCCAGCAGAGCCCAGAGACAGGAGGGGTGTGTGCAGAGTCCTCCCAGCAGTGCCCAGAGTCAGGAGGGGTGGGTGCAGAGTCCTCCCAGCAGTGCCCAGACACAGGAGGGGTGTGTGCCTATCACTCCCAGCAGTGCCCAGACACAGGAGGGGTGTGTGCAGAGTCCTCCCAGCAGAGCCCAGACACAGGAGGGGTGTGTGCAGAGTCCTCCCAGCAGTGCCCAGACATAGCAGGGGTGGGTGCAGAGTCCTCCCAGCAGTGCCCAGACACAGGAGGGGTGGGTGCCTAACACTCACAGCAGTGCCCAGACACAGGAGGGGTGTGTGCAGAGTCCTCCGAGCAGTGCCCAGACACAGGAGGGGTGGGTGCCTAACACTCACAGCAGTGTCCATGAAACGCAAAGGGTGGAGTAGCCACAGATATCATGCCCACAAATGTCAGTCAGGTGCACAAAGACCCTGCAGTACATGTACCACATGTGTGCGAGGCAGGGAGTATACGCATGCATAGCGCAGAAAAGAAAACATGTACACATGAAGTCATGTCAATAGTCCACACACACAAGTACTATGACTACCAAGGATGCCACGAATGATGCAGGTGGAGACATCGCTCAGCATGCATGTGCAAAGTAGAAGGAGTCCGTCACACACCCAGCTGATGTAGACACAGCTCAGCACCACATATTGGGAACACCCTGCAGGGAAGATGTCAGGGTACACAGAGGAAGGAATACACCGTGGTACAATTCCACCATGCAGCAACTGCGTACATGGACAGAGAAACCTAGCTAACACCGTGTGATGGCACACAGATACCAGGGTCCCCCCTATGACCAGCACACTACTACATTTCCCACACAACCAACACATGATCACCACCCAAAATCATGTAGCAGCCCCACCAACAGCAATATCAGAAAAGCAGTAGTGTTCAAAGGAAACAAAAATGGCTTTAATCAGCATTTTCTTAAAGTGTTTGTTCTTAGAAAGTTCAATAGTAACAAAGCCCATAGGGCAGTCCAGAAGTCACAGCTGGATGGGGGACACAGTAAGATGCGTGTCCCCTAGCTTGCCTGCACAGTTACAAGTCGTCGTCTTCCACAGGGGTGAGGGCATCATGTGGGGGGGAAGGAACAGGCACCGCAGGGACAGGAGGGCAAAGGGTAGGCGAATTGGGTGCAGGGATGGAGGACTCCACCACAGGGGGTGGGGCAGGGCCAAAGGTGGATTCTAGGAGCGCGCTGCACACCTTGGCAAGGTCCTCCAGGGACTCCCCTGCACCCGAAGGAACCACAGGCCCCAAGGAGGGGGGGGGTCAGAGGGATGGGTCGCAGCGCCACTGGGGGTGGGTGTGGACAGGGGGGGGGGGACTCAAGCACCCTGACCGGGGACTTCCTTGACCGCTTGCGGGGTGGTGTCAATGTGGGGCTCAGGGACAGAGCGGCCATGAACGAGTCTTTGGGGGAGATGTGGCCAGGAGAGCTGAGGGGAGGGGATTCGGAGGGAGTGGATTGGGTGGAATGCGGACTCCCACTCTGGCTGCGTGTCACACGTTTCCCCCCCGACCCAGTGGGTGTGCCTACTACACCCTGTGTGTGCGTGTCAGGAGGTGTGCGGCGGACCTTCCCTGCTGGTGTGGTGCCTGTGTGTGTTGTGGTGGGTGCATGCTGACGTCTGGGTGTATGTGGGACAGGTATGGGAGTGGGAAGTGTGGAAGGGGCAGGGGTAGGGGGTAGGACGTAGCGCTGCAGGAGACCCACTGCTGCAGTCAGTGTCGAGTCTGTCGACCTCAGCAAGCTGCGTTGGTCAGCCTGCGATGAATGAATGCCCTCCAAGTATGCCTCCATGTTGTTGAGGACCTGGCTGTGGGCATGGAGGACATTAAGGATCGCAGTCTGACCAACCTGCAACTGCCGCTGGATGTCCACAGACTCGGCATTGGCGGCAGCAGTGGAGACAGGGGCAGGGGGTGCGGTGCCTGGCAGGAAGGAGACATGCGGTGACCGGGCACGCTGGGAAGGGACACGAGCACGTGGGAGGCGGCTGATGCCAAAGGAGGGGGCGGTGCGAGATGTAGGGCTGCTGTCAGATGGTGGTGCAGCCACCGCCCACTCGGAGAGATCATCCTCGGACCCGTCAGCTTCATACTCTGTTGTGCCAGTCGACAGGTCCCCGGGTTCACTCTCCTCCGCCTCAGGCCCACTCGATGTGCCAGCCGCGATTTCACCGCTGGCACTGGTGCTCAGTCCCTCTGCGCCGTCTGTGTCCATGTCTCCCTCCGTGTCCCCCGACGATGCTGTGGGCAGGGTGAAGAGACAGAAATTAATCATACACCTGTATACATATGTCACATGAGTCCAATCTACTTAGGTTACAGTGCATAGCCTGAAACAAAAGAAGAGTTACAACTACTAAACAAGGTACATATGTAGGCCCTGCAAGACACAGTTGTTTGACCCACCATTCCACCGGAAAACTATGGAGAGCATGACACAATAGCAAATGAGATGACATGGAATGTTGACTGAGGAGCAAGGCCCTGGGGACAATCCAGCACTGCATCTGCACCACACAGCGTGGCAGGAAATAGGGATGAGCAGGGACCATAGGCAGGTACTAGAGGCACATACAGCATAGGTAATACTGATAACATGCCCACCCTGACTGGCACACTGCACCTTGAGTGTATGTCCAGGCAAACATCACACACTGGCCAGTCCTAGCAAGGAGATTTCAGGTCTTGACATGTCGGCCATGCCTGCACCACCCACCCCCTACATGAGACAAATCTATGGAGACACAGGAAGCACGTACATCTCTTAGTCTGGGTGAAATACACATGGGATGTGAAAATTCTATATTGGACACAAAATACCCAAGGTGCGCCTGTCCAAATAAGCATGTACAAATGGGCATCATGAGATGATTGTAACAAGACACACAGGCAATGGCCACTGTGAGTATGTACTGGTAAAATCAGGTTAGGCTGGACAGTGGACATTTGTACTACATTTCACATCAATATACATGGTGCCAGGGGACACTGGCACAGAGCACAACCTATGCTGTAGACACAGAGATTGTCGACATTTTCGGATTACACACATGAGACCTAGGAAAATATGCCCCTGGGGACAGTAGTGGCCACACAACTCCATGCTCCTGAATGGGAATGACTGCAACACACGCTAACATCCCTGCACTATGCGTACCGCACACTCATGCACATCATGTCACAGGCCACCACATAGGACATGCGTGCTGGAAGGCCTCGCACTTGAGAGATTAACTCCCATGTCTGGACTCAGCATTAGTGCCAACTGACATGGAACCCACAAGTCCAGAACGGGACAGGGCACAGGCAAGGTCCCAATACCTGTTACACACCACCCCCACACATGATGCTGCAGGCATATTACACGTGGAGAAGGTGCCAGGCTACATAACCTTGTGACGGAGTGACTACACACAGACCAGGGAACACATTGCAAGGAGGGGAAGGGAGGCAGGAGAGCACTGCAACACTGTGGGTAACAGGATCCGCACAGCACCATAAAACCCTGGCAGTGTACCCATGGAACAGTGCACGTACAAATGCTGGTGAAACACAACAAACACACATGTACCTACCCCCTTGCTGCAGCTGCATCTCCTGTAGGCGCCTGTCCAAGTCTGGAAAGACCACCGCCAGCACACGCTTGTGGATGTGGGAGAGACGGCGGCGCCCGCGGTTCTTATGGCTCTCAGGTGAGTCCCCCAGCAGGACCCGTGCGATCCTCCGCGTCCAGCACCGGATATCCTGCCAGCATTTCCTCACCTGGGACAGGCGCCGCTTCCGACCATCCGCACTCCTCACGGCACTGACGGCGTCCAGCCATATCTGCTCCTTGGCAGAGGCGTCTACCTGTGAGGATGAACAAGTGACACTACATCAATACACCTGGCACATGTCACAGAGACACAGATTAGAAGACATTTGCTGTTTACAACAAGGCATAGTATGCATCCAACGCATTGTAGCTTTGTCATAGGGACATGATCCTCTGGGGAAGGCCAAAAGCAGTACGTGCCATATTGAAAGGACACAGGTGGAATGAGGGCAACTACACAATCAATGATCCAGGCTCACACTGTGCATCACACCCACCCCTCCTGTCTCTGGGCACTGCTGGGAGGACTCTGCACACACCCCTCCTGTCTCTGGGCACTGCTCGGAGGACTCTGCACCCACCCCTCCTGTGTCTGGGCACTGCTGGGGGGACTCTGCACACACCCCTCCTGTCTCTGGGCACTGCTGGGAGGACTCTGCACCCACCCCTCCTGTCTCTGGGCACTGCTGGGAGGACTCTGCACCCACCCCTCCTGTCTCTGGGCACTGCTGGGAGTGATAGGCACCCACCCCTCCTGTCTCTGGGCACTGCTGGGAGGACTTTGCACACACCCCTCCTGTCTCTGGGCACTGCTGGGAGGACTCTGCACCCACCCCTCCTGTGTCTGGGCACTGCTGGGGTGACTCTGCACACACCCCTCCTGTCTCTGGGCACTGCTGGGGGGACTCTGCACCCACCCCTCCTGTCTCTGGGCACTGCTGGGAGTGATAGGCACCCACCCCTCCTGCCTCTGGGCACTGCTGGGAGGACTCTGCACACACCCCTCCTGTCTCTGGGCACTGCTGGGAGGACTCTGCACTGGGAGGACTCTGCACACACCCCTCCTGTCTCTGGGCACTGCTGGGAGGACTCTGCACACACCCCTCCTGTCTCTGGACACTGCTGGGAGGACTCTGCACCCACCCCTCCTGTGCCTGGGCACTGCTGGGAGGACTCTGCACACACCCCTCCTGTCTCTGGGCACTGCTGGGAGGACTCTGCACCCACCCCTCCTGTGTCTGGGCACTGCTGGGAGGACTCTGCACACACCCCTCCTGTCTCTGGGTACTGCTGGGAGGACTCTGCACCCACCCCTCCTGTGTCTGGGCACTGCCGGGGGGGACTCTGCACACACCCCTCCTGTGTCTGGGCACTGCTGGGGGGACTCTGCACCCACCCCTCCTGTCTCTGGGCACTGCTGGGAGTGATAGGCACCCACCCCTCCTGCCTCTGGGCACTGCTGGGAGGACTCTGCACACACCCCTCCTGTCTCTGGGCACTGCTGGGAGACATCAGGCATTCCCACCCCTGGGACCCCCCTACAGTACATGGCATGTGGGTCACACCTGGACACAATGCCAGAAGTCACAGTCACGAAAAAGGAGCACAGTCTGTGCCAGTGGACACTGCACTCACCTGATAACCTGGTCGCCCATACAGCATGGGGTACTGTGGGAGGATCACATCCACCAAAGCCATGTTCTCCTCCAGGGTGAATGGCTGTGACCTCTCCACAGCCCTTGACATGGTTCCAGGGAATCAGTAGCAGCAGCTGGGTCGTGGAATACAGAGATGTGCAGGCAAGTGCTCCCTCATGGGACCTGGCTGCCTTATATCTGCCTTGCTGGCCCATTTCATTCACAGGAGTGCAGAGTGATTGGTCACTCACATTTGCATCCTATGTTTCCTCCAATCCCTTCAAACCTAGCAGTCAGTGGGTTCTTATTCTGTTTTTTTCGTCAGCATGATGTCAACCCCACAAACACATTGCAACAATGTAGATTCATTCCAACTGACTTCTGCTGTGCACCTTCCAGAACAAATTCAAACTTAAAACTTGGTCTCCATGACAACCAGCATGCATGTAGGCCTTAATACTTGTCCCCCATGTGTCCCCTATGTAATTTGGAGCTTCACACACAGGTACGGTGCGTTCCGGGGCCCTAGGGCACCCCAAATGCATAGCAACGGCCCGTACACACGCCTGTACGCTCCCTATCACTATGGGTGTCCTCGCGTATGCATACTCGTAGTGGTACGGACCGTACACACGCCTGTACGCTCACTATCACTATGGGTACGCATACGCGATAACACCCATAGTGATAGTGAGCGTACAGGCGTGTGTACAGGCCGTACCACTACGAGTACGCATACGCGAGGACACCCATAGTGATGGTGACCGTACAGGCGTGTGTACGAGCCGTACCACCATGGGTGTCCTCGCGTATGCGTACTCGTAGTGGTACGGACCTACACACGCCTGTACGCTCACCATCACGATGGGTACACATACGGCAGCACTCCCATAGTGATACGGAAAGGTACACAGGCCCTCTTAGCAGTAGTACGGTGTTTTTCACACATCACAGTGGTGACAGGCAGCACACAGGAAGGGATAGGGCTGACATACTTGTCCATGGATAGACATCAAGGCATTGTCTGGCCAGTACTACATGTGTGGGGCACAGGTGTGAAAGGGTGTGATGTGGCACAATACTCCTGAGTGGAGAAGGCACCAGATGTATGATGAGATGTGTACATATGTAATGTGCGACGGTGCAATGTGTGCCAGGCATGCCCTTGACTCCTTTGACATGTGTGCATGTCGTACTGCACACTTGGCATGAGCGTCACTGGGATGGCATGGACACCAACTCACGGAAGTGTCCCCTGAGGCCCGGTACAGGGGTTACCACACCTGACATGTCACTACCCATGGTGCACGATGTGACTGTGTCATGTATGTGTGGGGGGTTCACATTAGGTAGATGTTTGAGCTCCCTCAAAAGCTGCAGCCGTTGCAGCAACCAACATGTGTCTGTGTGGAGATGGCCATGGCACACTGTTACGCACACCAGGCCACATGTGGTCTCGGATGTGAGGTGCGTATGTATGCATGGGACACGGTTTTGCGTAACAAGGACATGTCTGCATCCTCTCAATGAATGTGTGGTGAGTCATGACATGTGCACCTTCATGGCAAGGTGTGTGGGCTGTCCTAGTGTAATGTCATGTGACCTGTGGCTCTAGTGTTCCGCTACCAGTCTCTGCAATCGACATCCTACTACTGCTGATGTGTGGGTGTATGTCACTCCTGTCTTGCGTCTGGCTGTTCACTTGCACTGGGACACAGCTAATCCCATGCCATGGCATGTGGAGGTTCTCAATCTGCGTGTGTCGCTGGGTCTTGGGAGGAGTGTCACCTGCCAGCCATACGTGTCCAGGGCATGTGGCACATACCTCACTCCGTATGTAGCATATGTGTATAGACAGATTAACATGTGCTCAGGGCAAATTATTTGTTGTAGTGGTGCACTCACTCCTCCTTGTCATTTCCAATTTCCTGCAGAGCACCGCCTCTTCCCCGAGCAATTCCGGACTTGGCTGACATGCGGGAGAATGATCGTATCCGGTGCTACCGCTTCCCCCAGCGGTTGATTCTGGAGTTGACGGCGAGACTGGCACCACACCTGCAACCGCTGCACAGGTATCCTACGGCACTGACACCCAAGCTGAAGGTAATGGCAGCCCTACATTTTCTAGCCACGGGTACCTTTCAAAATACCATAGCTCATGTTGGTGGCATGTCCCAGAGCATGTTCTGCCGTGTGCTGCATGATTTCTTAGAGGCCATGTTGATTCACCTGGATGAGTTTATCCATTTCCCAACCCCAGAAATGTTGACTGGGGTCAAGCGTGGATTCTATGCTTTGGGAGGGATGCCCCATGTCATTGGGTCCATAGATGGGACACATGTAGCTTTGGTACCACCACACGCACAGGAGGTAGCGTTCCGCAATCGCAAGCACTACCACTCCATCAATGCCCTTGTGGTGTGTCTGTCCAACATGGTGATTTCACATGTCTGTGCTCGTTTCCCAGGATCAGCACACGATGCCTACATCATGAGGCGTAGCAGGATGCCTGAAATGATGACGCAGCTGCGCAACGAACGAGCATGTGTTGTTGGTGGGTACACTCTGTCTGTCCTGTATTTAGCGTTGACTTCCAGCACGACCGCTTCTCCTGTTCTAACGATGTCCATGTGCTTCCCATGTAGGGGACGCTGGCTATCCCAACATGCCATGGCTGATCACACCTCTCCGCAACCCCATCACGCCGGCCCAGCTCCGCTACAACACCGCCCATGGCCGGACAAGGCGAGTGATAGAGAGGACGTTTGGCCTGCTGAAGAGCCGATTCAGGTGCCTACACAAGACCGGCGGCGCACTCCCATATGCCCCGGCGAAGGTCTGCAAAATCTTCATGGTCTGCTGCATGCTGCACAACATGGCAGTTGAGAAAGCTGTGCCACTCATCCTGGATCAAGATGACGAGGACCATCCACCCGTGGAGGACGAAGGGCTTGGCAATGGGGCTAGTGATGTGGAGGATGTGGAGCCGCAAGAGGACATCCAGACTCGGCTCATACGCGACTTCTTCGCTTAGTGGTGAGTACCAGTGTCTGAGTGTGCACGCATTGGTCCCTGTGTGGCATGTGTTGTGATGTGTGTCTCCACCTGCATGTATGGCACGTGAGTCAGAGGTGTGTGTGGGTGTGTCACTGGAGTGATGGTGCCAGTGATGGTTGTATTTCCCCAGTCATAATTGTGACCTAGCATGTTGTCATCCATACATGTGTCGAGTAAATGCACATGCAAGTGGCTGTGCTTCTTGTGTCTGACTGCTTGTGTGTCTCTCTTCCCCAGGTACTTGCGCATGCCGTCTGCTGCTTGCATTGTTGTGGCACTGCTATTCCTCATGGACACGTCATCGTGTGCTGACTCAGCGTTACAGGCACGGACAAGTTTGGAAGTCTCCTTAGGGTAAGGGATGCATCAGGGGTGTATTGGGTGTGGCAGTTGTTCACGATGTATGCACACTGCCCCTGTGGATGTTTGGTTCCTCTGCAGACATGTCGCATCACCATGGTGCACATGACATGCAGCTGGGTACACCTGAATAGATGGTCAGACTTGTTGACAGTCATCAGTGATGGGATGGTGGATTGTGATGATGGCATCAATGTGTGTAACACTGCCCTCGGACACATACGGTTTGCATTGGGTTGACATGCTGTGGGGCTTCCACTTCAGCTGATCAATGGTGTATGGCAGGCTCTCCGTGAGCAGCTGTAGGTGTTCAGCTGTGAGCCGACGCTTGTGTGCCAGTTCCATGGCTCTCACGCATTTGTGCTGCAGAAGGGGGGTGCCAGTGTTGAACCCACATGTTACTCCACATGAAGTGTTCATGTGTACTTCAAGTTGCCTCTGCAATCCCGAAAACATGACTAATAAAGGTGTCCCTAGGCCTCCAAGGTGCCTCTTCTCAGTCAATGCTGGTGTGTTGCCACGGTGCATCCAGCATGTCTGGCATGGTTTTCCCTGATAGTGGCTATGTGTCTATGTGTCGAGTAGCAAGATGCAAGCTGTGTGTGTGGGATGTGACTGTGTATCGTGCATGATGTCCATGACTGTGTGGGTATTGTGACATGTGCCATCCCCATGCATCCAACGTTGGCCAGGCCCCCATTAGGTGCATCCACCGGACTCAAGCTTGCAGGACATGGTTCTGCCACCTGTCTACACATACCTGGGTGCCCCCCAGGACACTGGACATGATCCCTGACCTCTGCGCATGACTGTTGCTGTACTCAATATGTCTGTCAGCACGGTTGTGCGGCCACCCCCTCAGCTGGTTGGGCCCATCACGGGTGTGTATGGTGCTCCATGTCTGTCTTGCCTAATACACTGTGACCCGTGTGTCCTGTGCCAGACTCATGCCCCAGGGTGTGGATGGTTGAAGTCAATAGAGAACTCAGGCATGGTTAGACTTTACAAGACACATGTAAGGTAATAATGCAAAAGGTAGGCATCTTCTCTTTATGGTGTAACTTTTTATTTTGGTGGGGGTGGGGGGGGGAGGGGGGTATGACATGAGGGGCTTTCCGGGTGTTTGGAATCCAAAGTTCAGTAGGGGAGTTGGTGTCCTTGCCATTGGAAATCCTCAGAGTCCATGCCACAGTCTTTGTCAACATTGGTCAGACAGTGACCAGCAAGGCCATGTGGCAGAGAATGTCTTTTGATGCTGTGATGCTGTTGCTCCAGTGGGCCAGGTGCCAGGCCAGGTGTCCTGGGAGATGGTGATGTAGCGCCGACCCTCACGGTCTTTTCCGTGGACGACCCGCCCTCCTGCGGGGACCCTCAGAAGCAGGCCGTGACGACATCTGGGATGCTCCATCGGATGTTTCCTCCTCCTCCTGATCCCTCCCTGTGGGTGGTGATGTTCTCCGCCTTCTGGCACAGGGAGGGTTGCCCATGTTGTCGGCCATCTGACGGAGTGTATCGTGAATTCCTGTGTATGCCGTCACGAGCTCAGCCTGTCCGTCCTCCATCCTCCGTTGGTGTTGCAGTAGACAGGCATGTAGCTCCGCATGTTGCTGGGCCTGCTGGGTCTTGATCCCCTCGAGGACGGACACAACCTGGGCCAGGCCCGTGGTGTCCTGCCGGTATGTGTCCAGGATGTTTCGGACATGGGAAAATACCGGGTCCCCAGCCAACTGGTCAGGCTGGCGCCTCCGCCGTCCTCCACTCCCACCACCCCTGCCCACTTGCACCTGGCCTGCCCTTGTGGGCACATCGGGTCTCCGGGACCCCTGAGGGGTGGCATTGGCGTTGTCGCCTGCCTCCTCCTGGGTGCCCGGGACACCGTGTCCCTCCTGGCCAGCCTGGCTGCTTTGTGGTGGTGGGGCAGGGATCCTGGGTGTCTCCTGGGATGTGGCAGGAGTGGGGGTGGTGGTTGGCCCCGTTGTACCTGACGCAGGTGCTGCAGGTCGTTGGACACCAGAGGGGCCAGGTTGGTCGGGGTCATCCACAGAGTGGTGAGAGTCGTCGCTGCCGGTGGGATCGGCCTCCCGCAGAGCCGGGTCCTGTGAGTCTTCTCCCCAGTGTTGGGGGGTGAACCACGAGGTTGACCTGTGTGTGAGAGAGACAATGTTAATTTAGGTCCATGCAACATCCATGTTTCATCAGTTTCTAAGTTGGAACATTTCCTCTGGGAATTTGGATCTGTCTGGCATTCCACTCACAGTGCACTTGTGCATGGGTGTGTCCCTTGGGCACAGGTTTGGCGCCTTTAACTATGTGTGGCACAGTCTTACTTGCTGCGTCAAGTGTGACTGCAGTCAGCAGTGGAGTGGGCAGGTGTGGCGAGTCATGCATTGGCGCCTTCCGTGTTGCACTGTACGTGGGCACATGAAGTAGTTACACACACTTCAATGATGCAGGTAGCTGTCGTTGTGCTCGTGCACAGGTTGTGACATGGCCCTGTGTTTAGCCATGGAGGAAAGGGGGGGTGCTGGCACTGGCCACCCTTGTCTACATGCACGCAGTCCACCTGCTGACGAGCAGACATTCCCACACACCAAAGGACTGATTTGCTCTCCCTGTGTCTCCCTCCCTCTCTGTCCCCCTCTCCCTCCCTCTCTGTCCCCCTCTCCCTCCCTCTGTGTGTCAGCCTCCTCCCTCTGTCCGTCTCCCTGTGTCTCCCTCCCTCTCTGTCCCCCTCTCCCTCCCTCTCTGTCCCCCTCTCCCTCCCTCTGTGTGTCAGCCTCCTCCCTCTGTCCGTCTCCCTGTGTCTCCCTCCCTCTCTGTCCCCCTCTCCCTCCTTCTCTGTCCCCCTTTCCCTCCCTCTGTGTGTCAGCCTCCTCCCTCTGTCCGTCTCCCTGTGTCTCCCTCCCTCTCTGTCCCCCTCTCCCTCCTTCTCTGTCCCCCTTTCCCTCCCTCTGTGTGTCAGCCTCTGTCACCTCAGCCCAGCTTCCTGGGCACACACTGTTAGCAGATCTTTGAATGGCCCTTGGCTTGTTGATGTGAGTTTGTTTCTGATCTCCAGGCACCCATTGGGTGTAGTGTGTGTCTCTGCGCTGCTGCTGTGGTGGTGTGTGCTGCCACTCTTTCACAATGTTGGCTGTTCATTAGCTGCTGTCATGTGCAAAACAGTCCCTTCACCCCCATGTGTTGATGCAAGGCGTCCGCCATTTGCTGGCAAGTCTTTCCTGTGTGGGGACACAGTGTTTGTCTGGCTGTGACCTAGGCCATATGGGCAGAGGGCATTGTTGTCTGCTTCTGAGTTGCACTATGTGAATTTTGGGGCCCACCCTCCCGCCATCCGGGTTACCGTGTCATGTGTTGGTGTCTTCTGTGGCCTGTGACTTGACATTGTCCAGCTGGGTGCATGGGGCATGGTGGCGGCAGTGGCATGTGCGTGTTCATGGAGTGTGGTTGAGTCATGCGATAGCTTGGGGTGGTTGCGTGCCTGTTTGTGATTTTGGTTGTGGATGACGTTCCCCCCATGTGAGGTGCGTTGTTTGTGTACTCACCCGGGTCTCGGAGTCCTCCTAATCCCTCCACTGTCTCCACCGGCAGTATGGCCATCACCCTCTCCTCCCAGGGATGGTAGTGTACGGGTCTGCGGGACGGCCCTCCTCCAGTGGCGTTGGCCTGGTTGTGTTCATCCAGCATCTTGGCTCGGACCCTCCTCCGCAGATCGTACCACCTGGCTTGGCATTCCTGCTTGTTCCTTCTGGTGTCCGCAACAGCATTCACAGCATCGACGATGGTCTGCCACATGGCTGTTTTTTCTGACATGCTGGTCTGTCTGACCAAGGTTCCAAAGAGCTGTGGCTCGACTCTGAGGATTTCATCGACAAGGACCTCCAACTCTCGGTTACTGAACTTTGGATTCTTGTTAGTGGGCATGGTGAGGGGTGTGGGTGTGGATGGTGTGGGGGGGGTGTGTGGATGGTTGTGGGTGTGTGTGTGTGGTTGTGCAGGTGTGTGTGTGAATGTGATGAGGGTGTGTTTGAGAAGGTGGTTGCGTGAAGTTGTGCAAGTGTAAGGTGTGGTGGAGCTTCCTAGTTTGGTGCTGTAGGTTGGCTGCGGGGTCTGGCAGCAGTGAGTCTGTTGCAAAGGCTCATGGTTTGTGTGTGTGGGCCCTTTTTATTGGTCCATTGGTGGGTGTGGCTGTGTTTGAACTTTGGGTGGGTGTGTTATAAGGAGTGGTGGTGTTTTGGGCCTCTGTTTGTTTTTGGCTATTGCAGGTCAGTGAATGTGTTGTTTTGGTAGTTGTTGGACATGTTCTGTGGCTTTGTGCCATTCGAATGGTGTATTCTTGTGTCGTTTTGGTTTTTCCTGGTTGTGTACGTGCGTTTTTTGGCGTGTATACGGTGTGTACATGGGCCTTTTTGTTGTACAGTGCTGTCCTTGTGTGTGGCTTGGTACGAGTCGTACTATCGGTTGTGATGTTGGGGCCTGGGGTGCGCTCCGTCCTTAGGATGTTGTGGTGTGGGTACGCTCCATGCATACGCGGGTGGGGGTAGGACTCGAACGTACAGGGGTGTACATACACGGTGGTACGACACGTACAGGGGTGGGGGTACGACTCTGACGTACACGTGTGTACATACACGGGGGTACGACACGTACAGGGGTGGGGGTACGACTCTGACATACACGGGTGTAGGTACACGGGGGTACGACACGTACAGGGGTGGGGGTACGACTCGAACATACAGGGGTGTACATACACGGTGGTACGACACGTACAGGGGTGGGGGTACGACTCGAACGTACAGGGGTGTACATACACGGTGGTATGACACGTACGGGGTGGGGGTACGACTCTGACGTACACGGGTGTAGGTACACGGGGGTACGACACGTACACGGGGGGGGGTACGACTCTGACATACACGGGTGTAGGTACACGGGGGTACGACACGTACAGGGGTGGGGGTACGACTCGAACGTACAGGGGTGTACATACACGGTGGTACGACACGTACAGGGGTGGGGGTACGACTCGAACGTACAGGGGTGTACATACACGGGGGTACGACACGTACAGGGGTGGGGGTACGACTCTGACGTACACGGGTGTAGGTACACGGGGGTACGACACGTACAGGGGTGGGGGTACGACTCGAACGTACAGGGGTGTACATACACAGTGGTACGACACGTACAGGGGTGGGGGTATGACTCGAACATACAGGGGTGTACATACACGGTGGTACGACACGTACAGGGGTGGGGGTACGACTCTGACGTACACGGGTGTAGGTACACGGGGGTACGACATGTACAGGGGTGGGGGTACGACTCGAACGTACAGGGGTGTACATACACGGTGGTACGACACGTACAGGGGTGGGGGTACGACTCTGACGTACATGGGTGTAGGTACACGGGGGTACGACACGTACAGGGGTGGGGGTACGACTCAAACGTACAGGGGTGTACATACACGGTGGTACGACACGTACAGGGGTGGGGGTACGACTCGAACGTACAGGGGTGTACATACACAGTGGTACGACACGTACAGGGGTGGGGGTACGACTCTGACGTACACGGGTGTAGGTACACGGGGGTACGACACGTACACGGGTGGGGGTACGACTCTGACGTACACGGGTGTAGGTACACGGGGGTACGCCACGTACAGGGGTGGGGGTACGACTCGAACGTACAGGGGTGTACATACACGGTGGTACGACACGTACAGGGGTGGGGGTACGACTCTGACGTACACGGGTGTAGGTACACGGGGGTACGACACGTACAGGGGTGGGGGTAAGACTCTGACGTACACGGGTGTAGGTACACGGGGGTACGACACGTACAGGGGTGGGGGTAGGACTCGAACGTACAGGGGTGTACATACACGGTGGTACGACATGTACAGGGGTGGGGGTACGACTCTGACGTACACGGGTGTAGGTACACAGGGGTACGACACGTACAGGGGTGGGGGTACGACTCTGACGTACACGGGTGTAGGTACACGGGGGTACGACACGTACAGGGGTGGGGGTACGACTCTGACGTACACGGGTGTAGGTACACGGGGGTACGACACGTACAGGGGTGGGGGTACGACTCTGACGTACACGGGTGTAGGTACACGGGGGTACGACACGTACAGGGGTGGGGGTACGACTCGAACGTACAGGGGTGTACATACACGGTGGTACGCCACGTACAGGGGTGGGGGTACGACTCGAACGTACAGGGGTGTACATACACGGGTGGGGGTTCGACACGTACACTGGTGTACATACAAGGGGGGTGTACATTCACGGGGAGTACGACTCGAACGTATGGGTGCTTGGGGGAGTGTTGGGCGCGTATGCGGGCACATGTCTCCATGGTTGCAATGGGAGTTCGGTGCGGACGGTGTTTTTACCATACGGTTGTGACCTCAGACGCACGGGTTGGATCGTGATTCCTCGGTCGGACTTCACTTTTCACATTTGCACGGTAAATCGTCCGAGGACGTGTCGGACACATTTTCTGACCCGAGGACGTGTGGGGAATGATTCCCAATGCGGTTCGTATGGACTTTTTACCATGCGAATCGTGATTGCCAGTTTGTACGGCACTTGTACGATTCGTACGGTAAAAAGACCGGATACGAGTCGTACGGGGGAATTTTTTACAGGATCGTAATTGGCACCCTAGTGTATTCATTTGTTTTGATCGTATTACATTTTTGGTTTCCACCACACTTTTGATTAATTTGTGCTTTTCTAATTCTGATATATTGGCACAGTTCATCCCAGACATTAAATTGTAAAGTGTGCTAGAAAAAAAGATAACATCATACAGCCTTCCTCAAGTGCTTCCCTGTAGCCAGCATGATTGTCACATAAATCATCTCACTTTGAAGTCAGAGAAAGAAAAGTAAACACCAAGATCGCTGGAAGACACAGACAGACATGTTACCTCTGTCTTTGAGTTCACAGCAAATATGACAGATAAGAACAAGATTTAAGGGCCTGTTTACATAGATCCAGTACTGGCAACGGCAGGAACAAACTCAAGCTGGACAGCCTAAAACAAATAGAGCCAGTAAATAGAAAGCAATCAAATGCGAGTTACAAACCACAAGACCAATGGTAAGCAGTGGGTAGAATGCATTCACAAGGAAGCTTTTCAAATGTCCCCAAGATGTCATTAGCAAACCAGACAGCTGTGCTGTCTGGCAGGCTTCAACCTAAACAAGCATTGGCAAAGCTAATATGCTCACCTATACAAACAAGAGCTATTGGCTTTGGCAATTTGTTTTTGCCATATTGCACACCAGTGTGGCTGTTGTTCAGCATGGCTAAAAGTTAGTGGCTAGGATTGTTCTAGTGTGGGGTGGGTGAGTAGAGTGGGGTGGGGTGGAATATGGTGGAGTGGGTTGGGGTGGATTGAGGTATTGGGATGGATTAGGCTGGAGTAGATTGGGATGGATTGAATTAGGATAGAATGGGTTGGATTGAGTGTAGTGGGGTGGATTGGAGTGGGTGGACTTGATGGATGGATTGGATTGGAGTGGGGTGGACTATAATGGGGTGGATTAGGTTGGTTTGGGGTGGGGTGGATTGCGGTTTAATTAGATTAGAGTAGGGTGGTTTGGAGAGGAATGAATTTGAGTGAAGTGGAGGTGGGTGAATTGGACTGGACTGGAAGGCAGTAATGGCTCGTGGAGGGAGTGCCCCGGGGCGGGGTGGGAGAGGGGCATGGTGGGGGGGTCGTGAACTCCGGCTCACGGCCGACCGGAGTAATGTAAACAAATAAATAAATAAAATGAATTTCATTGCGTGCGCTGAAACGCATTTGGCAACTTGCTGTACTGCGTTGCGTGAAAGGAAGAGAGTAGAAATGCACCGTATCTTCTGCCCTCTCATAGTGCTGGGGCATTTCAGGCAGCCTAGCGCCAATGCAAGCACCCTTCCACCACGGTGCAAGGATGCCTGCATTGCAAGGAGAATTGTTTTTGTAAGGGACACCTTCCTGCACGAAAACTATTTCTCAAGGCAGTTTCCTCTTTCTATATGTGCTGCAGAATGTAGCACACATAGAAAGAGGAAACAGAGAGGAGAAAAAAAAGATTTTTCTCCTCGTTACGCTATCCTCTGGAAGGTGTAGTGATTTCTCATTTGTACATGTGGGATTGACTGAAATCCATTGGTGGATGAATGGGAACGCCCATGTTCCACCCATGGAACTCCTCCCAGAATTAAATGTAATGCAATGCAGCACCACCAGCATTGTGTTAATTTTTTTTTACAAAGCCATGCAAGGCGGTGCAAATTGCCCCTTGTGTGGATTTGTAAAATTCTTCTAGCATTTTGCGTCCTGGATACGCCACAAAAGTGGGGCGCTGCAAGAGATAGCTGAGAGCTTTATCCAACGGGGGGAGGGAGCTTGCAGGGTGGGGTGATGGTGAGGGCAGGAAGAGGGAGAGGGGGGTGCGCGAGCGCCATCTGATCTCGCTTTATTAAGACAACAGCCCTCGGGCCCCCGAGCCTGCACCAGTCGCTGCAGATTTAAGCCATGTTGGATGATGTCACTGGCAAGCTATGAAGAAACTCAGGCCGATTTTTTTTCCTGTTTCAAGCAGCCCCTGGCAGAGCCCTCTCAGTTCTGGACCAGAGGACCGGCCACCAGATGGGCTCTCTCTTTGCGGCTTGAAAAAAACCTTCATATATACTGGGCTGATTGTGTTTGTTACAGTAATTACAGATGTGCACGTTTTGAACTAATCGTAAGAGTAATTACTCAACATTATTTCGTATACTTTAAAATCGGAAACATGTTCCTGTGGTGGTGTATGCTAGGTCCGCGTTAAATCTGCTTAAATAAAAAACTGCAGATGTGTGACTTTGAGCGGCCTGCGAGTACTGAAATGCGGTTACTTTTTACATTTTCATCGACCTCTGCATGGTTTGATCGGGCGACCAGATTACGGTACAAGCAAGGGGCATGTATGCTGTGTAGAGACTTGCATAGGGAGTTTCACATCAGAATGAAGTGCAGTAGAGTGGAACCTGAACTAATGTTCTAAAGGACAGAATATTATTGTGTCTTCATAGATAACAAGGCATGACAAAACCAGTAAATCTTGCCTTTTTGACCTATTGGCTTTCCCAACGACGTTTGCAGATGCTGGGGGGAAAGGTGCAATTGCGCCAACACATGCATGCATGCATTATGACTGCTGGCATTCTGCATGCGAACCAATGCGTGATGACGTATGCGCATGCATGCATCACCATACATGCGTGCATCTTCAGAATGATGCGGGCACCGTGGTATAAACTTTTTTCAAATTTGGAGCTCTACATTTTTTACAAAGTGATTTTTTTTACTTGTGCAAAGGGGCTTTTTTTGTGAAAACGTAGCGGCCTAGCAGCAGTTGGCAGCTTCCTGGCCTTCCAAATAAAGCACAAATAATAGTTTTATTAAAAGGGCGGGAGGGGTAAGGGAGCAATAGCCGAATTCACATTTTTTTGCAATTGCCATGAATTCTTAAAGAGATTCATGGAAAGTGTAAATCCATTTAAGAGGATAGAGATCTCTGCAAGGCGTCCAGGGCTGTAAATCCCACTCAAAGGGTCCTCAGTTGGTGTTCCAAGGAGTGATCCACCTATAAAGTTAGGGAACTTTAGGGAACGCCCTCAAACGTACATGAGTGGGCAATCTCCAACTACAATCCACCCCTTTCCATCTTGACAAGGGGTTTAAAACTACTCCAGCACAGGGCTAGCTTCAAAATCTCTCTTAGGGAGGGAAGGGGAACGGATCACCCGCAGATATACGAGGGGGAGGAAAGGGGGAGGAAGGATGTACAAGAAGGGGCGTTCTCTATGAGAAAAATATTTTCCCAGATGAGACAAAATGTGCATTTGCACATGGGATCCGATTTCCTCTGTTCAGAGTTCTGCGCAAAGGAGAGCTCTGTATAGCGAGTGAAGGAGCCTGCTTGAAAAGTCACATGGCTAGAAAGTCTTTCCAGGAGCACTCCTGGGAATATTATATGATTAGACAATCTGCACAAAATATGATCTGGCAGAGACCGAGATCTCTATGGATATTTTTCGTACTTTTATCTGGATTGGGCCAATATGTGCATGTTTATTTGTTTTATTTAATCTAACTCTGGGCGTAGTTCGCGAAGTAGCGCTACGCGAAGCTACGCAAAATGCACTTCGCACTATGCGAGCTACGCCTAGCACTTCACGAACTGCGTAGTACCCTGTTCGCACTGTGCAAGATGCTGTTTTCAATGATTTCACAGTGCGGACAAGCATCCGGCACTGTGCAATCATTGAAAACGGCATCTTGCACAGTGCGAGCTGTAGTTTTCTGCCGCTCGAGTAGATTTTTACTCGAGCGGCAGCTTTCTCAACGCGGACTGGAAGATTCTCATCTCGAGCGGTCGCGAGCATATGCGACCACTCGCAATGAGAAACCTGACCTCCCCGCGTTGAGAATCTCGCCGGGAGGTTTATTTTCCACGCTCGCGATCGGCAACTTGATGTTGCTGATCGCGAACGAGGAAAAAGTCTCGCCGGGATGTCATTTTGCTTGCTCGCGGTCGCCAACTTGCACGTGAGGACCGCGAGCAAGCAAAAAATAACCGCTGCACTACGCTACGCGTGTTTGCACTGTGCTACGTGCAATTCGCGTAGTGTGAAGTAGCGCAAACTTCGCAAACTACGCGAGTGTAGCGTAGTGCTTTGTCCAGGCTTAATTTAATCTGCACATAAACTAAATAGATAAAAAAAAATTAGCATTCCTTCCAAAACATTTATAAGTAGGTAAGGGATAGAATAAATCTTTATGAATCTAGCCAATCATACATTGAAAGCTAGTCACGCATCAAACTTTCGATTACACCCCAATCCGTGGTACATATCCTCCCTCCCCTTATTAGAAAGGACTATTAAATCCAAAATACTATTCATCATTTCAACTTTATTTCGGCCACTTGGGCCATAAAAGAATAAAACAGATAAACATACAATAAATAACATGTTATGCACCACATATTAAAATGCTCATTTAGAGTTAGCAGCATAGCAACATTCAGATCAGACCATCTTCAATTTTTGGACTTTACATAACGATTGCGGCTGATCCACATAGCTGTTAAAAATTTCGCTACAGCAAATACTATGGGTGCTGATAAATCAGTTTTTAAGATTCTGTAAGCTGAAATGTAATGCTTAAAACCCAGGTTTTTTAAAAGTGGAAGAAGCCAGTATCTCCGTGGTCTGTGGTAGGCTTGGTAGAAGAAGATTATATGCAGGTCAGACTCTGATGGGTGGCCACACGCTGGGCATAGAGTTGTTGAATTAGATGACCAGCTAACAGTGTGGGCTCCAAGAGGCAAAGTACCATAGCGCCATTGTAAGTAAAGCTTCCTGGTTAATGTTGGTTCAATATCATCTAGGACTGGTTCCCGGGTGTATGTATCTTTAAATCCCAGGAACTGTTCAGTAAGGGACCCAGCCCTAGCCTTCATAACTAGGGCACGTAAATTGTGCTCATAGTAAGCTGAGGAGATGGTTTTGCGGGAAGACATTGGGCATGTGTTGACTGGGTCAGTCCACAGATCGGGTCTTCCTATTGATTCACAGGAATGTTTATTATAAGCGAGCCATGGTACTTGATCAATTCTTATAAGGCGCAGAATATCTTGTAGCTCTATTCTGTAATTCTCAAGCTCTGGGGTACGCCATAATTTATGCCAGAAAATTAGAGGTTTGAGGCCTAGTTCCACCGCAATGGGTTTTAAGCCCAAGTCCAATCTTAAAGGTAATAGCGGGGTGCTTGGTGGTAGAGCTGTCAGCTGCCTCAAGAAGTTATTCTCTACAACCTGTATTTTCTGGATAGGTACATGTCCCCAGATTTCGCCCCCATATAGCCCAGCCGCCCTAGCCTGGGTTTTATAAATGTGAAGGCGTGGGCCTAATGGTTTATAGTTCAACCCACTCAACATCCTAGAAATAGCACCCGTCATCTGGGTTAACTTCAGATTCACTTTTGTCTGGTGTGAATCCCACCCCATTAGAGGATTAAAAATAACCCCCAAGTATTCAAAGGTGTATACCCTCTCAAGACTGGAGGTCCCTATCCGCGGGCTAGATCGGGTAGAGGCAGGTGGGTTGAAGATCATATATTTTGTTTTTGTAGAGTTGATCTCCAAACCATGCGACTTGCAAAAGTCGACAAAGCCGTCAAGGACCCTTTGTATACCCATAGGTGATTTGGAGAGCAACATGGTATCATCAGCAAACATAATTGCCGGTACCCTGCTACCCGCCAGCCTTGGGGCATCGATGTTACTAATCCCATCAAGATGATTAAAAATCCCGTTGACAAAGAGGCAAAAAAGGGTGGGTGCGAGCACACAACCCTGTCTAACCCCCCTGTCAACGGGAAAGGGATCTGAAAGGGTACCTCCTCTGCCACATCTTACCCTTGCGTAGTTGCCCCGATGTAGTTTTTCCAGAATGAAGAGTAGATCAACAGGAACCCCTGTAGCTGCCAAAACTGCCCAGAGTTTGTCCCTAGGGACTAAATCAAATGCCGCCCGCAGGTCGACGAATATCGTATATAAACTGCCTCCCTCGATTGTTACTGATTTCCAGTAGAGAAGGTTCAATCGGAAGATCTGGTCCACCGTTGAAACCCCCCTTCTGAAACCTGCCTGAAAGGGACTCAAGATGTTATTGTCATCAATCCAGGCCTGGAGCCGGTTCAGGATCACTCTACCAAAGATCTTTTGTGTGACATCTATGAGGCTTATGTGTTAAATGGTAGCGGCAGTTTCAGTCGATAACCTTCCAAGTATTTGCCCGGCGATAATCGCCTCTCATACCACTCGATAATTTACCAATAAAAGAGGCAGGCGCCGGAGACTGGAAGGCAGGAAACAAGGTTTTATTCCGTCGGAGCAGAACACATCAGATCAGACAGCAAGGTATCGTCACGAGGTGCTCTAACCGCATCTCTGAGACCTGGTCTCTTATACACTGGTTTATTGCTTTATTACACATAGTACATTCTTGAGATTCTTTTGAAGTACGGGGGAATATCCCCTGGAGCCCCGGTTCAGATCCGATCCCACACATAGATACAGTAGAAGTTCCCACCCTACCCGCAGTGGGAGATGGCTATCGCGCAGCAGGGAATTCCGCTAATTCCCGGGGTGTGTGCAACTGGCCGGGTCTCAGGGGGTAGGGGCTTTGATCTACTGTAATCCCTTTGATGTGGGGTGTTTCCCTTACAGTAGGGGCAATAAACTGCATCCGCAGGGCTAGGTGATGGCCTGGGACCAGTTCGGTCAATGGGGCGCAGAGGAAGGGGGTTATCAAATGAGAGGCATGACCATGTATGGGTTTGTCGGTCGGAAGTGGCTCCGTAGCAGGGTCGCGCAGAAGGAGAGGGTTTATGGCCTGTATGAGAGAGCGGGGGTGGCCAGCGCGCGGGGGATGCTCGCAGCGCCAAGGGGACCGCGCTGACGGTTGACAATGAGTGGGGAGAGAGTGGGGTGCCTAAAATGGCGGCCGTGCATTCGCTGTGCGTGACGCTGGGGAGAGGCAAGATGGCGCAGATGATGTTCAGTTTGCACGCTAAATTTCCACAGTCCTCCCTTTTAACATATCTCGCCAGCTTGCCTAGTTCGGATCTATCCCCATAATACCCCGTACCTCCACCTCGTTCAGAGCTTTCATCCGCTCGGTTTCAAAGTCCAAAGTCTTAGGGCAGATGCAGTTCATAAAAAGCGAACATAAAGGTGGCAGACACTGAATCCCCAAGCAACATCCACATAGTATCACAATTGGTATCAGGATAAATGAAAACAGCCTCCATCCCCAACCTTTAATAGTGTCCCAAAACCAACTCCCCAGCGACCATTCTTCTTGTTCTTGATGGACCTCTGCGGACAGTCTGTGGAGGTGTTCAATTGCTTTGTAGACTGAGGGTGAGTTATCCGGTACGTAGGTACAACAGCTGGACCCAATGATGCGGCATGCTCCTCCACGATCTGCTAGAACCACGTCTAGAACAAGGCGGTTCTGGAGAGCCACCAGGCGGACGGCCTGAAGCTCAGCGGTGTTGTTGGCGAGGGCGCCAGCTGTAATGTTCATTGCCGTTTCGACTGCCTGGGTTAAGTGGCGGATGGCACGGCTGTTTGCCATTGGACCCCAGAGAGGAACAAGGCCTTTGACTGCGTCCATGAACTGTGCTCCGGTGGAGTCGGCCTGAACAATGTCTTTGGCCCGTTTCTGTCGGTGTTGGTTTGCTGGGGCCACATACGTCGGAGGAAGGACAAAGGCGATGTAGCAGGTGCCTCCCCAACCTTTCGGAAGCCAGGTGTAGGCCTTAGTACCGCAGATGAAGTACATATTCGGGGAGGCAACAAAGGAGGGTGGGTCAACTGAGTCCAATGTTCGGGTGATGAGGCAGGAGCTGTGGCCCACCAGCTGTGCCCCCAGGCCTTCGAGGCATACAGACCCAGTGATGTTGATGACGGACAGGGCCACTGTTAGGGTGGCGGCCGTTCGTTTCCGGAGGTAAGAGAAGGTGGGTCTGGCTGGATTGTTGAACACTTGCATTTCAACTCGTTCTTTGGCAGGGATGTCCATGTGAAAGGAAGTGTTCGATCTCAGAGGGCAGAAGAGGGCAGAAGTTCTTCCAGTTTTGTTCAGCCAGAACCCATGGTAGAAGTGTGACATGGTTCTGCCGGAAGTGGCATTGTCCTTGTAGCTTTCTTGCAGGAGGATTAGCCAGGCGAGGCAGGAGCCATGGACAGAAAAAGGTGAAGGGATAAAAGGGATAGAGTGTCCAGTGGCATGTGGTAGCAGTCCACAGATCCAGCAATTAGTGGCGTTGGTAGCAAGATTGTGTTGGTGGAGCAACTGTACAAAGGAGTTATTCCAGAACTCCTTACGCCTTTCTCGGAGTTGGGGTGAAAGCGAGATCAGATGATGTTCTTTCGTGGTGGTAGGTTGAACGGTGGCCAGTAATGTCTTATGAGCGGGTGTGCTCTCCTCCATGATCCAGAAGGCGACCATGAGGAGAAGGCAGAAGAGAAGGGTAATGAAAAGTGCAATAGTCTTTAAGCTGTGCATTCGGTCAGTCTTTGGGTTTCTGTAGTGGATCTTCGGACGTCCGGTTGCTTCCATCATCTTCATGTTGGGCGCTTCCATCACCTTCAAGAGACTCGGTAGCGGGCAGAACCACAGACTTTGTTTGGTTTCTCTCCTGGTGGCCTTTGGGGTGACTAGGCTACCGCTTTGAGATTTTCACTTAGCTTGTGGTCTGCTTAGCCGAAGTTCTCTCCTTTCGTCGCAAGTTATACCCTTCTTTGGATGGCACAGTGGGATCAGGATATCTTACTAACTCGAGTGTCTCTGTATCTGGGCAGCGGCTCAGGGATGGTCGATCTTTGTCCAGGAGTTCTTCTTGGGCGGTGATGCTGTCCGTGGTTGTCAGGGTCGGTGATACCTTCTTGCAGTGGTGTGCATGCAGCCAATTGCGTTTCCCCTCCACTCGAAGAGCTGTTCGGGTGGTGATCAGGACTTGCAGGGGACCCGTCCACCGGGGCTCCAGACTCTTGGTGCGTTGGAAGTTACGCACTAAGACAAAGTCGCCGGGTTGGATGTCGTGTCCCGGGCCCCTGGAAACATCGGGAATGGCGTGCAGCACCTGCTGATGGATAACAGACAATGTCTTAGTTAGGTTATACAAATAGTCAGACATGAGGACGTCCGGGACGTCGTGGATGGACGATGGTTTTGGTGCAGTCCAAAGGTTCATGGGCCGCCCGAAGACGACCTCGTAGGGGGTTAAGTGGTGTTTGGTGGGGGTGGAACGCATTGATAGCAATGCTAGCGGGAGAGCGTCTGGCCATCTTAGCCCTGTGGTGGCGACTATTTTTGCTATCTTAAGCTTCAATGTGGCATTGTGTCGCTCAACCAAGCCTGCAGATTGGGGATGGAAGACCGCGTGGAACTTCTGTTTTACACCCAACCCTTTTAAGATGAGTTGGATAACTTCGGCTACGAAGTGGGGGCCATTGTCGCTCCACAAAATTCGACAAAGGCCGTATCGGGGGAAGAATTCCTTCAGTAGTACTTTTGCAGTAGTCATAGCGGTGTTGTCGTGGGTTGGGTAGGCTTCCACCCACTTGCTGAAGGCACACACAACGACGAGCACATACTTTAAACCTCGGCACCTTTCTAGCTGGACGTAATCCATTTGTAGGACTTCAAAGGGGTGATTGGGGACCCCAAACCCTCCCCGGGGTACAGCAGTTCCTTTCCCAGGGTTGTGTTGGAGGCATACTAGGCATTGTTGGACCAGTCGTTTGGCTGAGTCGGGTATTCTGTCGTTGTGCCAGACTTTGGAGATGAGTTCGATCATGGGGGCAGACCCTATGTGTGCGGGGGAGTGTGCCATGGTCAGCATGGGGATCAAGTATGAGTCGGGTAGCAACCATTTGTTCGAGTCTTTAGTTCGCCAACAACCGTCATCGTCCTTCAATCCTACCCGGGCCCATTCAGTTAATTCGTGTGGTGTGCTGGCTAATTGGATATCCCTAATCGTTTCCCTAGCATCCTTCCAATTCTCAGTTTGTGACCTGGTCACGTACATGCGGGTCGTGGACCTATTCTCGGCTGTGGTTCGGGCAGTAATGTCAGCTAGTGCATTTCCCTGTCCTACAATGTCTGTCACCTTCTTGTGTGCCTGGCATTTGATCACAGCCAGCCGTGTGGGGAGGAGGACTGCTTCGGTCAGGGCAGAGACTAGATCTCCATGCAGGATGGGTGTGCCATGCGAGGTCAAGAATCCCCTCTCTTTCCATAAGAGCCCAAAGTGGTGAACTACCCCGAAGGCATACTGACTGTCTGTGTAAATGTTTGCGGTTGTCCCTGCTGCCAGGATGCAGGCTCGTGTGAGGGCAATTAGTTCAGCCGCCTGTGCGGATCGCTGGGTGATGCGGGCTGTCTCAACAACGGTTCGGGCCGTGGTGACTGCATAGGCAGCTGAGGTGGTGCCATCGGGGAGCTTGATACATGAGCCATCCACCCACAGTTCTCCGTCAGGGTTCGGGATGGCAGTATCCCGGAGGTCAACCCTACTCTTGGTCTGTTCGTCGGTGAGGGTCACACAGTCATGTATAGGGGACGCATTGGGGTCAGTGTCAGGGAGAGGTAGTAGAGTGGCTGGATTCAGAGTGGTGCATCGTTTCAATGTGATGTGGGGTGCAAGCAGAGTCAGTTCGTACCCAGTCAGTCGTGCGCTAGTCAGGTGTTGAGTTTTGGTTTGGTTCAGGAGGGTATCAACAGCATGGGGCACCAATACAGTGAGGGGGTTCGAGAGCACGATCCCCTCACTTTGTCGGATAGAGACAGCAGCGGCGGCTACTGCTCGAAGGCAGGCGGGCAAGGCTCTGGCTACGGGGTCGAGAGTGGCAGAGAAGTAGGCACAAGGGCGTTGTTTAGGGCCTATGGACTGGGTTAGGACAGACAATGCACATCCCTCCCTTTCGTGGGTGTAAAGGGAGAAAGGTTTAGTGTAGTCTGGGGTTCCTAGGACTGGGGCTGAGCAGAGGGCGTCTCGTAATTCCTTGAAGGAGGATTGGCATCCGGGTGTCCAGGGGAGGGGGAAGGGGGTATCTTTAGCCAGCAGGGAAAGCAGAGGTTTTACGATAAGACTGAAATTTGGCAACCACTGACGACAAAAGGAGGTGAGGCCCACTAGGGACCGCACTTGCTTCTGAGTTTTGGGAACAGGGGTTTCTAGGATGGTTTGAATTCGGTCAGGGGTAAGTTTCCTCCCATCTTTGGATAGTAGGTGGCCTAGATACGTTACTTGGGGCTGGCAGAATTGCAATTTCTTTCTGGAGACCTTGTGACCGTTCTCCGCAAGGAAGCGAAGGAGGTGAATGGTGGCCGTGACGGCAAGAGGGGTGGTGTCGGCCGCCAAAAGAATGTCATCGACGTACTGTATCAATGCCACTCCATCGGGTAGTTGGACTGCATCTAGTTGCCTCTTGAGGGCTTGGCTGTAAATACTGGGACTCTCAGTGTAGCCTTGGGGTGCCCTACAGAATCTGTACGAACGGGCTTTTAAGGTGAAGCCGAACAGGTAGCGGCTGTCTGGGTGGATGGGGATGGAAAAGAATGCGTTCTTGAGGTCAATAACAGTAAAGATGGTGGCGGTGGATGGAATCAGGGTGAGGATGGTGGTGATGTCTGAGACTACGGGGTACTGGGGTATGACTACTTTGTTAACCTCTCGCAAGTCAACAATGAAACGGTAGGCTTTCTCATCCCCCTCGCCTTGCTTCTTTACAATGGGTAGGATAGGGCTGTTGCAAACATTACTCACTACTTCTTCTACCACTCCTGCCTCGACCAGGGACTCGATGATTTCCACCAATGCCTTCTCGCCTTCGGGGGATATCCGATACTGAGGAAGCTTTGGGAGCACTGCGTCCGGTCGGACGGTTATGTGTACCGGGTCGATCACCATGCGCCCTACATCTGAGTCGGTTTTAGCCCATAGATGTGAAGGTAATGTGTCGAGTAGGGACATATCCGCATCGGTTATAGAGAGCATACGCCGAGTGTGACAGGGTCTGAACAGATCTGGGTTATCGTGTAGGATGACTCGAACTCCGTCTGGGGAGCATCTGATAGTGGCTCGAAAATGTTTTAGCAAATCAAGTCCCATAATAGCATCGGGGGTGTTGGAGGAGAGCAGAAAGGTCGTGTCAGTGGTGTTATCTTCCAAGTCAAAGGGGATTGGTGCTGATAAGGGGTTAGTGGAGGGCATTCCGTCAAAGCCTATTGAGGTTACGTGTGAGCCAGACAAGGGTGCCCTAGGAATCAGTCGTTTAGATAACGCACTACGTGTCGCCCCAGTATCTACCAGGAATGGAGATTTTGTGCCCAAGACCTTAGCGGTGACGTAAGGGCCTTGCTGGTCAACACGGAGTTCGACTGGATCCCTCCCTTGCCCCTGGCGGTCCTATGCGAAGTCATGAGTGCTTTCATAGTCGGACTGCTGACACTGGTTTTGTCGGGGGCGATCAAAGGTGTTTGGTCTGCCTGGCCTGTCGTTGATGGTGTTGTTCGTGTGCCCTCGTCCCTGTTCTCTATTTCTGGGGTCATATGCTGCGTCTCTGGGGCCCCTATTCTTGTTCATTTCCAGAAGGACCGGGCACTGGGATTTCCAGTGTCCGAACCCTCTACAGAACGCACATTGATTTCCATCTAAGTCCCTCCGTCCGTTGTAGGGTGTAGGTGCATGGTCTCTAGGGGGTTGCTTTCTAGGGGCGGTTGGTTGGTAGTTCTCCTTCGGGGGTTCCCTTCCTATTGTCACCCCTTGCAATTGTGCTATCATCACCCTCTCCTTTAATTCCTTTTTCTTCTTCTCTGACGCCCTATCGTTCTCGTTTTTCTGGTTTTCGTAGTATTGGGCCATCTGGAGGATGGCTGCGGGTTTGGAGGCTGCCCAACTACTCTCGCTGGTCTGTAGTTTCTGGGAAACTTCTGGCGACAGACCCTTTACATAATTCTGGACAAAGAGGTGGTGTCCGGTTGCGGTGGTCATGTCTTGGCCACTGTAGTCGGAAAACACAGTCTCGAATCGGGAGAAGTATTCAGACACGTCTTCCTGGGGTTTCTGGCGGCAAGCCGTCACTATCAACCAGTCTACCTTTCTTTCAGGGATTAGAGTCTTCAGCTTTTGTACAATCTTATCTGGGAGCTCTAGGATGGCTTTCGGGGGTTTCTGTCCTGGTTCTCGCTGTTTATCTATGGTATCGAGTTGTACCCAGGTATATCCGAACGGCTCAGCGTGGTCAACTTTCCGGATTTGTTTCCACACATCAGCCGGCAGACATAGCCCAAAGAACAAGTCGATATCTGCTAGCGTCATTATCGTTGAGCCTAAGGCTGTACCTAATTCAGTGTAGAAGGCAGTCGGGTTCTTTCTCAAGTCGGGTAGGGTCTTTCTAAAGGTCAAAATATCTTGCCGGTCCCACGGCTGGTAGACCCAGTTATATACAACCCTTCCCTTCGCATCTTGGTGGTTGATGTCGTCGTGTGTTCCCTGACCCCGTGGGGGGACCCAGTAGGGGGCAGCTTCTTTAATGGGCATCATGGCATCGGCCCTTCCTCCCTTGGGTTTAGTTGCTATGGGGGTTTCTGTTTCGGTTGTTTGTCCATGTTCTTTAAGATGTCGGTAGACCTCGAGTGTACGAGTGAAGAGGTTCGCTACATCGCCCTCTCTTTCTTCCCCGATGTCTATCTTTCTATATAGGGCCGCTAAGCCTTCGGGACCTTTATCGTGGTACCTATCCTCATATGCATTCAGGGCGTGATAACAGAGCCGTACGACAAAGTGTCGTCTGCGGTTGTCGGCATACGATTTATACACATCCGTTATATACTCCTCACTTTCTTTTCGCTCCACCAGCGTCCCTACTATCCTATCGATTCCTGCTCGTTCATCCTTGGTTAATCGATTCATTCTGGTGGAATCGTTCTTTCTCATCTCATGGTCATCTAGCGTTATAGCCGACGTTGGGTTCAGTACAAGAGGCTCAGCCGGCGCGGAGGCCGTGAGGGCCGAGGCCCCTGTACTGCCTTCGTTCGTGTTCGGGGGTTGTGGGTGTTGCACTACTGATTGGGAGGGTGCATACGGAGGGGGCATGTAAATGGTCGGGGGACCTAACAGTAATTCGTCATTCGTTTGCTGCTTGGAGGACAACACAGGGTAGAGCAAAGAAGGGGTCCTAACAGCGTACTGGCCTGAGGTTTCGGGCTCCTGTCTTAGTTTAGTTTCCCTTCTCTCTTTTATGTCTTCTTCTAACTTTTTAGCGGCAAGGTGAGCTGCCTTTCGTAATTCCTTTTCTGCTTTTACTTCTTCCCTCTTTTTCCGTTGCGTCGCTTCTTTGCGCCACATGCCAATACTGTCAAGCATAGTAGGCGTCGTCTTATTGCTACGCAGAGCTACTTCTAGCGCTTCTATCTTGCGGTCGTCGAAGGATCCCATCAGTGGCCACTGACTTTCGGGCTCCTTCTTGGTATATTTATGCCACAGCTTGCTATAAGCCACGGCGACTAGTCCATATTTAGTGAACATGTCCTTATTAGGGGTGCCTTCCAGTGGAGCCGGGTGGTTCACCTCTAATAAGCGGTCCGGGCAGAACCAACTACCAATCAGTGGGGAGAAGATAGGCATGACGGGTTTCAACGGGGACAAAAGTCAGCACTACCTATCTTTTCACTGCTTGCAAAGACTAGACAGAATATCTCTATTCCTCGTTATTTGTAAGCAGAGAATACCTCCAAAGAACCAATATCGAACAACTAGTGTTCGGACAATCAATCAATCAATCAATGGGGAGATAAAGATAGGCACGACGGGTTTCAATGGGGACAAAAGTCTGCGTTACCTACCCTTCACTATTTGCAAAGACTAGACAGAATATTCCTATTCTACGTTATTTGCAAACAGAGAATATCTCAAAAAGCACTATTCTTCAAAACAATCAATGTTCGGACAATCAATCAATGGGGAGATAAAGATAGGCACGACGGGTTTCAATGGGGACAAAAGTCTGCGTTACCTACCCTTCACTATCTGCAAAGGGAGAGAGAGAGAGTATTTCTACTCCTCCCCGTTTGTAGACAGCGAATATCTCAAAAAGAACAATCAATGAGCAATACTAGTATTCAAACAATCAATCAATTATTTCGCACTTTTGTCGTGTTTCACGACCTTACCCGGACCGCATGGACAGTTTCTCGTCTTCCGCCTCCAGCGCCCGATCGTCCTCTATTCTCCGTATTTGCCGCGGCACTCCTGATGGTTCCCAGTCAGGACCGTAGATCACTCGAGAGAGGTCTGCTCGGAACCAGTGAAGTTCGGATGATCGGCTGCCAGACGAGGGTCTATTGGGCAGGAGCTCTCCCGATCGTTGCAGTCGTTCACTCTGTCGTCGGGACCTCTCCCACTGGATCCACGTGTCGCTGATGGGCCCCACGTTGGGCGCCAATTGTTAAATGGTAGCGGCAGTTTCAGTCGATAACCTTCCAAGTATTTGCCCGGCGATAATCGCCTCTCATACCACTCGATAATTTACCAATAAAAGAGGCAGGCGCCGGAGACTGGAAGGCAGGAAACAAGGTTTTATTCCGTCGGAGCAGAACACATCAGATCAGACAGCAAGGTATCGTCACGAGGTGCTCTAACCGCATCTCTGAGACCTGGTCTCTTATACACTGGTTTATTGCTTTATTACACATAGTACATTCTTGAGATTCTTTTGAAGTACGGGGGAATATCCCCTGGAGCCCCGGTTCAGATCCGATCCCACACATAGATACAGTAGAAGTTCCCACCCTACCCGCAGTGGGAGATGGCTATCGCGCAGCAGGGAATTCCGCTAATTCCCGGGGTGTGTGCAACTGGCCGGGTCTCAGGGGGTAGGGGCTTTGATCTACTGTAATCCCTTTGATGTGGGGTGTTTCCCTTACAGTAGGGGCAATAAACTGCATCCGCAGGGCTAGGTGATGGCCTGGGACCAGTTCGGTCAATGGGGCGCAGAGGAAGGGGGTTATCAAAGGAGAGGCATGACCATGTATGGGTTTGTCGGTCGGAAGTGGCTCCGTAGCAGGGTCGCGCAGAAGGAGAGGGTTTATGGCCTGTATGAGAGAGCGGGGGTGGCCAGCGCGCGGGGGATGCTCGCAGCGCCAAGGGGACCGCGCTGACGGTTGACAATGAGTGGGGAGAGAGTGGGGTGCCTAAAATGGCGGCCGTGCATTCGCTGTGCGTGACGCTGGGGAGAGGCAAGATGGCGCAGATGATGTTCAGTTTGCACGCTAAATTTCCACATATGGGTCTATAATTGGCTGGGAGCAGAGGAGAGCCCTTCTTAAAAACGGGAACAATCTCTGCGCCCAGCCAAGTAGCAGGAATCTCCATGCCTCGCAGAATATGGTTAAATAATAAGACTAGATATGGAGTCCAGACATCCACCTCCTGCTTAAAAAGGTCACCTGGGATACCATCCAACCCGGGGGCCTTGCCTGGAGCTAATCCAGCTATAGCCGCTCTAACCTCCTTGAATGTAAACAGGGAGATTTCTTTAAGATCCTCAGTGCATGAAGGGTAGAAAGCAGCCTGCTCCCCATCTGGTAATTGATATAGCGATTTAAAATGATCAGACCATGCACTAGGCGAAATATTCGGCTCCAGTGCTGGGGCCAATTCCAGTGAGCCAGTGTTCACTGTTCGCCAAAATGTTCGTGAATCCCCCCTGGCTAGAGATACAGAGAGGGATTCCCATTTCTGGTGTTCCCATTCTTTTTTCGCATTACAAATTAAAATTTTGTAAGCGGATCTCTTGGCTCTAATTATCTCGCTTCCCAGACCTGCTTTGATAGAGGTCAGGAGGCTTGATTTTGCAATGCAACAGGTCCTATTATACCAAATTGGACCAGCTGCGCAAGCAGTTGGCCTCTTTAGGGTACGAATGAGTGTTGCAGATACTGTCTCAGAGAGGGTTCTATGGCACTGTCCTACTTGTTCGCGATTACTCTGGTTTATGTCATTGACCATGAGTGCCTGGGCTTTTTCGAGTATAGGGACAACCCTTTGATAGAGTATAGGTATCCTCTCTGGGTTAGAGATGAATGTCTCCCACTTTACTCTACGTCTGTTTTGAGTCAGGCCGAGACCGGTATCCAGGAAATCCCTCAGTCCCAGCCTAGAATCTAGACCAGGATGGGCAAATTCTAGTTTCAGCGCATTATGGTCACTGTCATCCCTAGGCAATACCCAGAAGTCAATGATGCTTGACCACATTGGTAGTGGAGCCAGTATATAGTCCAGTCTTGACTCCCTACACTTGCTGTTAAAGGTGAAGCTAGCTGGGTTGTCTGAAGTTGTCCTACCGTTACATGCCCGCAGACCAAATCTCAAGGTTAGAGCGGTAACTTGTGTAGCAAGGGGGGTCCAAGCTCTAGGGGCTGTTGCTCGCAGGGGAGGTATGGACCACTCCATGTCCTCCTCCATGGCTAGATCCAGCAGTAGTCCCGGAAGGGGCTCATAGTGGGAGTTAAGATCCCCTCCTATCAAAAAGTGAGTGCCCTGTGGAATATCATTTAAAACTCCTGAGAGCTCCTCTATCGTACTTGAAGTCTGGGAGATCTTAGTTGGCCTGGAGTATACATTAATCAACAGAAGGCTGTTTGCATTCGGCCAGTCAAGCCGAACCATAAGAATGTTCGGCGAATCTTGTGGATATGCAACAGCCTTACATCCCAGATCGGTGGCTACCCAGGTAGCCAGACCACCTGAGGGACGTCCAATGCCAGCCCATGTTGCCTGCACAGAAAATGAAGCGAAGCCTATTTGGGTGAGTTGTTCTCTCGCCCAGGTTTCCTGAAAGAGGCAAATATCTTGGGCCTGGATAAATTCTCTCCATTCTGGGCAGTTGGCTTTATTTGCCAAACCTGCCACATTCCAGGACAGGATCTTGAGGGAGGGACGATTAGATATTTCCGGAACAATAATTGCAGAAACATCGTTCTCCCCCCCATCCTGACCTGGAGATTCCGAAGCCCGTGATTTCGCCACTTGGGGTGCGGATACCTCATGTGGGCTACACGTTGGGAGGAAAGAACCCATGTTTTTTTCTATGAATTGATGTACTCCAATTGTTTTAATATTTTCAGAAGGAGTAGTTGGCCTAATCAGTGTGTTAATAAAGTCATTGGACCCAGTTGTAACCGCCCCTTTTGACTTTATTGGTCAGTCGACCATATCAAGACTGCTAAATCTATTGTGAGTTAATAAGCAGTCAAAGCGTGGAGGCTTGGGGTGTGGAATTGCTCTAAAAACTGTAGGGGCCTGGTTTCTAGACCTTCTGGACACAAGTTCCCAACAATCTTCTCCCCGTTCGGGATCAACGGTTGGATAAAAAAAGGATAGAGGGAGGGAGTGAATCTGTGATCCTTGGGGCTGATAGGGCCAGCTACAAATGTGCGAGACAGTAAGAGGATCTCTAAAATTAATCAGTGCACAATCTCCCTGGATTGACTTCCTAGTATGTCCTATCCAGGGGATCCGTCTTACCATCAAAATCTCACTAAATATTCCTTCTGGCAACGGCCTATTCCTAGAGAGCCAGTGAATTACCTTATTTTTCAGGGCCTCCGCCGGCTCTCTAGTAGAGGAATTTAATTTGGGGATGCCAGCTAGAATTACAGTATAAGGCATTGCTTCTGGTGGTAGATCAATAGTTCTATAGTTATGATCAATGCCATTAGTGCTCATAGAAAGTATGTCTTTCTTCAGTTGGTCACTTGAGCCGAGGGCTTTGGTTATGGGGCTATGGTTTGAAGACACTGCAGGAACGTTGGGAAGCTGCTGCAATTGGGTGGGATGTAAGGTCGAGCTACCCGCCGCCCCTTGAGTCTCAGATGAAGAGATGTTGATGGTATGTGTAGATTTATTTTGTGGGATCTGGTTTATTGTGTCAGAGCCCTCGTCAACACGAGTAAGATCCATCTTACGCTGCACTAAGGCCTTTTCTATCTTAACTAGACAGTTTAAAATGGGGTTGAGTAAATCCCTCAGAAGTGTACCTATGTTCAATGGTGTTAGGCCCTCATCTCCCGCGGCATCAATTGTAATTGGTTTATTTTTGGACTGTGCGCCGGAGGATGAGTTGGCTTGCTTTAGGGGTTTCGTCATGGCTTTATTGGCTATACTAGCTGTATTGTTGCCTCGAGAAGGGATATATTTGAAGTTCTTAGTTTTAGCTCCTCTTATGCTTTGTGCCCCTTTTTTTGTCTTAGGGATTGCCCCTTCCCTCTCATATGCGGTAGTTAATTCATGCTGGGCTTTGGAAATTGGAGTTAGTACTTTGTCAGAAAGACTAGGTTCAATAATGGTAGGTAATATGGTCGAACTGGGTAGTGGGAGGGATAATAGACTGGGATCAGAGTGAATGGAAAAATCATGAATTGTTAAGGAGTCATTTAAGGTAACAAGTAGCGAATCTTCAACTATATTTGTCACTATTTCAGTTGCCCCCCCCCCATCCAACGTTGTAGCCCTAGCAAGAGGGGCCGGAGATGTTACATGTTGTAGAGGGACCAAAGAAGATCTTCTAGCCCACTCTAACTCTTGGGAAATTCGCCTTTCTAATATAGAGATTTCATCTATGAGAAGAGATCCCGCTTTCACAAAGTATGTGTCCAGTGTACCTGAGGGGGCCCCCTTGGCCGTCGAGGATTTGCTCCTAGTTGTCCTTGGTGACATCCTCAGCCTCTCGAGTGTAGGGAGCGAATCAATAGGGATCAGCGGTTAATAATGGTCCCTCTCCTTCCTCGTCCGTCCTCGAACGGCCTCAAACGGCCCGCTCTTTGCCCGGTCTTCGCCCCGGGCTACGACCCGCGCGCGTCCCGCTAGCGCGTATGGGTGGGGCTTTGTTGTTATAGGTTGCGAGGACACGGTTAGGGGAGGAGTCGGGAAGAGGACCAGGTGCAGCTGATGAATGCTGCGCTCAGCACCCTGGTCCTCGCAGTCCCGGGTGCAAGGTAATCCGGTTTCTGGCAGCAAAGTCTCTCCCAATCGAGGTACGGCGTAGCAGCCTTCTCCCCACGTCAGCAAGTACGGGATAAGGGCCCGAGAGTTCTGTGGATGAATCCGAGCCTGCGAGCGACACCCGCGAAGTGGGGGTCGCGAGGCTTGATGAAGTTAGGAGGGGAGGAGTCGGGAAGAGGACCAGGTGCAGCTGATGAATGCTGCGCTCAGCACCCTGGTCCTCGCAGTCCCGGGTGCAAGGTAATCCGGTTTCTGGCAGCAAAGTCTCTCCCAATGGAGGTACGGCGTAGCAGCCTTCTCCCCACGTCAGCAAGTACGGGATAAGGGCCCGAGAGTTCTGTGGATGAATCCGAGCCTGCGAGCGACACCCGCGAAGCGGGGGTCGCGAGGCTTGATGAAGTTAGGAGGGGAGGAGTCGGGAAGAGGACCAGGTGCAGCTGATGAATGCTGCGCTCAGCACCCTGGTCCTCGCAGTCCCGGGTGCAAGGTAATCCGGTTTCTGGCAGCAAAGTCTCTCCCAATCGAGGTACGGCGTAGCAGCCTTCTCCCCACGTCAGCAAGTACGGGATAAGGGCCCGAGAGTTCTGTGGATGAATCCGAGCCTGCGAGCGACTCCCGCGAAGCGGGGGTCGCGAGGCTTGATGAAGTTAGGAGGGGAGGAGTCAGGAAGAGGACCAGGTGCAGCTGATGAATGCTGCGCTCAGCACCCTGGTCCTCGCAGTCCCGGGTGCAAGGTAATCCGGTTTCTGGCAGCAAAGTCTCTCCCAATCGAGGTACGGCGTAGCAGCCTTCTCCCCACGTCAGCAAGTACGGGATAAGGGCCCGAGAGTTCTGTGGATGAATCCGAGCCTGCGAGCGAAACTTCACTCGATTCAATCCCCCACGGAGCTTTAGCGTGTCATCACAGCTCGATCAACACAAAAGTTAATTCTCCATAAAATGAATAAATCCCATGGCCAGGGAAGGTCCAACGTGGGTTCGACGCTTCTCAACTTCTCAGTCGCCAATTGAAGTGAAGAGACGTGCATATAATTGTAGACTCCTTTATTAATTGAGGAGCATCAATCAGGTACAACGTTCCTCTCCAACTCCAGCAACGGTTCTGGTCTACCACGCAGTGGAACCAGAACCCCATACAAACCCAAACATTCAGTGCGCCCACGAGGATGCAAAGCAACTCGTTACTAAGCAACACAACAGTCTGCCCAGAATCTCAAGGGCACTAGAGCGCACAGTCCCGCAACACTACATTAATCCTTCTTTGCGTTAGACTTTTTGCTTTTTAATGTAGCTGCTATTCAATTAAACAGAAAGTAAGAGCGCATAGTATGAGCCTCTGGTCTTGTCATAAAATTACGGGCCTTGAGAGTGGAGAGCTTGGGACAATTACAGAAACTCAAAACGAAACATAGCATTGAAAAGTAGGTGATATGAAACTATGAGGGCGGGCGCTCCAACACTTGAGGACCCCAAGACTGGATGGAAGTGTCACTCTCAACAGTTATGACCCTTCCTGGCCTCTACTCGCCCGCACTTCTGTCACTCCTGGAGTGCTTTTCGCCCGATTCACGCAGTCATCAAATCACTGTCTCTTTATTTCTCCCGCTACGAAAATACCACACATCTTCCACTCCACCAGCAACAACCATTCTCTCATGATGAATTCACGCAAGATTCCATCACTTTTAGGAACTGTGGCCCTTATCTACAAGCCCATTGCTCTGCCGGTGCATCACTTTTTGTGATGCACCGGCAGCGCAATGGGCTTGCCCGTATTTACAAGGCCATGTAAAGTCACCCTGTTTGACTTTTCGTGCCCTTGTAATTATGGGCCCCTTTCACACATTACTCTGCGTGAAAGAGGCGTTCCATGGGTGTTGCTGAGGGTGTTCCAATGTAACATCCATGGAACCTGACATTCCCAGATTTAAAAAGTTTTGTAAAGCTGGGAATGCGTCAGACTCCTACACTTCCCCAGGGGAGGCGTAGGAGTTGCGCAACGAGGAAAAATACATTTATTTCTCCTGTTTTTTCCTCTTTCTATATGTGCTGATGCAGCACGCATAGAAAGAGGAAAATGCAGTCAATGATTGTTTTTGTGCAGGAAGGTCCTGCACAAAAACAACCATCTCTGCAAGGCAGGCACCCTTGCAACATGATGCAAGGGTGTCTGCGTTGGTGCACGGCTGCTGTTTGTGCAGGGGCTGCTCCTCGCAATGGAAGGGGTCGGCTGGGGTGAGGCTGGAGCCCTGGAAGGAGGAGGAGGACTGGTTTGTGCACTTCTAAGTGCGCATGTGTGTTGACTGGCCGTCTTAGGCTGGCCAAACACACATGTGCACTAAGGTTTCTCCAACCAGGCTGTATTGAACAGCCGGGTTGGATAAACAGCATAGACTCCCTGCCCTGAGTGGAGCATCAAACCAGCCCGCTCAGGCCAAACCCCGCTCTGCTGTCATAGCATGAGAGCAGCACAGGGATTGCTCAGGGAGTCTGAAATGCTGGGACCAGGAAGAACACCGAGGCGTGACGCGACGCGGAAGGCGGCCGGACGCTTCAGGTAAGGTCCTTTTTTAATCATCATTAGACCCCCACCCCGCGCTCCGCCTCCTGCACTCCCCCCGTGCCCCCTTCACCTGCCACACCACTTTTTGTTTGTGGCGGCCGCCAGCGTGTTTGTGTGCCGACGCAGGGGAGAAGGACAGGAATGCCCCATGTCTTGTAGATATGGCACTTTCCTGCTCTTTTATTTTGACGCACGACAGAACAGCATGAACGCTTGCTGCTCTGCATCAAAATATAGTAAATGAGGCCCTGCTTTATTAGGTCACCAAAGCAAATGAGAGCCAGGCCTGAATGTCAAAAGCCTTAAGGCTACCATTAATCCCATCTATTCAAATGTAAACCAAAGGATAAATTAAAATCTTCAAAAATATTATTCAAAATCTGACCACCTTCCTGCAGATTTTACTCCAATTTCCACACCACATATCAATTGGGGGTTTTAACCTACAGTGTATCTTTCAGATTCATATCTAATTACGCTCCTTTTAAGAATCCAACACCCAACATCAGCTAAAGCAAACATTCTACAACTATTGAATATGCTAAGGAAACAGTGCAGGCTGCTACGGGGCAGTAGGGGTGGGGCAGGGAGAGACGGGGTATAAAAAAAAGAGAATTTCACATAACTGCCGCCCGCCGCCTCTCTATCCTTCTGTTCTTCTGTCGATGACACAGGGAAGCAGGAAGCACACAGGCTTCCCAACTTCCCTAGCTAATCATGAGGCTGCTGTCACCAGCATGACAGCAGCGTCATGATTGCTCTGAGCGGCCTAGGTTGGTGCTCAGACAGGGACTGGGAGCCTGTGCATGTTCTCGACTCGACCTTGCAATACAGCCGGGTGGAGAACATGCTACGTGTGCATGACTGTTTGGCCGGTCTAAGATGGTCGGCCAAACCGTCATGCGCACTTAGAAAGTGCCCACCACTCCTCCCCTTGCTGCTTGACAGCACAGCTCTGCCGCACAACTAAAACAAAACAAAACTGGGTCAGTATGGGAAAAACAAAATGATAATGTGTTATCATTTTATTTTTCCTGTGGGCGACGCTCCTATGGCGCTGCGAGGAAGCTTTCTTAAGTTGTGTGCCATTTTCATCGTTGACAGCTGAGAGAGTTGGGACGGGTCATGGTCCACCAACCTGAGCATCTATGGCGAGTTGAGAATTCATGTATATGCCAGCTCCACCTCAAGGATTTTCAGAACCACAGGCAAAATAGGTATTTTATCACTCTGATGCTGCCCTTACCTTAGTTACAAGAGCTTTTTTGATGCCTTTTGTTGCAACCTAGAAGCCTCTTGTGACTATTTCCATCTTAAAAAAAGACCCAGGAGAATATATTGCCCACCCCCCTATTGACTTCTATTGAAGGGGAGGCAATTTCCGACGGAAGAAGCCAAAAATATAACTATTTTGACTTAAAAATGAGTGAGTCTCCTGCCTGAATCGGGTCTATTGGCATGTATGCTTTTCCTAGGGTGCAATCCCTGCCTGTGCTACCCTGATTCACTTGGCCATAGTCACGGACATTAGGTGGATAAGCATTGATTGTTAACAATAAATATCTTTTGAGGAATGCTTCAGACATAAAGGCATTAAGCTACAAGTGGCTGGTTTTTGTAAGCCTTGCCTAGGGAGGATTGTAGGGGCTCCTATACCAGTGTGCCATTTTACCTTTGACAGTGGTGTAGGGCCTCACAGGGGAAGGACAGACAACCGGAAACAGCTGAACTAAGGCTGGGTCTTTATCACATTGTGCCACACTGCCACTCTATCTCCTCCCATGCAGCCTTGTCTGCATTCTATTATGTCATTTTACCTCCCCCCTTTCCTGTTCCTGCCGTCGACAGGAAGTGGCGTCAAGCATCCAGTACCCTTCTCTGCTGCAGGGTCCTAATGCCCAACCCGACACAATGATTCAAGTGGCATTCACTCCTGTCTGGGGAGAAAGGCCTCTAGGGTAATTTATCCAGCAGGAAGGCTATGCTGTGAGAAAAACCTTTGCGTGGGGAGAACCTACCACTCTTTTCCTTGGTTTCTTGTTTTAGCTGAGACAACAATGTTTTTATTACTTCTGTGTAATGTCTGGTTTTCAATGCTTTCAAACATGATTCACACGTCTGGGAGAAACACTTGGCTTGCTGCTACCCGGGCTGACTCATTGCAGATGCACTTTCATCAGGACCATAAGACTGTGGAGTGAGCGTAACTTACACAGAGAGCTTTGAAAACGCAGCTACTTCAACAGAGAAGGAGTTCATAAACTGGGGCCTTTTTTATTTCCAAAAGTGCAGCAGCTCTGCAAAAAGCACGTTCAGCTCCATTTTGCACAAGTTTTGATACCTATGCCAACAGTGTTTGTACTAAACTTGATCTGATCACACTACAGTAAGCATTAGCAATTTGAATAGTTTTTGCTTGGTATTTATGTTGTTTGTGGGAATAATTTATTCAGAAGAGAACAGTGTTGAAAGAGAAGGCCCTTCTGCTGAACTCGATTGGAAGTTTGATTGATTTATTATTGATATTTTGAGATAGAGGAGAAATGTAAATGTGTAGTCGTGTTTCTTTCATGTTATTGTAAAGTGCATAATGAGTGTTTGAAAAGTGTTCTGCTCGGCGTTTGTTAGTTTATAAGATCTTGTATGAACGTTAATATGTGTTTGAGTGCAAATGTTAGAATGTACGAAATTTGTGATTAATATGTGTGTGTTGGTTTAGTTTAATCACAGGGTGTAATACTTTCCAGGGTACAGACATTGCAAACGAATATTTCGGATGTAATAGGGAAGTGTTGTGTCACTTCTTGTTCAATGTTGTCTAATTCAACATAAACATAACTTTCTCCTTTTTCACAAAACTATAATCTAAGGGAAGACATGAGATAAACTTCACCACATAGATGGAGCTAGGTTAGGTAAGGTAGGTTGAGTATCGGCGGTAGGTAGGTTAAGTATGGTAGGGTACATACGGTAGATATCGTTGGTAGGTATGAGTGGTAACGTAGGGTTGCCGTTGTACATATGGTAGTCATAGTAAGTAGGTATCACAGGTTAGTTAGCGTAGGTTAAGTATGATAGGAAGGTATGTAGGTTAGATATGATAGATGGGTGTGTATTTTAGATATAGGAAGAGAGTAATGGTATGTGGGTAGGCATGGTAGATTATGAATAGTCAGTTATGGTAAATTAGGTATGCCATGTATGGTAGATATGATAGGTAATATAGGTTAGGTATGATAAGCTGGATATGATAGGTTAGGTAGGCTATGCACGGTACACATGGGAGGTAGGTATAATAGGCTGTTAAGGTAGGTTAGGTACGATAAGTTGAATATGGTAGGGTAGGCATGGTCACTTAGGTATGGCAAGTTAGGCATTCTATGCTTGGTAGATAGCGCAGATATAGAAGGTAGATATAGTGGGTTAGGTATGTATTTTAGGTAGGTATGGTAGTTTGGTAAGTAGGTATGGTAACAGCCGCCGTCTGTGCAGGTAACAGCGGTGGGGCTGTGGGGCCGGGTAAGGGGGGATTTCGAGGGACATTGCCAAGGGAAGATTAAATAAATAATCAATTTTCCCTCGGCATCGTCCCTCGAAATCCCCCCTTACCGCCCCACCGCTGTTACCTGCACGGACCGCTGCTGTATGTTAGGGTAGGGTAGGTATGTTATATATTCTTGGTAGGCATACTACGTAATTATGGCATTTAGGCATGTCGTTTAGATGGGTATGTTTGGTAGGTAAGGTAGATATGTCAGGTATTGTAGGCGTGGTATGTTAGAGTGGGTATAATACCCAGGTAGGCATGGAAAGTGTGGCAGGTAGATGAGTATGATCGGTTTGGCATGTTAGATTAGGTGTAGTGGGATTGGTAGATACGTTAGGCTTGGTTCAAATCATAAGTAATACTGTATGTAGGTAGTATCATAGGTTTTATAGGTTAGAAATGCTCCGTTAGATATAGAAGATATGGAAGGTAGATGTAGTAGGTTAGGTACTGTAGGTTGAATATGGCAGGTTAGGTATCAAATGGCAAGTAGCTATGATAGGTGTAATATGGTTGCTAGGGTAGGTCGGTATGTAGGTAGACAGGTATGGTACGATATGTACAGTAGGACTGGCAGGTAAGCTATAGCAGGCATGCTTGCTACATGTTCTACATGTGGCAGACTAGGGAAGTCAAACAAACCAATGGATGAACCAAAGTCCTTTCTGACGAGTGTATGTTGTATGATGGATGTGGCTGTGTATGGTGTGTAATGCCTAGTGATGGCATGAGATTATGCCAGGTGGCTAAAACAGTCTGTAACTAGAGCAAGGCTGTGAGAGAAGAATATTTTGAAAAGGGTTTAGAAAGAAGATCAACTTTGCATTTTGAATTTAAACAGCATGCACAGCAAAATACTGTATAGTTGATACTTTTGAATAAGGATTCATTCATTTTGAAGAAAGCTTATGTGCACACTTTGTGAACGAATACGCCTTAAATATAAATATATGTTTTCATGACAGCGAAGTAAAACAAACAAATGCACAAGGGTGATCCGTCAACAGCGCTGTGCCTTTATGACAATCTAAGGCATCCAAACACCAGACTTCTTAGGCAAAAAAGCTATAACTTATCAATAACAATGTTGTCTAATCAAAGTAAATACATTAAAGAATACATACTGCCTTACCAAAAGACTAATTGGTTCCCCAAAACAAAAATCAAAAAAGGGAAGAGCCAACAAAAGGCATGGCCTTGATGGACAGCCCATCTAAGCAGTGCCAAACGTTAAAAAAACATGCAAAAGTTACTGTCTGAAGGGGCTGACAAATATTCTCTCTCTCTCTCTCTCTCTCTCTCTCTGTACTCCTATTGCACTTTTTTGAAGAATTCATGAAATTAGGTCTTCCACACAGCTATAACTGTCTATAGCCAGACCTAAGGGCCATTGCACCAGTGCAAAAAAATGGAGGCAGGGCATTCGTCGACTCAGCGGGATGTCAGTCTGCCTACAGGGCTCTAAATGAGCCCCATCGTTTCACTTCATCCTATCAACCCACAGTGAGATGGCTATCTGTTAGAAACAGTCTGGTGATTAGGGGCAATGCACTGCCCCTTCCCATGCTACTTCTCTCAATGCACCTCATGTTACATCCCATCCTGAAATCTACCCTCAACCAATCACAATCTCCCCATATTTCCTAAACAGCACCAGGCTTCCTCCCTATCATATTGTACAATGGACTCAGGGCACTCTCCAGGAACCCATTAACAAGTGAACTACAAGAACTCAAGACTGCTTGCTTCTCTGTAAGATGACTACCTGCCCACTGAGGGACAACAAAGCTCAAACTCTTCACTGCCAAGCCTACCTCAGGTTTGGAAACCAGACAACTGGACAGCTCTCCACCCCCTAAAATATGAATACAATATGTATTTTACTTTTTGCATCTCTTATCTGTATTTGTCTCAAAGACGACCACTACAACCACTCATCGCAATTTCTAAATGTATCCCCCCCATCCTGTTTTATGTTGATTTACAAGGTTTCTGTTCGGAATTGTCTTGTCTGTTTGAAAGCTTTAATTTTTTTTATTTCTTGTGTCAGCCACCAACACATTTGGGACTTTAAACGTGTGTCTTGTTGTGCATTGCAATTGGTCCTGCCTAAACGGCCGACTTGTCAGTCACAGCAAGTGGTAATATGTCAAACATCTTTGGTTGTTCCTTTAGAAATGAAAGTCAGTGCAGTTTAATTCCTCTTCTCAGTTTCCTTGGGAATAGGGGCTTCATTTATGTTTTTTTGCTGTAGGGCAGTGCAGCAGGCTTTGCTGCTGCAGCTGCCCTATGGCAAAAGAAAAGGGCAGGATGTGCCGTATCTACTGCGCCAACACAGTTGCACCATGGGACTTTGGAGTGAGGATCAGACTGATCTATTATTTTTAACAGAGACCTTGACAAATGATACTTCAGCTCTTGAGATTGCTTAAGCTCTTCCAGCCAATTATTCTATTGTCCATGAGGACATAGTGGGCGGTAGCGGTGGCGGTTTAGCCACTGTGTTTAAAAAATCTTTACAATGTGCTACTTTTCACTTCCCAGCCATATAGCTGTGGAGATCCCAGGGTTCTGTATTTCCACCTTGGCGCAAACTTCGGTGGCAGGGGTTCTGGTTTACTAGCCCCCAGGCTCCCCAGGAGATTTTTTAACACCTTGGATGGTGCAATTGCTAACTACTCAGTTCAGTACTCAGACTTAACTCTGCTGGGTGAATGCAATCTAGCGATCAATAGTGCCACAGCCCCTTACTTGAACCTACATTAATTTGCAAACTGTACCACTCATCAGGCAGGCCATATTCTGGAACTAATGTACTCAAATGGATATGTGGAAGTCCAAAACGTTCTGTCCATTCCCTGCTCTGACCACTCTCTTGTCTATTTCACCTGGGACAATGTTCCCAAGAAGAGAAAGGCTGGCACCAGTCGTAGATATTATCAGGGCTGGGCGAAGGCCAAAGTACCTCAAATGGAATCTCTGTTCGCAAATACGCTGCCAACACTGAGCGGGGATATTGAGGTTGACACTCTAGGCACCAATCGGTGGCTGTTAGAGGTGGCAACACACTTTAAGCAATTTAATCATACAGAATCTGATTTTACATGGCAGGTAATCGATCGTCCACAAATACCCACCAGAGGCGGTGATCTTCAACTTCTACTCAATAGATGTGAATGTCGTTGGATCACACTCTGTAATTCTGTAAATTGTGGTCTCAACTCCCTTGATGAATGGAATTCTGTTGTGATGACATCATAGAATTCTGAATTGTGTATGCTTTAATTCCATGTACCTGGAAGCATTAGCGGATCTTTAATATTAAACTCTTAACCCCCTTTTCCCATTTTATCGGATATAGGAGGTGTTTAATGATAGTTCCGTTTACCACCATGGGATCATTATGAGTACCATCTTTATTGTATTGAAGACTGCCTGCATTGAAGGTCCAAGCGACTTCTCGAATTTAAACTCCCCCTCTTTCTTCTCTTGTATTAACTGATGACCATGTGGATACTTGTTTAAAGGAAGTTAGAATTGGATATAATTTTAGAGTACACTTGTTTACTGATGTGTTTATGTCTGTATGGTTATACATATAAGCTTTCTATTGTTAATTGTCCATATATGATTTAATGTTGTATTTCATATGACAAGTATTTATCCCTTTGTCCCCTTTTTCTTTACCTTTCCTTTCCAATCCATGACTTTGTTATTTGTCTATTTATGATTTAATGTTGTAATTCATATGACAGGTATTTATTATCTAGTCGTTTTCTAAATCCTCCAATTCACGTTGGTTGCTCTATCCCCTTTCTTTCTTCTACCTACCCTCCCCCGGTCCCGTCCCTCCTCTCCCTCCCTCTGTTTCAATACATTTGCATCGCGTATACACCGGTCACTCGTTCCCCTGTGGCACTTGGTTACTCATGTGTTTACGGTCTAGTGCCTTTATTGATAGGCGGGCATGCGCAAATTGTACTACCGCATTGGTTATATTTCCGGGCGACGGCTTATCGCGGCTTGCAATTCAGTCATTCTCGCGTATTGATTCCGCTTGCTCTGCTGGCGATTTTTCGACGGGTTTACTGAAAAGAGACTCCTGGCTTCACTTAGCGGTTACCGTTGGCTCTGGTTGTGCGTTTCTGGCACGCTTCTGAACAAATAACTCTGAAATTGGCCGTGTTGGTTCGACTTTGACTCAGACAAGTTGGTAAGTGTTTTCTTAAAACGATAACGCTTTAGTATCTTCCGATAATTTAGTTAAGGTCTTTATTTATTTTCCATTTCTTTTGTTTATAGATTTGGGCAATTTATTGAACCGTACATACATACATTGTATACCGTCCATATCAGTTGGACTGTGATTGGACGACCGGAACAGGCCCAGTTCATCGGATAGCCCGGTATGTTTGTTTGCCATATTCTAACCTTCAGAACCCTCATCTCATCAACCCTTGATAGTCTCCGGTTTTAAACGAGTATTATTTCTTTTTCAGTTCCTGAATACAATTTTTGTGCCTGAAAACACTTCGTGATTACGTCTACTTTAGGAGTTCCTGACAAACGCCTATTTATTAGCGCCATGTTTGTTTTCATTTAGACCAGATTTCAGGTGATATAATCTTCCATTTCACCGTATTGATATTTATTCATACCCACACCCATACCCTCCCTTCATCCGTGACGACATACTCATTTCCCCTCCCACCAACCCACCCCCCCGCCCTTTCTCTCTTGATTTATTTTCTTGTGCACTCCCTTTCCCTCTTCAGTCGAGTCCTTCACCATATTCCTTTCCGCCCTTTGTCACTTGATTTTTCTTATTTAAAAAGATGATCCACCTACTTTTATCTTTCTTTACTCCTCTACAGCACTCTTCAAATTGTAGCCATTGTCCTGATGATGACCTTAATTGTACAAGGTCAAAACGCCGTCGACATCCCAGTGTAATCCACGGCCACCTAAGGATCTATACCTTATTGCAAATTATTCATTGTATTTTTGTAATTTGTTTATGATTAATGTTGTTTTTTCACCTTGCGCCGCCCACACTGTATATATCACTTGTGTCACTGCACTTATCACTTGCACTGAGCACGGTCAGTACACAATTGGTGTATGTTTGGCTACTTCAATTTGATTTAATTGTATTATAGTGCTGCTGTAAAAAAAAATTTGTATAATAATAATAACAAACATTTTTCCGACTTTGGTCTCTCGTTTTCCCTTCTTGATGATTTATGCATTCTCCTAAAATTGTCCCTGTAATTACTGGTTGAGACATTGTTGTCTTGATACTATAATTCACCCGGTCTCAACTGGGTATACGGGTTTACTCCTGTTTCACGTTCTCTGGTATCTACTAGATACGGCGCATTCCTGTCATTTTCCGCTGCGCGGGCGCACAATGGCTGCCTTGCGCCAACACAGTTGCACCATGGGACTTTGGAGTGAGGATCAGACTGATCTAATATTTTTAACAGAGACCTTGACAAATGATACTTCAGCTCTTGAGATTGCTTAAGCGCTTCCAGCCAATTATTCTATTGTCCATGAGGACATAGTGGGCAGTAGAGGTGGCGGTTTAGCTACTGTGTTTAAAAATTCTTTACAATGTGCTACTTTTCACTTCCCAGCCATATAGCTGTGGAGATCCCAGGGTTCTGTATTTCCACCTTGGCGCAAACTTCGGTGGCAGGGGTTCTGGTTTACTAGCCCCCAGGCTCCCCAGGAGATTTTTTAACACCTTGGATGGTGCAATTGCTAACTACTCAGTTCAGTACTCAGACTTAACTCTGCTGGGTGAATTCAATCTAGCGATCAATAGTGCCACAGCCCCTTACTTGAACCTACATTAATTTGCAAACTGTACCACTCATCAGGCAGGACATATTCTGGACCTAATTTACTCAAATGGATATGTGGAAGTCCAAAACGTTCTGTCCATTCCCTGCTCTGACCACTCCCTTGTCTATTTCACCTGGGACAATGTTCCCAAGAAGAGAAAGGCTGGCACCAGTCGTAGATATTATCAGGGCTGGGCGAAGGCCAAAGTACCTCAAATGGAATCTCTGTTCGCAAATACGCTGCCAACACTGAGCGGGGATATTGAGGTTGACACTCTAGGCACCAATCGGTGGCTGTTAGAGGTGGCAAATGAAGTGGCACTACAAAAGGGCTGTGGCCAAGTGAGACGATCTCAGTCTGCCCTCGGGTTCACCGCTGAACTAACTGCTATTAGAAAGTGGTGTAAAAGCCAGGAAAGGCATTGGAGGTGTATCTACACTTTGAAGGATAAGGAGAATTATAGACTGAAATTTAAGCAGTACCACGGGTTAATAAGACAGGCTTGGGCCTCCTATTTTCGGAATGTATTTTCTCAGAAAATAATTCTCCTGAAATTTTAACACGGTCAGGCACTTCTTCTAACCACTGTCTCTTGAACAGTCTTTTACTGCATCGACTGCACTATGCCAAGATCTATCAGATTTTATGAGGACAAGATTACAAGAATTGTGTCTAACTTGAACCTAAATCCTCCTGCTAGCAATATAGCGATTAGAACAAAAAGTATTAGAAGACCAGCAGAGAAGAATGTCAGTGAATTTTCACAGATCTCTATGGTGGAATCTGAACAGGCTATTCTGACTTATAGGTCAGGCTCACTGGATGATTCCCATTCCCCTCTAGTCTTGTGGGTTCTTTTCAAGGCGATCAACCCCACTTTTAACCGCTTATTCAATCTATCGATTCAATTGGCCAAGTTTCTGCTATGTTGGAAGGAGGCTGGGGGGTTTCCTCTGCAGAAAAAAAACATCTTTAGATCGTACTCTGCTGGCCAATTTTAGACCTATCTCTCTGCTTCCCGCCGCAGCAAAAATGCTTGAAAAACGAATCAACTTCCAGCTTTCTAGCTACCTGGACCAGCACTCTCTACTGCATGTGTCACAATCAGGTCTCAGACCTCCCCATCTCACAGAGGTAGCACTGGTGGAAGTAGTGGACTCAGTCAAATTGGGACTAAATCATGATAAACAGATGGCCTTAGTCCTGTTGGATTTGTCGGTGGCCTTTGACACGGTATCTCACACTATTTTTGCTACAGCGCCTAGAGGACATTGCTGTTCAGATGTCAATCAGATAGTGGGACTTTCAAGTTTTTCTTGCTTTACCCCTGAGCAAATCGAGGTTTATCTCCTCGATGTGAAGGCTTGCTCTCTCTTTGAACCATGTCCTCCTAACGTCCTGCAGCTGGCTACCAAGAAGGTTTCTCATCAGTTGGCAATTACCATTAATAAATCTATCAGCTCTGGAATCTAATCTGAACTGTGGGAAAGAACAGCTGTTAAGCCTCTTCCAAAAAAACACAAATCTGGGTCTCATTGATCTAAGAAATTATAGGCCCATCTCTCTTCTGTCTACTTTGTTTTAAATTTTGGAGAAGCACCTCAATTCTCAAATGGTGGCTTATTTGGAGAGATATGAACTGCTTGATCCCTCTCAATTTGGTTTCAGAACCAATCATGGGTCTTGGATGTTGAAAATATCCGTTCTGTGGTTAATGCAGGGCAAGATGCCGCACTGATGCTTTTGGATCTCTCCACAGCCTTCAATTCTATTTCTCCTGCTTTGTTGGCAGACCAGCTGCACAACCTGTGAGTTTCCGGGTCAGCACTAGATCTGCCAACTTCTTTCATGACGGATGGATCCCAGACGGTTGTTATAAATCAATTTCGTACCGATCACATCCACCAGGCGGGGTGCCTCAGGGTTCTTCTCTAAGCCCGACTCTCTTTAATATTTATATCTCCCTGCTGGCTAAGTTGATACAGTCCTTTGGACTTCACTCCTCGTCCTATGCTGATGACATGCAATTATTGTTTCCATTACCAAGGACATGGAGGCCACAGCTGCCAAATATATAAAGGCAGTAGTAACTTGGATGAGTAGAAAGTACCTCATACTTAATGGGGACAAGTCTGAGGTATTGATTTTTGGCAAGCAGACCACCATCTGGAATAATTCCTGGTGGCTTGAAATACTGGGTGTATTACCAACCCCAGCAAACTCCGCCAAAAATCTTGGAGTACTAATGGATACCAAGTTATCATTTGACCTTCAGGTTAACCGTCTTCCATCCACTTGTTTCTGGATTATAGGACCTTGAGTAAGGTGTTTCCTTTTTTCTCGTTGGGTACCTGCAAGCAGACAGTTTTTGCCTTGATCTCCTCTAGGCTAGACTACTGCAATGCATTCTATTTGGGGATCAACAATTTAGCAACTGCTAAACTACAGTTAGTACAAAATGCAGCTGCGAGATTGATACTTGAAATTTCTAATTACCTATAAGTCTCTGCGGGGATCTCCAAATTACATTAGCTTCCTTTTAACAAGCGCATTACCATTAAGGTCTTATGCATTGTTCACAGGTCGGTGTGAAATATCGGTCCGAGACGACTGACTAAGATGTTCCAGAGATACACCCCCACTAGACATCTTTGCTCAGCTGACTACAACCTTGTCCCTAAATTTAGGAAGACCAGGTGGGGTGATAGGGCTTTTTCTGTAGCCACCGCAAAACCTTGGAATTATCTTCCACGCGATATCAGGGATCTTCAGGAATATAACAGTTTTGGAAAGCATTGAAGACCTGGCTTTTCACTCTTCAGTTCCTGGTCAGTGATTTTCCTAGGGATAGTAGTCCTTTCTTCGGTCTTTCTCTTTGGAGTTCTCCACTCTTTAATGCCTTGATGCCTTGATGCCTTTGGGATTTGTGTGCTTTATAAATCTACATCATTTCATTTGTTTTTGGCCCGAACCACAGTCAAGCAGTTTGGATGGTACTCCACTCGCCAGATTAAAAAATATTGACATTTGGTGTGCCCCAATGCTCGGCTCTGAGCCCAACGCTCTTTAATGTGTATATGTCTCCCATAGCCCCTTTAGTAAAATCTTTTGGAGTTAGGATTGTATCATATGCTGACAACACTCAACTCTTTTTCTCTATGGACAAGAGCTCCCCAGGGGTCCGGGTAGCCTTTAAGCAATGCCTGCCACTTGTTTTTAAATGGATGTGGGCTAGCAATCTCTAGTGCAACACAGGAAAAACAGAAATCCTGTTGTCCAGGTCAGAGTCGGCAGACTACCCCCCCCCACTACCTTAGATCAAAGTAGTGATTTATGCGGTAATCACATAACACATTGATTATGCAAACATTCTGTACCTAGGTCTTCCAGACTACCTGCTTAAAAAACTGCAAGTGGTGCAAAATACAGCAGCGAAGCTTCTCGGAAATGTTCCTCAACAGGAATCTATATCCCCTCATCTGCGCATACTCCACTGACTGCCAATTAAGGAGAAAATTCAATTCAAGTCTCTGATTATGGCTCACAGAGCCTACTATGACTCTGGCCCTCACTATCTCTCTGCAAGATTACATTACTCACCAATTAGACCATTGCACTCATCTGAGGCAGGTTTTTTAAAAACTCCAAAGATCAGACCCAGTGGAATGGGGCATCATTTACTTATCATGCATCTCATTCCTGGAACCATCTTCCAACTCCATATTAGAAAAGGAGCGAAGGCCTGGCTTTTCGACCGTGTTCTTTGATGAGGACACCCTGTTGTTTTAGTTAGTGCCTAGATGCTCTCTCTGAGTAGCTGAGTAGCTGATGCACTTTACACATTGCCTAAATTTATTGACTGAAGAGTCCTTGCATTGCACAGATGATGCTAAATATGGTACACTCAAGCTGTTGAAGGTGACAAGCCAAGGATGAGACTGTAGGATTTCTCGGTTTATTGGGAAAAGTTGTTTCATATACATAGGTATGACCTCTTTATTATGACACGTTATCAACGGACAGTAGGCCTGAATTATTTATTGTCAAAAGCATATTTTAAAGCCAGGAGGCCTTTAGAGGTGGATTGTTATTACACTGTTCAAGCCTGCTGACAAATGTTTTCCAGTATGGATTCATAGAGAGTACAGTTGTAGTCAAGGGTTTTGGTACCCCCATGACAAACCTGATTTTTTATTTCCTTGACTTCTAGACCTGACTTGACAGCACAGCTGTCTGCAAGCCCTTATGCAAGCACCAGAAAAAGAATTATTAGAAGTAGTACAAAAAAGGGACTCTCACTCCGTCCACATAGTGATCTTCTTCTTTACAAGCATTTGACAACGCAAACTGTGTACTCAAACATGCAATATAAGTATGCCGCGTGCGGTCTAGGGTGATCATGAGAATGGTAATAAATATGTCCATCAGGGGGTCTGTGGAGGAAGGGATACCCTGATGTATTGCCCATCGGGACCATATTTTCCAAAGTTTCCGGGGGCAACCTCGTGCCTGGCAGCGGTATTTTACATTTTGAACTCAGACAAATATTATAGTAAAGGTCTTTTCACTGAACTGTTTGCAAAACCACATGAAGTAGCTTAAATTGTGGAGCCTCTGACAAATATAATAGAATGGTTTTTACATTGTAAACTCATTTCCAAGCATCATAGACAGAGGATTACATTGTAAACACTGACAAATGAAATAGAAAATAAAATGCCAGAATGTGGAAGGGGTATAACACTGTGAAGTCAATGACAAGCGCCATTGGAAGAGACTTTGCATTTTGAACTACTTGACAAATATAATAGGAATAGGTTTTAAAGTGTCCACCTTTTGCAATAATGCAATAGCAAAGGGTTTAATACATATATCCCTTTTCAGATCTGCCACAGTAAATACTTGGGGCACCATTAGCATGGCGGGCGGACTTTGTCCGCCCGCCATAGCCCCGGGAAATGGGACCACCCGCAATGCATGCGGCGTTCCGCAGATACAATTAGGATGCGCCAGCCACACTGGCGGGCGCATCCCGCATTGTTAACATTGCGGCGGGCGGTGCAGAAAGCAACGCCCGCCACAATGCCAAGAAAGCATGTCGTGCACTTCCATGCGGTGCCTGCCATGTTGTGCATGGAACTGCAGGGGGGTACCATAGGTACCCCCATGTGCACCCCCCACCCCCCAGGATCCCTGGGGGCCTGCTTTGGGCCCCTAATGGCAAAGACCGCCTGCCTTTCCGTGGCGGCAACGAGGCAGGTCCCCGCCTGCATAATAATATGGATGGCGGTGTCTACCAGACACCGCCACCATATAAAATGCTTTTCCGCCCGGTAGGCAATCGAGCGGATTGCCTACCGGCGGAAAACTGGCGGACAGTCTTCCCGTCTGCCGGGGTCCCCCCGCCATGGTAATGTGGTGGTGGGGAAATCCTAAGCGTGCGGAGATTTTTGGCGGGCGGATCGCCACCGCCATACGGGTAGTGGCGATCCGCCCGTTATCCTAATGGACCCCTTGGTGCCTCCAATAGGAGAGTTAATGTCGAAGTCAATGTATATGTTGGATCTGCCTAAATTGTTTGATGGTTTGCTCTAGGCCAGACGACATGGCCATTTATATATTCAAGTTAAAGTCAGCAGTTTTGCTGCATTGATTAATCAAGGAATTAGGCCTTCGTTTTAGATTGTGTTCAATTTGACAAAGCCTGTAGATCTAACTTTTTTAAGTGTGAAAAGCCCATGTTATACAAAAGGTCTAGATAGGACTGTTGCTGGTTTTTATATTAAGAGCTCACTGGTGTGCATATTGTCACATGGTACCTTGCAAATAAAAGGAGCAGACTACATTTACAGGGATAGTCACCCGTCTAATAGTTCTTTATGGTTTGTGATTTGCACTCTGGTTCCAAAGCTTAATTCCACTTCAAATCTTGCTAATATTTGTAATTTTGATTTTAGTACTCATTTGTTTCATTCATTAAAGTACTCTTCCTTTTATCAAGAAAACACTGGTGGGATATTGGTTTATTGAGTGTTAATGGAATTTCTAATCCACAGCACTTCCCTGAGTCAGTTGTGCACTGCTCTGCCTCACTATTCCTGGATACAAGTGGTACAATGGGCACTTGGTCTACAGTTTGAGGTTCTGGGGTACACTGGTCCCAAGACACCTGAAGTGAAAGACCATAACTAACAGAACTGACACTAGTAACTTCCAACTGCCCTGGAACCCTGGAACCAGATTTCTCAATAGCAATAGGAAGGGGGTTTTACATTGTGCATACTATGACAAATTAAATAGGTTTACACTGTGATGTTAAATAGTTCCCAAACACCATAGGAAGGGTGTTTGCATTGTTAACCCTATGTCAAGTACAATTGGAAGGGATTACAGTGGTCCTTGGAGCAACTTCATACTCAATAGCTTATCATGGCTATAAATACTCACCCAACAAGAGATCAATGATACCTTCTTTAATCACGATACCACCAATACATACACTTGGGAATGACTATTACAATATATTTATGGTTCTCCACAACAGTTCGATACTGGGATTTTTGACATTTTAGGGCCAACTATAAAAATGTTTCCAAACATAAACTTCTAGAATTCCCAACCACAAAGATCAATTCTCGGTAAAAGTATGTATCAGATGAAACACTTGTCGGCTTTCTGATATATCTACTTGCTGAAAACTGGAAACCTAGAGCATAAGACCTGGAAGAACACTAATGCATTTTTGGATGATTTACTCACTACAAGAAAGTGTTACGTATTGCAACTATTGGTTTACATTCCTCTTGTTTCACATTATAGTTTGAATTTGGTTACAACCTATTATTAGGTCATGACACATGTGAAAACCGTTGGGTAGCAGGGTGCCGGTCACTGTCAGTAGCACTCATGGTACATAGGCGCTATTAATGGTTGTTGCAACAATTCACTAAACCTAATTTGCATTTAAGAGATTTAAAATTGATCTAGACCACTGCTAACCTTTTGTATCCGTGTGTTAGGTACAATTGGAAGGGGTTTCACATTGTAAATGCCATGATAAACACCATTGGATGTGGCTTTCAATTTTGAGTAAATACAACAGGAAGGGGGTTTGCATTAGGAAAGATCTGACAAATTCAACTGGAAGGGTTTAAAAGACAACTAAAAACAAACTTAACTTTTTGATTGTGAAAAGCCTTATGGTTTTCAATAGGCCCATGTAGGACCAGTGATTGGTTTTATGATTAGAGCCTGCTGGCGCACAAATTGGATTCACAAATCTACATGATACCTCAGAGCTCATATGAGCGTATTGCATTGACAGTATAAGTTGCCCCTGTGATATTTCTTTAGGGTTAGTGGTTTGCACCCTGGTTAATCTGCAAGGGCTCTAAAGGGATAGTATAGTTCCAATTTGTAATTGCACCAGAAATCTTGAAATTATTTGTCATTTTGATGATAGTATTACATTCTTTGTGCATTATAAGTTCTTTCAACAAAATGCGCTGGCTGGACCTTGATTATTGCGTGTTATCGTTGTTCATTGTTCTGTGTTGAGTTTCTAGCCCACTGCATCTCCCTGAGTCAACAGGATTTCTCTGCTGCAATACCTGTAGACTACAACACATATTGGAGCAAAAATATTACATTCTGAACTCTGACAAATGCAACAGTATGAAGTTTTACATAGTGATCTCTCTGACAAATAGAATATGAAGGGGGTTACCATTGTGTAGTCAATGACAAATGCCAAAGGAAGGGGCTTTACATTTTTCATTATCAGACAAATACAATAGGAAATAGATTTATATTGTGAACTCTTTGACAAAAATACATCCCTTTTCTTGGTCTGGTACTCGAAAATGTTTGCTTTCCACAAACGGAGAGCTAAGATTTAAGCCAAAGTATACTTTGAACTTTCCTAAAATGTGAGACAACATGGTCATGTTTATATATTTCAAGTTAAACTATAGTATTGCTTTATTGATTAGTAAAGATTAGTAAAGGTGATGAAACGTTTAGTGGGCCACTTAGTTTACATTGTGAACATTTTGACTAATACTTTACTCTTAGCCTTTTGATTGTGAATAGGCTTGTGTTTTCTAGTAGATCCACATAGGAGAATTGCTGTTTTTGGGATTAGAGCTTTTTAGTGCAAACGTTTTCACACGATACCTTACAGATACAGGACCAGGCTATATTTATAGGGATATCTTCCTACCAGTGATATTTCTTTAAAGTGTGTGACTTGCACGTTGGTTAATCTGCAAGACCCCTAAAGGAGGCTTTCCACTTTGTAATTTCACCTGACCTGAAGTCTTGTAAAAATTTGTGTTTTTGAGTATAATTTTTAGTTTTGTGCACAGTTAAGTACTTTTTCTTTTCAAAGAAAAAGCATTGGTTAGATATTGATTTGTTGTATGTTAGTTTTGTGTGTTGAGCCGTTGTGGGTTTCCAGCTCACGGCATCTCCATAGGTCAGACTTGGACAGCTTTGCCTTATTACTCCGAGAGCCAGGTTTAGCTTTGTGAATTCTTTGACAAATGTAATAGCGAAGGGGTTTACATTATAAAGACTCTGACAAATGCAAGAGGAAATGGTTTTACAATGCAAATTCTGTCGCAATTACAATAGGCAAAATATCTTATTGTGAACTTAAACATAGGGAGGGAATGTACACTGTTTATCACTAAGAAACCTTTTATTCCGTATCTCTATTTCAGGTGGTGCCTTTTATGTTTCACCTTCATTGTGTTCTTTTATAAATGTATATCTAGTATTTCGTTCTGTGTAAAAACACTGGACATTGATTTATTAAGAATTACGAATATACTTTTTAGATTCCTTCAACATTTATTTAACCTTTTTTATTTCTTTAATTTGTTCATTTCTTTTTTCTTTTTTAGCTGTGCTATTCAATGATACCCAATTCCTGATTCAACAAAGTGGTAATATATCTGATTTTCTCCTTAAACTTTGACAATACCTTTCTTAATTCGCATGTTGGAAGATCAATAAACATCTGAAGTTAAATGCAGATAAAATGAAAGTTTTGGTTCTAGGGAATTAACCAAAGATCTCTACCTGTGTTTGATAGTCACTGGCGTTTGACACACCTCCAGCCCCTCCTGCTATCAACAGAAATGTTAGTTTTTCTAGCAACTCTGAACGTATCTTCTGCTGCATATCAACAAGCTCACTGGGACTTAGGGGCACATTATGATGGTGGAAGGACTGCCACAGCCGGGCTGGCAGTGGCGGTCCTTCCACCATCATTCTGAAAATTCTCACCGCCAAATTAGGATGGTGGTGGGAATCACAATGGTTCTGCGGCAGACGGAAAGTCCACCTTCCATGGTTCGCAAGGCGGTCCTTTTCCGCCCGCCTTGTGGAACCCGGAACCAGGGCAACATTGCGGCGGTGCCGTGTAGGCACTGCCGTAGTGATTACGGTATGCCCTTCCGCTTGACTTTTTGCGGAGAATATCCCACCCAAAAAGACAGGCAGCGACTGGCTTTGGTGGCCCGTTGCAGGCCCCCTCTGTGTGTGGGGGTGGTGCACTGGGGGTACCCCCCTGCAGTTCCATGCACCAAGTGGCAGGCACCACGTGGTGCCTGCCACGTGGTGCAGGGAAATGCTGTGCATGCTCCTTTGGCATTGCGGATGGTGCTGCAGCCAGCAGCACTGTCCGCAATGTTAAAAGGCCAGGATGCGCCTGCCAGTATGGTGGGCGCATCCTAATTGCACTGGTGAGACTGCCGCACGTCTGGCAGGCGGTCCCAAAGCCGTTATGTAATGACCCCCTTAATACTCCCTTTTGAAGAGCTTAACAAAAATTCGTCCTTGCCTCTGAGTTGATGGGAGTGCACAAGGCACTTGCTCGCACTTGTCCTGAGTGGATCACTGACAGAATATCGACCACCACAATATCGACTTACACAAATATCGGGACATAAATATCGTTGTCAAAAATATCGACCTCCTATATTTATAATTGTAAAAACAAAAATATTGGGAAAAAATATAGTTATAAAAAAAATCGATGTACAAAATATTGGTTTTTTATATGTATAAAAAAGAATGTAAAATACATTAAACAATACATTTTACTTAAAAAAATAACTTAGATTGATTTGTAAATTGTAACAATCACAAGTAATACATTTAATTTAAAAAAAAAATAAACATACATATATAAAATGTAATATATATATATTTACTTAAAAACAATTAATACATACTAATTTTAATTCGTTTTGAAATGTTATAAATCTATAAAAAAATCATAAATAAATATATACATATACATACACCTATAAAATAAAAATTAATAAAAAATAGTTATATTATAAATTAAAATATTAACATATTGAATATTTTTTAAACCTACATTTTTCACTACATTGAGTGCAACAGTAGAGAAAGTGTTCTAGAGCGGAGGGGTAAACATTACTATTCCCACTCCAGTGAGTGCAACAGTAGGGAAAGTGTTGGATAGCGTAGGGGTATAAATTACTATTCCCACTCCTGCAAATGCAGCAGTAGGGAAAAGTGTTGGATAGCGGAGGGGAATAATTTACTATTCCCACTTCAATGAGTAGGGAAAGTTTTGGATAGCGGAGGGGAAAAAATTACTATTCCCACTCCTGCGAGAGCAACAGTAGGGAAAGTGTTGGATAGCGGAGGGGTAAAAATTACTAGTCCCACTCCAACGAGTGCAACAGTAGGGAATATGTTGGATAGCGGAGGAGTAAAAATTACTATTCCCACTCCAGCTAGTGCAACAGTAGGGAAAGTGTTGGATAGCGGAGGGGATAAAATTACTATTCCCACCCCAGCTAGTGCAACAGCAGGGAAAGTGTTGGATAGCGACGGAGATAAAAATACTATTCCCACTCCAGCAAGTGCACCAGTAGGGAAAGTGTTGGATAGCGGAGGGGAAAAAAATACTATTCCCACTCCAGTGAGTGCAACAGTAGGGAAAGTGTTGGATAGCAGAGGGTTTTAAATGACTATTCCCACTCCTGCAAATGCAGCAGTAAGGAAAGTGTTGGATAGCAAAGGGGTCAAAATTACTATTACCACAGATGACAATTCAAATTTAAAAACAATCAAAATATCAACTACAATACAAAAGATAAAACAAAAAAAGAAAACATATAAAATATTAAAAATTAAAAAAGATAGAAACATATAATGTTAAAAAAAATCTAAAAATTACATACAAAGATTAATTTTAAAAAGATATAAAAATAATCTACAAACAAATAAATATTTTGTAAGAGAAATTATTTATAATCAAAAACATTAATTATTAAATAAATGTATTATTTTTTCCTACCCTATAGCACCACACAATTAACAACAAACATCTAAATTTAAAAAAAAGTGTAGCTCCGTAATTCACACAATTAATTATCAATTAAACAAATAATTTTAATAAAACAACACATTAAAACAGATCAAAATTAATGTACTAACCAAACATTACCACTATAGAACCAAAATCCGCAAACACAATGAAAATAAACAATTACCAAAAACATTTATCAAGTAATAAATGAATATTAATGATCAAGTAATTATTAATTACTTTAAACTAAATTGCATTCCACCCTCTACCCCAATAAGCACAACACACAACTGAAAATAATTACACAAATTCCATAACTAATTTTATACTAATAAATAAATATCGATTAACCACAAATCATTAATTAATTTTAAAAAATTCCTTCCCACCATTTACCACTATAAGCCCCACAGCTCACTTATCAAATTAATTACACAATTGCCATATTTAAATAGTAATGAATTAATTAGCATTAATTAACAATTAATTAATTCCCACAATTAACACTTTAAAATACAATTAAATAAATATTATATAAAAAATATTAATACATTTATTAAAATTAAATTACTTCCCACCCTACTCCGCTATCAACCCACAAGCCACTCCTAATAAAATGACACAATTAACATAATTACCAATTAATTAATAATTAACAACCAATTAATAAATAATTAATAATATATTAATTTCCACAATTAACAGTATGAAATACTAAATAATTATGAATTAATAAAACATTCATAATAATTTAATTTTAAATTGCTTCCCACCCTATTCCCTTATAAACACACAACCCACTCCTAAAAAAATGACACAATTACCATATTTACCAATTACTTAATTAATTAAAATTAACAACCAATTAATAATAATTAGTAATTAATTAATTCCCACAAGTGACACTATAAAATCTAAATTAAATAAATAATAATCAATAAAAATGTATATTTAATTTATTATAATTAAATTACTTCCCACCATATTCCCCTATAAACCCAAAACCCGCTAAAGAACTTAAACGTAAAATGTAGGTAAAATAAAATAAAAACTACTAAAAATGTAACACATATATTAAAAAACAAAAGCAATACTTAGACAAAAAAAAAGAGCACATACATTTAAAATACATACTAAGATACATTACACTAACTAAAAAAACGATATTTTTATCAAGTATATATTTTCAAACAATATTAATGACTTTGATATTTTGAAAAACGATATTTCTTGACTTAAACTCGATATTCTTGACCACGATATTCTTGCTGTCGATATTTCTGTATCACGATATTTCCAACTCAATATTTGTGTAGATCGACATTTCCAACTGGATATTCTGTCTGCATACCGTCCTGAGTATCTTGGCACTCTGCTTCAGCCCTATGTGACCTCTCACATCTTTCAGTCCATTTCTTATGCACTCTTCGTTGTGCCATGTTCCATAGGATCAGAGCAGACAATGTTCTCTTTTGGTTTTTGCTCCTATTCCCAATACACCATTTGTAAAAGTCTCTGCCCATGTGAGTGCAGGGTGAGCAGAGCGCCTTTGAGAATACAAAGTTTTGCACATTAAAGTCACAAGTATTGGCATTGCCAATGCTTATTTATTAGGATAAGAAGCTGTAAAAGCTGTAGGCTAGAAGGGCATGGCATTTTTACTTAAAGAAGCCCAAGATATCTAAAGTTTTCTGGAGTATATTGGTTATCTTAGCTTATACAATATTGAAAAAGAGCCTCTACAATTGATTTCCAATATAAGAAATATTGTATGCTTTTGCACCTTATATTGATAAAAGTATCAACGTCTTCAACGTAAGAGATCTTCATGGCTGCCAACTGAGCCTGTGCATTTGTTTTGCAAGTCGCTGTTGTATTGTTTAGAATGTAAGTTACATTTCGGTATCCAAAAACTTCAATTGTATTTTTTGTAGAGAACACTGGTATTTGTTCTGTACAAATAGCAGCTTTTTCATTGTTGCCAAAACATTCTAATGCAGTGCGTGGAAAGCAATGCGTGAAAAGCTCTGACGTTCCATTGCAGGGACGCCAAGAGGCGCTTGTGTGACATTCCAATTAACAGCTGCACACATGTTGGTCTCTGTAAGGTTTAACACTAGGAAGTTTCTGGTTGGAATATACAGCCTGCTAAAATATCTGTCTGATCCTAATTTCCTCGGGCAACTGGTGCGGCCAAAACACCCTGGCCCTTCTCCTTCGAGACATACCACAGTGGTGAGGAGGGAGTTTCTCAGCACTTCTATGTTCTGCTGGACCAGAAAATGCACTGTGAAACAGGAGGGTCAGTTCAGGTGAATGAAGTTAACTGGTTCAAAGCCATCTCATACGTCACAAACGGACACCATCTTGGAAACGGTATAGTAGCATCCTTGGTTTATATAAGGCGAGGAACAGATGCTGTTCGTCGGTGCCAGAGGGGAATATTTCACTGTACAGGACGTTAACATGAAGTAAATTACACCACTATCATGCATATTTTGAAGATGAAATCGCTGCATTCTCTGTGTTTGGATTCTACACAGACCTCCTTCCCTTGTCTCCTGAGAGGCAAATGTCTCTCCACATGGGAGTCATTCTTTAAGAGAGTCTCTCCATAAGGGAGTCATTTTCTGGTGAACCTAAGAAGAATGGCGGTAGTGATCAGGCTTGTAGACAGGACGGTAGGGATGGGTGGGGAGATGATGTAAACATTTCTGGTGATTTGGTAGCCTTCATGGGGTTTATGGCTATAGTATATAAGCTGGCTGCTTGGCAGGGGTGAAATCAGTGCACTAACCGAGTATTTCACTGTTTTCTTCTTGTCAGGACATTTAACTATACGTTTCTGTGTTATGCAATGTGCAAACGCGAGTATTGTTTTGGCTGTATAGTCAGAACTTGCTAGTGCCAACCAAATGTGAGACACGCTGTGATGTCATAGAATGTTGGGCTAGTGCCTAGGTGAAATGAGTGGATGTCGATTGAGAGACTGCTTTGAGAATGTGAGGATTCATTTCACACCCTGCAAGGGTTTGAAACCAGGGGGTGCTGCTTAGCTCTCACTTTTCACAGATCCACGCAGGGTCCCTCTTAGGCTTATCCTGAGACACGTCCCAACCACTTAATGAAAAGGGATTGCATTGCCCTTGTGTCATGAAGGGTATCGCAAGGACAACGCAATCCCTAAGTCAGATTCACCAAGCATCACAAGGCCACTTGCATGGCCCTGCGTTGATTGGTAAATCTGGAGTGACACAAGCTAATGCAGGTGTCTGACTTTCGTGACTCTGCCCTGGAAAGGCATTCTATGGGTGAAGCATGGGTGTACCCCCACATCCACCCATGGATTTAGGTGCATTCCCAGGTTTACCAACACTGGTATACCTGGGAACGCATCAGAATGCTACTCCTTCCCAGGGTGGCACAATGAGGAGAAATATCACATTTCTCCTTGCTGTTCTCTTAGTAAGAGACAGAGCCTCTGAGGATTGCTTTTGTGCAGGAAGGTATTGCTTCCTGGACAGAAACAATCCTGCCTGCAATGCAGGCATTTTTGCACCATGGTGCTATGGTGCCTGTGTTTGCACTAGACAGCAGATTGAGCGCCAGCGCAGGCAGAGAGTAGGAATGTGCCATATCTTGCTAGATATGTCGCATTCCTGCCCTCTCCCTTTCACACAGCACAGCAAGTAAGTTGTTTTGCTGCATTTTGTTGCATGAAAGACGGATAAATCTTGCCCCATATCTTAGCACATTTCTGATTACTCCATTTCATGCAAGACAACGCAGCAAGTTGCCCTGCTGCGGTGCGTGAAAAGTTAGTAAATCTGCCCCTGTGTGTCTATAAGATCGGTGTGAGTTGAGTACCACTATAAGACTGTGAGGAAAGGTATTGCTCTAAGAAGAAAGGTGACACTGAAGCATTGGGGCCGCTCTGGCCCGGTTGTTGATGGCACAAATGTAATGTATAAGACACACACCTTTCCTTTATTGGTGGATATACCAGGTGTTTTTACTGCCTAGGAAACCCATAGGTTTTCTTAAAAAGAACCCTCACTCACCTACCTAGTAGTTGACATGCTTCATCATAGGGTTCCCACCCTGGTCACCGAATGTTTCCAATGTGTGCTACGATGCCTGATTACAATGGAGCTGTTTTTTATGGTGAAGCGATGGTGGTGAGTAAAAAAGTGCTCAAGTGCTGCGTAGTCTAAAATTGGCTCAAATGCTCTCAGTCTTTTTTAAATTTTAATATTGGGAGTATTGGTCAATGTTAAAAAAGTGACGGATATGTGAAGGATATCATTTCGGTCCTTCTTATCCTGTGAAAGGTCTACATGTTTCAACCGTGTTGTGATGTGCTCTCAGGGTCAAATGGCTTTCGTCAGGACCAATTGAAGCTGGCATGCACACCAAGGTGCCAATTACGATCCGGTAAAAAAATTCCCCGTGCGACTCGTATCTGGTCTTTTTACCGTACGAATCGTACAAGTGCCGTACGAACTGGCAATCACGATTCGCATGGTAAAAAGTCCATACGAACCGCATCGGGAATGATTTCCCACACGTCCTCGGGTCGGAAAATGTGTCTGACACGTCCTCGGACGATTTACCGTACAAATGTGAAAGGTGAAGTCCGACCGAGGAATCACGATCCATCCCGTGCGTCCGATGTTACAACCGTATGGAAAAAACACCGTCCGCACCGAACTCCCATAGCAACCATGGTGACATGTGCCCGCATACACGCCCAACACACCCCCCGCCCCCGTACGTCCGAGACGTACCCCCTGTGTATGTACACCCCCACCCGTGTATGTACACCCCTGTACGTCCGAGTCGTACCCCCACCCCTGTACGTGTCGTACCACCGTCTATGGACACCCCAGTATGTTCGAGTCCTACCCCCACCCCTGTACGTGTCCGACCCCCATGTATGTACACCCCAGTACGTTCGAGTCGTACCCCCACCCCTGTACGTGTCGTACCACCTTCAATGTACACCCCAGTACGTTCCAGTCGTACCCCCACCCCTGTACGTGTCGTACCACCGTCTATGTACACCCCAGTACGTTCCAGTCCTACCCCCACCCCTGTACGTGTCGTACCACCGTCTATGTACACCCCAGTATGTTCCAGTCGTACCCCCACCCCTGTACGTGTCGTACCACCGTCTATGTACACCCCAGTACGTTCCAGTCCTACCCCCACCCCTGGACGTGTCGTACCACCGTCAATGTACACCCCAGTACGTTCGAGTCCTACCCCCACCCCTGTACGTGTCCGACCCCCATGTATGTACACGCCAGTACGTTCGAGTCGTACCCCCACCCCTGTACGTGTCGTACCACCGTCAATGTACACCCCAGTACGTTCCAGTCGTACCCCCACCCCTGTACGTGTCGTACCACCGTCTATGTACACCCCAGTACGTTCCAGTCGTACCCCCACCCCTGTACGTGTTGTACCACCGTCAATGTACACCCCAGTACGTTCCAGTCGTACCCCCACCCCTGTACGTGTCGTACCACCGTCTATGTACACCCCAGTACGTTCCAGTCCTACCCCCACCCCTGTACGTGTCCGACCCCCATGTATGTACACCCCAGTACATTCGAGTCGTACCCCCACCCCTGTACGTGTCCGACCCCCATGTATGTACACCTCAGTACGTTTGAGTCGTACCCCCACCCCTGTACGTGTCGTACCACTGTCTATGTACACCCCAGTACGTTCGAGTCCTACCCCCACCCCTGTACGTGTCCGACCCCCATGTATGTACACCCCAGTACGTTCGAGTCGTACCCCCACCCCTGTACGTGTCGTACCACCGTCAATGTACACCCCAGTACGTTCCAGTCGCACCCCCAACACAACCTCCTAAGTACGGAGCGCACCCCAGGCCCCAACATCACAACCGCATGTACGAGTCGTACCAAGCCACACACAAGGACAGCACCGTACAACCAAATGGCCCATGTACACACCGTACACACGCTCAAAACGCACGTACACAACCAGGACAAAACAAAACAACACAAGAATACACTATTCGAATGGCACAAAGCCACTAAACATGGCCAACAAACACTAAAAAAACACATTCACTGACCTGCAACTGCCAAAAACAAACAGAGTCCCAAAACACCACCACTCCTTATAACACACCCACCCAAACTTCAAACACAGCCACACCCACCAATGGACCAATAAAAAGGGCCCACACACACAAACCATGAGCCTTTGCAACAGACTCACTGCTGCCAGACACCACAGAACCATACTACAAGCTTCACCACACCTTACACTTGCACACCTTCACACAACCACCTTCACAAACACCCCCTCATCACATTCACACACACACACCTGCACAACCACACCCACACACCCACAACCATCCACACACCCCCCCACCATCCACACCCACACCCCTCACCATGCCCACTAACAAGAATCCAAAGTTCAGTAACCGAGAGTTGGAGGTCCTTGTTGATGAAATCCTCAGAGTCGAGCCACAGCTCTTTGGAACATTGGTCAGACAGACCAGCATGGCAGCAAAAACAGCCATGTGGCAGGCCATCGTCGATGCTGTGAATGCTGTTGCGGACACCAGAAGGACCAGGCAGGAATGCCAAGCCAGGTGGTACGATCTGCGGAGGAGGGTCCGAGCCAAGATGCTGGAGGAACACAACCAGGCCAACGCCACTGGAGGAGGGCCCTCCCGCAGACCCGTACACTACCAGCCCTGGGAGGAGAGGGTGATGGCCATACAGCCGGTGGAGGCAGTCGAAGGATTAGGAGGACTCCGAGACCCGGGTGAGTACACGAACAACGCACCTCACATGGGGGGGACCTCATCCACAACCAAACTCACAAACAGGCACGCAACCACCCCAACCTATCGCATGACTCAACCACACTCCATGAACACGCACATGCCACTGGCGCCACCATGCCCCATGCACCCAGCTGGACAATGTCAAGTCACAGGCCACAGAAGACACCAACACCTGACACGGTAACCCGGATAGCGGGAGGGTGGGCCCCAAAAATCACATAGTGCAACTCAGAAGCAGACAACAATGCCCTCTGCCCATATGGCCCAGGTCACAGCCAGACAAACAGTGTGTCCCCACACAGGAAAGACTCGCCAGCAAATGGCGGACGCCTTGCATCAACACATGGGGGTGAAGGCACTGTTTTGCACATGACAGCAGCTAATGAACAGCCAACACTGTGAAAGAGTGGCAGCACACACAACCACAGCAGCAGCGCACACACAGACACTACACCCAATGGGTGCCTGGAGATCAGAAACAAACTCACATCAACAAGCCAAGGGCCATTCAAAGGACTGGAAAAAGTGTGTGTCTAGGAAGCTGGGCTGAGGTGACAGAGGGTGACACACAGAGGGAGGGAGAGGGGGACAGAGAGGGAGGGAGAGGGGGACAGAGAGGGAGGGAGACACAGGGACACGGACAGAGGGAGGAGGCTGACACACAGAGGGAGGGAGAGGGGGACAGAGAGGGAGGGAGACACAGGAAGACGGACAGAGGGAGGAGGCTGACACACAGAGGGAGGGAGAGGGGGACAGAGAGGGAGGGAGAGGGGGACAGAGAGGGAGGGAGAGGGGGACAGAGAGGGAGGGAGACACAGGGACACGGACAGAGGGAGGATGCTGACACACAGAGGGAGGGAGAAGGGGACAGAGAGGGAGGGAGACACAGGGAGAGCAAATCAGCCGTGTGGTGTGTGGGAATGTCTGCTCGTCAGCAGGTAGACTGCGTGCATGTAGCCAAGGGTGGCCAGTGCCAGAACCCCCCCTCTTCACCATGGCAAAACACAGGGCCATGTCACAACCTGTTCACGAGCACAACGACAGCTACCTGCATTATATAAGTGTGTGGATCCACTCCATGTGCACATGTGCAGTGCTACACGGAAGGCGCCAATGCATGGCTCGCCACACCTGCCCACTCCACTGCTGACTGCAGTCACACTTGACGCAGCAAGTAAGACTGTGCCACACATAGTTAAAGGGGCCAAAGTGGTGCCCAAGGGACACACCCATGCACAAGTGCACTGTGAGTGGAATGCAAGACAGATCCTAATTCCAAGAGGAAAATTGCCAACTTTGAAACTGATGAAACATGGATGTTGCATGGACCAAAATTAACATTGTCTCTCTCACACACAGGTCAACATCGTGGTTCACCCCCCAACACTGGGGGGGAAGACTCACAGGACCCGGATCTGCGGGAGCCCGATCCCACAGGCAGCGACGACTCTCACCACTCTGTGGACGACCCCGACCGACCTGGCCCCTCTGGTGTCCAACGACCTGCAACACCTGCGTCAGGTACAACTGTGCCAACCACCACCCCCACTCCTGCCACATCCCAGGAGACACCCAGGATCCCTGCCCCACCACCACAATGCAGCCAGGCTGGCCAGGAGGGACACGGTGTCCCGGGCACCCAGGAGGAGGCAGGCGACAACGCCAATGCCACCCCTCAGGGGTCCCGGAGACCCGATGTACCCACAAGGGCAGGCCAGGTGCAAGTGGGCAGGGGTGGTGGGAGTGGAGGACGGCGGAGGCGCGAGCCTGACCAGTTGGCTGGGGAACCGGTATTTTCCCATGTCCGTAACATCCTGGACACATACCTGCAGGACACCACGGGCCTGGATCAAGACCCAGCAGGCCCAGCAACATGCGGAGCTACATGCCTGTCTACTGCAACACCAACGGAGGATGGAGGACAGACAGGCTGAGCAAGTGACGGTGTTCCAGGGGATTCACGATACACTCCGTCGGATGGCCGACAACATGGGCAACCCTCCCTGTGCCAGACGGCGTAGAACATCACCACCCACAGGGAGGGATCAGGAGGAGGAGGAGACATCCGACGGAGCATCTCAAACATCGTCACGGCCTGCTTCTGAGGGTCCCCGCAGGAGGCCGGGTCGTCCACGGAAAGGACCGTGAGGGTCAGCGCTACATCACCATCTCCCAGGACACCTGGCCTAGCACCTGGCCCACTGGAGCAACAGCATCACAGCATCAAGAGACATTCTCTGCCACATGGCCCTGCTGGTCACTGTCTGACCAATGTTGACAAAGACTGTGGCATGGACAATGAGGATTTCCAATGGCAAGGACACCAACTCCCCTACTGAACTTTGGATTCCAAACTCCCGGAAAGCCCCTAACTTTATCCCCCCCCCCCCCCCCCAAATAAAATATCACACCATGAAGAGAAGATGCCTTCTCTTTTGACTTCAACCATCCACACCCTGGGGCCTGAGTCTGGCACAGGACACACGGGTCACAGTGTATTAGGCAAGACAGACATGGAGCACCATACACACCCGTGATGGGTCCAACCAGCTGAGGGGGTGGCCGCACAACCGTGCTAACAGACACATTGAGTACAGCAACAGTCATGCGCAGAGGTCAGGGATCATGTGGAGTGTCCTGGGGGGCACCTAGGTATGTGTAGACAGGTGGCAGAACCATGTCCTGCAAGCTTGAGTCCGGTGGATGCAGAGAATGGGGGCCTGGCCAACGTTGGATGCATGGGGATGGCACATGTCACAATACCCACACAGTCATGGACATCATGCCCAATACACAGTCTCAGCCCACACACACAGCTTGCATCTTGCTACTCGACACATCGACACATAGCCACTATCTGGGAAAACCATGCCAGACATGCTGGATGCACCGTGGCAACACACCAGCATTGACTGAGAAGAGGCACCTTGGAGGCATAGGGACACCTTTATTAGTCATGTTTTCGTGTTTGCAGAGGCAACTTGAAGTACACATGAACACATCATGTGGAGTGACATGTGGGTCCAACACTGGCACCCCCCTTCTGCAGCACAAATGCGTGATAGCCATGGAACTGGCACACAATTGTCGGCCAACAGCTAAACACCCACAGCTGCTCACGGAGAGATTGCCATACACCATTGATCCGCTGATGTAGAAGTCCCGCACCATGTCAAGCCAATGCAAACCGTATGTGTCCGAGGGCAGTGTTACACACATTGATGCCATCATCACAATCCACTATCCCATCACTGATGACTGTCAACAAGTCTGACCATCTATTCAGGTGTACCCAGCTGCATGTTATGTGTACCATGGTGATGCTACATGTCTGCAGAGGAACCAAACATCGACAGGGGCAGTGTGCATACATCGTGAACAACTGCCACACCCAATACACCCCTGATGCATCCCTTACCCTAAGGAGACTTCCAAACGTGTCCGTGCCTGTAACGCTGAGTCAGCCCACGATGACGTGTCCATGAGGAATAGCAGTGCCACAACAATGCAACCAGCAGACGGCATGCGCAAGTACCTGGGGAAGAGAGACACACAAGAAGTCAGCCACAAAAAGCACAGCCACTTGCATGTGCATGTACTGGACTCATGTATGGATGACAACATGCTAGGTCACAATTATGACTGGGGAAATACAACCATCACTGCCACCATCACTCCAGTGACACACCCACACACACCTCTGACTCACGTGCCATACATACAGGTGGAGACACACATCACAACACATGCCACACGGGGACCAATGCGTGCACACTCAGACACTGGTACTCACCACTAATCAAAGAAGTCGCGTATGAGCCGAGTCCGGATGTCCTCTTGCGGCTCCACATCCTCCACATCACTAGCCCCATTGCCAAGCCCTTCGTCCTCCACGGGTGGATGGTCCTCGTCATCTTGATCCAGGATGAGTGGCACAGCTTTCTCAACTGCCATGTTGTGCAGCATGCAGCAGACCATGAAGATCTTGCAGACCTTCGCAGAGGCATATGGGAGTGCGCCGCCGGTCTTGTGGAGGCACCGAAATCGGCTCTTCAGCAGGCCAAACGTCCTCTCTATCACTCGCCTTGTCCGGCCATGGGCGGTGTTGTAGCGGAGCTGGGCCGGCGTGATGGGGTTGCGGAGAGGTGTGAGCAGCCATGGCATGTTGGGATAGCCAGCGTCCCCTACATGGGAAGCACATGGACATCGTTAGAAGTGGTGAAGCGGTCGTGCTGGTAGGCTATGCAAAATACAGGACAGACAGACTGTACCCACCAACAACACATGCTCTTTCGTTGCGCAGCTGCATCATCATTTCAGGCATCCTGCTACGCCTCATGATGTAGGCATCGTGTGCTGATCCTGGAAAACGAGCACAGACATGTGAAATCACCATGTTGGACAGACACACCACAAGGGCATTGATGGAGTGGTAGTGCTTCCGATTGCGGTACGCTACCTCCCGTGCGTGTGGTGGTACCAAAGCTACATGTGTCCCATCTATGGACCCAATGACATGGGGCATCCCTCCCAGGGCATAGAATCCACGCTTGACCGCAGTCAACTGTTCAGGGGTTGGGAACTTGATGAAGTCATCCAGGTGAATCAACATGGCCTCTAAGAAATCATGCAGCACACGGCAGAACATGCTCTGGGACATGCCACCAACATGAGCTATGGTTAGGCTGTCCGGTTTTAGGGTTAAACCTATAATAACTGATAAAACCCCACTGAAAGAGAAATAGCCCTCACCAGTGAAAACATATAAACACTGAAAAAACACCTGCACAACCAGAAACTAAATGCAATTCAAAGAAAGGAAAAAGAGTGAAAGAGTCATTTTCTTTCTTCCTGAAGGGGCCAATACAATGTAACTTTGTTATACAAGCTAGCAGTAAGAAAGTATGGGCTAGCATTATTCTGCTTGAGTTTTATTGTTTAGGGATGCCACTAAAATATTGTTTTGTGGTCTTTGGTCTAAAGATGCAGGTTTTAGAAGCATGTTTTAGGGCTTGTTTAATTATTGTATAAACTGTAGAGAATCAGTAAATATCTAAATCATATTTGATATTTTGGCTGCGTTTGGCTCTTTCACTGATAGGTGAAATAGCTAGTTTCACAAGAATCTCTCCTAATATGTGTCATCACATTTACCCAAAGAGAATGGGTTAAAACCCTTAATACATCAGCTCCCACTTTCTAGTGAGTCAGTATTGATAGTAGGCGAATTGTCAACACCTCAGTCTTTAAACATTCAATGCAAGGTATAGTGACAAGTATATGTTAAAAGAGTGCTATCACCAAGCATCTGGGAAAGTGGTTAAAACATGACACAAGACTTTTAGAAAACATAGCCACTGTGTCACTTGGAATGCTCTGCAAAAAGGTTATTTCCAAGTTCAACAAAGATTGGAGTGATATTGTTTGTTTTTGCAGTGATTCAGTTACGTATATGAAAATGTTTTGTGATGACCTGTCAAAATTGATACCTGAACTGAAGTGCTTCCCTGTAAGAGATCCTTGCCACTTGTTAGATGGCATGCTGAAAGCATCCTTACAATCTTCAGAGTTAATGAGTAATGCTATTGACTTTTTAGTCCATTCTGGTGCACTGTTTTCTTATGCACAAGAACTAAAACGTAAATATTTATCATTTTGTGCTTTGTGTGGCATCAAAGAAAGAGTCATTCCAACTGTGTCCCTTAGCTGATGGTTCTCAGTCCAAGGGGCTATGAATGCTATATTATCCATGTGGAAACTGTTTACAGAATGTTTGCTGAGTGAGGATGCTAAAGGCAAGAAATGTGAGGATCTTTGGTCACATATTGATAGTGATGTGAAAAAGTACACTATACTGCATTCTTAGATTTTTACAGGAAAACATAACTGCTGTAGTGAACATAATAAAAAAAACTAAAGTCGGAAAACACCCTTGTCTGCCAAGTGTTCAGCATAATTGGTGTAGATGTGAAACATCTCCTTGAGAGTAGGCTGGGCGACACCTTTAGTGACTTTACACTGCTTGCTGCTTGGTAAGCAAAGCAATAGTGAAGAGCAATTCAGGAACTTTTATTTTACAATGTATGAGAAATTACTTGCAATGATGCATAGAAATGTCCCTTCACCACCAATGGCATTGGAAGTCAATGAAACCTCACTGTGGTACCGCTTCGATAACTCTGACGACATAAGCGCCCAGATCAGCGCAAATGTTGCAGAACCTGCCCTGAGAATCGCAATCTTCATGTGAACCAGTATTGGCATGGAAAGCCATGTCAGTGGCCAGAGTTAACAAATTGTGTACTGGCTGTTTTGGTGTTGCCCATCTCAAGTGCCAATGTTGAGAGGGCCTTTTCACAGAAGTTTACATGGGAAGGAAAGATCGAGCATACATGACCAAAGACTCACTGAAGAAGTATTGTATGGTGAACTACAATAAGTTTAAGTTTCAAAAATCTGTTTGGACCGCATATACACTATGCTTACACTGTCTATATACCATGCTCTGTCAGTGCAGAAAGCAAGCAATAATAAAAGCAAAACATTCTATAAAAACCGGAAAAACACTGTTTCTGTAGTTTTTAATGGCGCGACAATGTGAAACCACTGATAACCACTGTTTTTTTGAGGTATTGAAATCACTTGAAAACACTGGAAAAACCCCACCAGAATTTACCAAAAATAGAAACTGAAAACAGGAAAGCCTAGCTATGGTATATTGAAAGGTACCCGTGGCAAGAAAATGTAGGGCAGCCATTACCTTCAGCTGGGGTGTCAGTGCCGTAGGATACCTGTGCTGCGGTTGCAGGTGTGGTGCCAGTCTCGCCGTCAACTCCAGAATCAACGGTTGGGGGAAGCGGTAGCACCGGCTACTGTCATTCTCCCGCATGGCAGCCAAGTCCGGAATTGGTCGGGTAAGAGGCAGCGCTCAGCAGTAATTTGGAAGTGACAAGGAAGAGTGAGTGCACTACGACAACAATTCATATGTACTGAGCACATGTTAATCTGTCAATACACATATGCTACATAGGGAGTCAGGTATGTGCTACATGCCCTGGACACGTATGGCTGCCAGGTGACACTCCTACCAAGACCCAGCTACACACGGAGATTGAGAACCTCCCCATGCCATGCCATGGGAATAGCTGTGTCCCAGTGCAAGTGAACAGCCAGACGCAAGACAGGAGTGACATACGCCCACACATCAGCAGAAGTAGGATGCCGATTGCAGAGACTGGTAGCGGAACACTAGAGCCACAGGTCACATGAAATTACACTAGGACAGCCCACACACCTTGCCATGAAGGTGCACATGTCATGACTCACCACACATTCATTGTGAGGATGCAGACATGTCCTTGTCACGCTACTCCGTGTCCCATGCATACATGTGCACCTCACATCCGATACCACATGTGGCATGGTGTGCGGAACAGTGTGCAATGTCAATCTACACACAGACACATGTTGGTTGCTGCAACAGCTGCAGCTTTTGAGGGTGCTCCAACATCAACCTGATGGGAAGCCCCCACACATACATGACATAGTCACATTGTGCACCGTGGGTAGTGACAAGTCAGGTGTGGTAACCCCAGTACCGGGCATCAGGGGACACTTCCGTGTGTTGGTGTCCGTGCCATGCCAGTGACGCTCATCCCAAGTGTGCAGTACGACATGCACACATGTCAAAGGAGTCAAGGGCATGCCTGGCACACATTGCACCGTCACACAGTACATCTGTACACATCTCATCATACATCTGGTGCCTTCTCGACTCAGGAGTAATGTTCCACATCACAGCCTGTCACACCTGTGCCCCACACATGTAGTAATGCACAGACGATGCCTTGATGTCCATTCATGGGCAAGTATGTCCATCCATGGACAAGTATGTCCGCCCTATTCCTACCTGTGTGCCGCCCGTCACCACTGTGATGTGTGAAAACCGCCGTACTGCTGCTAAGAGGGCCTGTGTACGTTCCCATATCACTATGGGAGTGCTGCCGTATGTGTACCCATCGTGATGGCGAGCGTACAGGCATGTGTACGGTCCGTACCACTACGAGTACGCATACGCAAGAACACCCATAGTGGTAGGGCCGTACGCATGCCTGTACGCTCCCTATCACTATGGGTGTCCTCGCGTATGCGTACTCGTAGTGGTACGGGCCGTACACACACCTGCACGCTCCCTATCACTATGGGTGTCCTCGCGTATGCGTACTCGTAGTGGTACGGGCCGTACACACGCCTGTACGCTCCCTATCACTATGGGTGTACCCGCGCATGCGTACACGTAGTGATAGGGAGCGTACAGGCGTGTGTACGGCCCGTACCACTACGAGTACGCATACGCGAGGACACCCATAGTGATAGGGAGCGTACAGGCGTGTGTACGGCCCGTACCACTACGAGTACGCATACGCGAGGAAACCCATAGTGATAGGGAGCGTACAGGCGTGTGTACGGCCCGTACCACTACGAGTACGCATACGCGAGGACACCCATAGTGATAGGGAGCGTACAGGCGTGTGTACGGCCCGTACCACTACGAGTACGCATACGCGAGGACACCCATAGTGATAGGGAGCGTACAGGCGTGTGTACGGCCCGTACCACTACGAGTACGCATACGCGAGGACACCCATAGTGATAGGGAGCGTACAGGCGTGTGTACGGCCCGTACCACTACGAGTACGCATACGCGAGGACACCCATAGTGATAGGGAGCGTACAGGCGTGTGTACGGCCCGTACCACTACGAGTACGCATACGCGAGGACACCCATAGTGATAGGGAGCGTACAGGCGTGTGTACGGCCCGTACCACTATGAGTACGCATACGCGAGGACACCCATACTGATAGGGAGCGTACAGGCGTGTGTACGGCCCGTACCACTACGAGTACGCATACGCGAGGACACCCATAGTGATAGTGAACGTAGGCACGCGTGTACGGGCCGTTGCAATGCATTTGGGGTGCCCTAGGGCCCCGGAACGCACCGTACCTGTGTGTGAAGCTCCAAATTACATAGGGAACACATGAGGGACAAGTATTAAGGCCTACATGCATGCTGGTTGTCATGGAGACCAAGTTCAAATTTTGAATTTGTTCTGGAAGGTGCACAGCAGAAGTCAGTTTGAATGAATCTACTTTGTTGAAATGTGTTTGTGGGGCTGACATCATGCAGGAGAAAAAAAACGATAGAGAACCCACAGACTGCTAGGTTTGAAGGGATTGGAGGAAACATAGGATGCAAATGTGAGTGACCAATCACTCTGTACTCCTGTGCATGAGATGGGCCAGCAAGGCAGATATAAGGCAGCCAGGTCCCATGAGGGAGCACTTGCCTGCACATCTCTGTATTCCACGACCCAGCTGCTGCTACTGATTCCCTGGAACCATGTCAAGGGCTGTGGAGAGGTCACAGCCATTCACCCTGGAGGAGAACATGGCTTTGGTGGAAGTGATCCTCCCACGGTACCCCATGCTGTATGGGCGACCAGGTTATCAGGTGAGTGCAGTGTCCACTGGCACAGACTGTGTCCCTTTTTTGTGACCGTGACTTCTGCCATTGTGTCCAGGTGTGACACACATGCTATGTACTGTAGGGGGGGTCCCAGGGGGGGGAATGCCTGATGTCTCCCAGCAGTGCCCTGAGACAGGAGGGGTGGGTGCAGAGTCCTACCAGCAGTGCCCTGAGACAGGAGGGGTGGGTGCAGAGTCCTCCCAGCAGTGCCATGAGACAGGAGGGGTGGGTGCAGAGTCCTCCCAGCAGTGCCCTGAGACAGGAGGGGTGGGTGCCTATCACTCCCAGCAGTGCCCTGAGACAGGAGGGGTGGGTGCAGAGTCCTCCCAGCAGTGCCCTGAGACAGGAGGGGTGGGTGTGATGCACAGTGTGAGCCTGGCTCATTGATTGTGTAGTTGCCCTCATTCCACCTGTGTCCTTTCAATGGCACGTACTGCTTTTGCCCTTCCCCCAGAGGATCATGTCCCTATGACAAAGGTGCAATGCGTTGGATGCACACTATGCCTTGTTGTAAACAGCAAATGTGTTCTAATCTGTGTCCCTGTGACATGTGCAAGGTGTATTGATGTAGTGTCACTTGTTCATCCTCACAGGTAGACGCCTCTGCCAAGGAGCAGATATGGCTGGACGCCGTTAGCGCTGTGAGGAGTGCGGATGGTCGGAGGCGGCACCTGTCCTAGGTGAGGAAACGCTGGCAGGATATCCGGTGCTGGACGCGGAGGATCGCACGGGTCCTGCTGGGGGACTCACCTGAGAGCCACAAGAACCGCGGGCGCCGCCGTCTCTCCCACATCCAGAAACGTGTGCTGGCGGTGGTCTTTCCTGACTTGGACAGGCGTCTACAGGACATGCAGCAGCCGGAAGGGGGTAGGTACATGTGTGTGTTTGTTGTGTTCCACCAGCATTTGTAAGTGCACTGTTCCATGGATACACTTCCAGGGTTTATGGTGCTGTGCAGATCCTGTTCCCCACAGTATTGCAGTGCTCTCCTGCCTCCCTTCCCCTCCTTGCAATGTGTTCCCTGGTCTGTGTGTAGTCACTCCATCACAAGGTTATGTAGCCTGACACCTTCTCCAAGTGTACAATGCCTGCAGCATCATGTGTGGGGGTGGTGTGTAACAGGTTTTGTGACCTTGCCTGTGCCCTGTCCAGTTCTGGACTTGTGGGTTCCATGTCAGTTGGCACTAATGCTGAGTCCAGACATGGGAGTTAATCTCTCGAGTGCCAGGCCTTCCAGCAGGCATGTCCCATGTGGTGGCCTGTGACATGATGTGCATGAGTGTGCGTTACGCATAGTGCAGGGATGTTAGCGTGTGTTGCAGTCATTCCCATTCAGGAGCATGGAGTTGTGTGGCCACTACTGTCCCCAGGGGCATATTTTCCTAGGTATCATGTGTGTAATCCGAGAATGTCGACAATCTCTGTGTCTACAGCATAGGTTGTGCTCTGTGCCATTGTCCCCTGGCACCATGTTTCTTGACGTGAGATGTATTACAAGTGTCCACTGTCCAGCCTGACCTGATTTTCAAAGTACATACTCACGGTGGCCATTGCCTGTGTGTCTTGTTGCAATCATCTAATGATGCCCATTTGTACATGATTATTTGGACAGGCGCACCTTGGGTATTTGGTGTGCAATCTTGAATTGTTGCATCCCATGTGTATTTCACCCAGACTAAGAGATGTAAGTGCTTCCTGTGTCTCCACAGATTTGTCTCATGTAGGGGGTGGGTGGGGCGGCCATGGCCTACATGTCAAGACCTGTCATCTCTTGCTCGGACTGGCCAGTGTGTGATGTTTGTCTGGACATACACTCAAGGTGCAGCGTGCCAGTCAGGGTGGGCATGTTCTCAGTATTACCTATGCTGCATGTGCCTCTAGTTCCTGGATTTGGTCCCTGCTCATCCCAATTTCCTGCCACGCTGTGTGGTGCAGATGCAGTGCTGTATTGTCCCCAGGGCCTTGCTCCTCAGTCAGAATACCATGTCATCTCATTTGCTATTGTGTCATGCTCTCCATAGTTTTTCCATGGCATGGTGGGTCACACAACTGTGTCTTGCAGGGCCTACGTATGTACCTTGTTTTGTAGTTGTAACTCATCCTTTGTTTCAGGCTATGCACTGTAACCTACGTAGATTTGACTCATGTGACATATGTATACAGGTGTATGATTAATTTCTGTCTCTTCACCCTGCCCACAGCATCGTCGGGGGACACGAAGGGAGACATGGACACAGACGGCGCGGAGGGACCGAGCACCAGTGCCAGCGGTGACATCGGGGCTGGCACTTCGAGTGGGACTGAGGCAGAGGAGAGTGAACCCGGGGACCTGTCGACTGGCACAACAGAGTATGAAGCTGACGGGTCCGACGATGATCTCTCCGAGTGGGCGGTGGCTGCACCACCATCTGACAGCAGCCCTACATCTGGCACCGCCCCCTCCATTGGCATCAGCCGCCTCCCACGTGCTCGTGTCCCTTCCCAACGTGCCCGGTCACCACATGTCTCCTTCCTGCCAGGCACCGCACCCCCTGCCCCTGTCTCCACTGCTGCCGCCAATGCTGAGTCTGTGGACATCCAGCGGCAGTTGCAGATTGGTCAGACTGCGATCCTTAATGTCCTCCATGGCCACAGCCAGGTCCTCAACAACATGGAGGCATACTTGGAGGGCATTCATTCATCGCAGGCTGACCAACGCAACTTGCTGAGGTCCATAGACTCCACACTGACTGCAGCAGTGGGTCTCCTGCAGCGCTACGTCCCACCCCCTACCCCTGCTCCTTCCACAATTACCACTCCTATGCCTGTCCCACATACACCCAGACGTAAGCATGCACCCACCACAACAGACACAGGCACCACACCAGCAGGGAAGGTCCGCCACACACCTCCTGACACGCACACACAGGGTGCAGTAGGCACACCCACTGGGTCGGGGGGCAAACGTGTGACACGCAGCCAGAGTGGGAGTCCGCATTCCACCCAATCCACTCCCTCCAAATCCCCTCCCCTCAGCTCTCCTGGCCACATCTCCCCCAAAGACTCCTTCATGGCCGCTCTGTCCCTGAGCCCCACAGTGACACCACCCCGCAAGCGGTCAAGGAGGTCCCCGGTCAGGGTGCTTGAGTCCCCCCCCCCTGTCCACACCCTCCCCCAGTGGCGCTGCGACCCATCCCTCTGACCCCCCCCCCTCCTTGGGGCCTGTGGTTCCTTCGGGTGCAGGGGAGTCCCTGGAGGACCTTGCTAAGGTGTGCAGCGAGATCCTGGCCTCCGCCTTTGGCCCTGCCCCACCCCCTGTGGTGGAGTCCTTCATCCCTGCACCCACAACGCCTACCCTTCGCCCTCCTGTCCCTGCGGTGCCTGTTTCTTCCCCCCCACATGATGCCCTCACCCCTGTGGAAGACAACGGATTGTAACTGTGCAGGCAAGCTAGGGGACACGCATCCCACTGTGTCCCCCATCCAGCTGGGACTCCTGGACTGCCCTATGGCCTTTGTTAATATTGGACTTACGTCATACTAGTTTTTTGCTCATGCTGAATAAAGCTATTTATTTTTTGCCCTTGGAACACTCCTGCATTGCTGGCATTGCTGTTGGTGGGGCTGCTACATGGTTGTGGGTATTGGTCATGTGTTGGGTGTGCTGCTCATAGGGGGGACCCTGGTATCTGTGTGCCATCACACGGTGTTAGCTACCTTTCTCCATTCATGTAAGCAGTTGCTGCATGTTGCAATTGTCCCAAGGTGTATTCCTTCCTCTGTGTACCCTGACTTCTTCCCTGCAGGGTGTCCCCTGACTTTAGCACAGAGCTGTGTGTCCATTAGCTGGGTGTGTGACGTTGTCCTTCACCTTTGCACATGCATGCTGAGCGATGTCTCCACCTGCATCATTCGTGGCATCCTTGGTAGTCATTGTGCTTGTGTATGTGGCCTATTGACATGACTTCATGTGTACATGTTTTCTTTTCTGCGCTATGCATGCGTATACTCCCAGCCTCGCACACATGTGGTACATGTACTGCAGGGTCTTTGTGCACCTGACTGACATTTGTGGGCATGGTATCTGTGGCTACTCCACCCTTTGCGTTCCATGGGCACTGCTGGGAGTGATGGGCACCCACCCCTCCTGTCTCTGGGCACTGCTGGGAGAACTCTGCACACACCCCTCCTGCCTCTGGGCACTGCTGGGAGGACTCTGCACACACCCCTCCTGTCTCTGGGCACTGCTGGGAAGACTCTGCACACACCACTCTTGTGACTGGGCACTGCTGGGAGGACTCTGCACACACCCCTCCTGTCTCTGGGCACTGCTGGGAGTGATAGGAACCCACCCCTCCTGTCTCTGGGCACTGCTGGGAGGACTCTGCACCCACCCCTCCTGTGTCTGGGCACTGCTGGGAGTGATAGTCAACCACCCCTGCTGTCTCTGGGCACTGCTGGGAGGACTCTGCACACACCCCTCCTGTCTCTGGGCACTGCTGGGAGTGTTAGGCACCCACCCCTCCTGTCTCTGGGCACTGCTGGGAGTGATAGTCAACCACCCCTCCTGTCTCTGGGCACTGCTGGGAGTGTTAGGCCCCCACCCCTCCTGTCTCTGGGCACTGCTGGGAGTGTTAGGCACCCACCCCTCCTGTCTCTGGGCACTGCTGGGAGTGTTAGGCACCCACCCCTCCTGTCTCTGGGCACTGCTGGGAGGACTCTGCACACACCCCTCCTGCCTCTGGGCACTGCTGGGAGGACTCTGCACACACCCCTCCTGCCTCTGGGCACTGCTGGGAGGACTCTGCACACACCCCTCCTGCCTCTGGGCACTGCTGGGAGGACTCTGCACACACCCCTCCTGTCTCTGGGCACTGCTGGGAGGACTCTGCACACACCACTCTTGTGACTGGGCACTGCTGGGAGGACTCTGCACCCACCCCTCCTGTGTCTGGGCACTGCTGGGAGTGATAGTCAACCACCCCTCCTGTCTCTGGGCACTGCTGGGAGGACTCTGCACACACCCCTCCTGTCTCTGGGCACTGCTGTGAGTGTTAGGCACCCACCCCTCCTGTCTCAGGGCACTGCTGGGAGTGATGGGCACCCACCCCTCCTGTCTCAGGGCACTGCTGGGAGTGATAGGCCCCCACCCCTCCTGTCTCAGGGCACTGCTGGGAGGACTCTGCACACACCCCTCCTGTCTCTCGGCACTGCTGGGAGTGATAGGCACCCACCCCTCCTGTGTCTGGGCACTGCTGGGAGGACTCTGCACACACCCCTCCTATTTCACAATATGTACGCTCATGGCATACACGGATGTGGGTACGCTCCATGCATTCGAGGTGGGGGTACGTGTCGTACTTACACTGTTGGGGTGGGGGTACGCTCCATGCATTCGAGGTGGGGGTATGTGTCGTACTTACACTGTTGGGGTGGGGGTACGCTCCATGCATTCGAGGTGGGGGTACGTGTCGTACTTACACTGTTGGGGTGGGGGTACGCTCCATGCATTCGAGGTGGGGGTACGTGTCGTACTTACACTGTTGGGGTGGGGGTACACTCCATGCATTCGAGGTGGAGGTACGTGTCGTACTTACACTGTTGGGGTGGGGGTACGCTCCATGCATTCGAGGTGAGCGTACAGGTCGTACTTACACTGTTGGGGTGGGGGTACGCTCCATGCATTCGAGGTGAGGGTACGGCTCGTACTTACACTGTTGGGGTGGGGGTACGCTCCATGCATTCGAGGTGAGGGTACGGGTCGTACTTACACTGTTGGGGTGGGGGTACGCTCCATACGTACGCGGGTGGGGGTACGTGTCGTACTTACACTGTTGGGGTGGGGGTACGCTCCATACGTACGCGGGTGGGGGTACGGGTCGTACTTACACTGTTGGGGTGGGGGTATGCTCCATACGTACGCGGGTGGGGGTACGGGTCATACTTACACTGTTGGGGTGGGGGTACGCTCCATACGTATGCGGGTGGGGGTACGTGTCGTACTTACACTGTTGGGGTGGGGGTACGCTCCATACGTACGCAGGTGGGGGTACGGGTCGTACTTACACTGTTGGGGTGGGGGTACGCTCCATACGTACGCGGGTGGGGGTACGTGTCGTACTTACACTGTTGGGGTGGGGGTACGCTCCATGCATACGGGGTGGGGGTAGGGTCCGTACATATCCGTCCCCACGCTATGTGATGCTTGTGCGGCCCGTACCCAGGCCTTTGCCACGTGGGTACGAGCCGTCCCGCCATTGTTGGGGTGACGTGGGTGTGGGCATGGTACGACTCGTACCCACGCTCTTCAGGCGTGGGTACGGGACGTACCTGTCTGGTTGTGTTGCCGGTTCGCGTCGTGACGGACTTCTGTTGTGGCGGTCGCTGGCTTATCTGGACACGCCCCCACCCCCTCGTAGTGACCAGGGCATGGGAGTCAGGTATGTCCAGGGCATGTGTGCTGTGTGACTTTGGTGGGGGGTTTGTGGCCTGCCCTGGTCCTGCCACCCCCACCCCACCCCACTTTCCCCCCGCCCTTAGTTGTTCTGACCTTCTGCGGCGTCTGCGTCCGAACCTGTAGAGGAGGTCGACTGCTATGAGGGCCGGGATGACACGTAGGTTCGGGTCCATGTCTGTCCGTCGCGTACGGGTCCTCCTTGTTCGCGTCGTCCTGTCTGTCCGTCGCGTACTGGTACTCCTTGTTCGCGTCGTCCTGTCTGTCCGTCGCGTACTGGTCCTCCTTGTTCGCGTCGTCCTGTCTGTCCGTCACGTACTGGTAGTCCTTGTTCGCGTCGTCCTGATTTCCCGGCAGTTTTTGGCAGCCGGAAAATATTCACCGTGCGGGATGACGTCGGTGCGAATCGTAATTCCTGGTTCGTGAATGGCAGGCTGCGAGCGTCCCGACGTCAGGTCGGCGCTTTCCCGGATCGCATTTGTAGGTTTATTTTGTTCGGTCGGGGTTTTTTACGATTCGTACGGAAATAGTGTTCCCGTGCGAATCGTAATTCCATGTTTGTATATTGTTCCGACCGGGTACGCGTCGGACGGAGAATATGCTCCGTCCGACGGTTCGTACCCGGTTTTTACAGGATCGTGATCGGCGCCCACGTCATGCAGCTAATATTTGGAATGTACTTGCAACCCACCTGAAAATCACTGTGTCGCTTTCAATTCTGTGAGGAAAATATAGATATAGTCACCTAGTTGACATAAATACATATAGGCATATGTGTGTGTATATGTATTGCTTTTTAAGACATGCTATTTGTCGAAATAAAGCCTTTCAATCAATCAATCAATATAGGCAGTAGCAAAATTACTATTGGACACAGACAGGGAGGAAAAATTCAACATGGTCCTAAATTTGGCTCTGTGCCAATTTCCAATTTTTGGTGATTTTGGTAATTATCTTATGTCAAATTTTTAATGCCAAATTTTAAGTTTGTACACACATAGGAGTCGTTGTTTCTTAGCCACAGTCCACAAGCTTTTTCGTTTAGTTCCCAGAGTATACGAGACATACAAGACACCAACATGTAAGAATGAAACTCTATTTTCATTTAGTTAGTTCCGTAGCTATGCACCAAGCCGGAGTCCATGCGGATATGTGTCAAAAACTACACTAAAATCCATTAAGAGCATATTGTGATGTATAATAATGCGTACTGACCTCTTTAATCACAGGCAATACATACAGACATACAATTACTGTGTGTATATCTCCAAAGTTTGGCCGACTACGCTCATGCACCGCTTTTTAGGGGATGATAAAATGCAAGAGTTATAAGTTGAAAAGACCCTTCTATTGGGAGACACGTGCTAATGTAAAGGAGCATGAATACTGACTAAAGTGAGAAGTGACGGTAGCTCGTTGCCACCTGGGATCGGCCAAGGGGGTGGACCATCTACTCACACTCTGTGAGAGAAGATATCTCCTTAGAATCATTTCTGTCTTTAAAGTTTATCAAAACAAAGGTTAAAAATCAGGCTACCCTCGCTTGCAATGCCCACTTACTTCCTCACGGTTCCTGATCTGCCTCGGTTGTCCCGCATCCTGTTTGTGTTTCTCGGAAGCAGGTTTAAAATATGGTCTGACTTCGCCTGTTGCCTTGTTTGATATGTGCACGTAGTGCGTAGTGAGGGGATTTTTGCAAACGTGTGACGTGTGCTCAACTTACCTAGGTCAGGCACGGCTTGCCTGGTTGTTCATGATACCTCCGCTGTAACTGCCCCCTTCCACGTGATTTCAAAGGAGGTTGGTGCTTACTTGTCTGTTGTAAGCGCTGCAATAAATCCCAAACTATTTCAAAAGCGTGTGAAGTGTGCGCGATGCATTTAAGTCCGGTAAGGCTAGCTTGGTTGGTAAGGATAAGTGCGTAGTATCCATCCCCTTCAGCATGGGAAATCAATGGGTGGAGGTGCCACTGTGCATATACAAAGAGCCTTATTTACAAGAAAGTGACTCAGTGCGTTGCCGCAAGCCATTTTTCTGTGCTGCACTGCGTCACTTTCAAAGCACAGGGAAGCATCATATCTACAACGATATGACGGATCCCTGTGCTCTCCCCTGAGCTGGTGCACAATTGGCTGCCATGCGCCGACGCAAGCACCCTTGCACCTTGATGCAAGGGTGCCTGCGTTGTGGGGATGATTGTTTTTGTGCAGGAAGGGACACCTTCCTACACAAAAAAATCAGGACAAGTGTTTTCCGCTTTCTATGGGTGCTGTAGAATGCAGCACGCATAGAAAGAGGAAAAAATGAGGGAAATCAATCTTTTTTTCTCATTGCGCCTTCCTATGGCTCCCCTGGGGAGGCGTAGGTTTCTGACGCAGTCCCAGGTTTACAAAAGGTTATAAATCTGGAAATGTGGCAGAATCCATGGGTGTTGCATGGGAGCACCAACAGCAACACCCATGGAACGTCCCTTTCACGCAAAGTGCTGCGTAAAAAGGGGCTGTATTTGCTAGGACATTATGTGCCATTGCAAATGTGGGGCAGCAAAATGCGCCGCTGCACTGCCAGTGCAAGGGGCTTGCAAATATGCCCCTCAGTGTTTTATGGTCCTGCCAGAACTGTAGCACCCTGCATCTGGCTTGCCCGACATCGTTACAGCTGAAGAGTCCTGCGCTGTCGGGCACGCCAGATGCAGTGAACTACAGTTCCCCCAGGAATGGGATGAGCGCTTTATGCCCTGATTGAATGGTAATGAGTGGGTCAGTGGTGTGCAGCATGGGTGAGGCGGGGGCCTGGGTCACAGTCTCATCCTCGGGGACTGGGGTGGTGAACTTGGGCTAACAGTCGTAAAGGGAGGCTGCTGCATGGTCAAGGTCCTGTGACTCTCATTCAATGAAGCGCTAACACACGCTGCGGCGAGGACACAGCAGAGCGCTCCACCTATGCTGATGTAGAACAACACTTGTGCTCCCTACACTGTCTGAGGCAGAGCGATGAAGGGCTCCACACACCTTCAAACAGGAACCGCCATTTTACCCGGTGAAGATCTTGATTCCCTTCAGAGTTGAGCATGGATCCTGCACAGGGAGGTTATGATATGAAGGAAATAGATGCAAGGGTGCTAGTGAAGTCTCTCCTTGGAGTCACTCTGGGGAAAGTTGCAGTTCTTGTAGTAGGGTAGAGGTCAGCAGGCAGCATGGCAGCTCAAACAAGCAGGGCAGCAGTTCCTTGGAACAGTCAGCACAGATATCAAGGCTATCAGTATGTAGATGAATGCAGATGTATCCCTTATGACACCCAGCCCTTCCTGTGTTGTGGCTGTCTAGAGAGAGTGCACAAAATGTAGCTGTCACCCTGGCCAGACATGGATTGGAGACAGGCTGCAGGCTGCAGGTAAGGAGCAGAGAAATGTCCACTTCTAAAAGTGGCATTTCTAAAATAGTAGTGTTAAATCCAACTTTACCCTTAAAGATGATTTCTCATTACTATTCCAACCATAGCAAACACGATAAAGATACTCCTCTCTCCTCTCAAGAATTACCACTTAAAAGTATATAAGGGGATTCCCAATGCTGACCTATGAGGGGAGTAGGCCTCACTGTAGTGAGAACTGAAATAGGCTGTTTGTTACTGCCAGGGCATGCAAAACATAAAACTACATCACCTGCCTTTTACTTACACAGCATCCTGCCCATAGGGTCAATTAGGGCCTACCTTGGGAGTGACTTATGTGTAATAAAAGGGGAGTTTAAAGCTTGGCAAGTTGTTTTCAATGCCAAGTCGAAGTGGCAGTAAACTGGACACACAGGCCTTGCAATGGCAGGCCTGAGCCACGTTTGAGCGGCTACTTGTGTGGGTGGCATAACTAGTGCCACAGGCCCACTAGTAGCATTTAGGTTACAGGCCCTGAGTATCTCGTAAACCACTTTACAAGGGAATTATAAGTTAACTAAATAGGACAATATGGTATACACCAATTGCACAACTGTTTATGGAAGAAGCACGTGCACTTTAGCACTGATTAGCAGTGGTAAAGTGCTCAGAGTCCTAGGACCACCAAAAAGGTAAAAAAAAAAAAAGGAGGGGAAAGGCAAGAGGTTTGTGGAAATCCTGCAAAAAGGTCCATTTCCAGCAATAATCAACAACTACCATCGCATATTTGGGACATGTACCCAACACAATATATGACCCTGAAATGTCCTACCCGATCTTTTTCCAAGGGACATCCATTATATCGATTTTCATAGGTGGATTTACACCATTCACTTTATCTTATGATTCTCAACACATCTCGGTCCAATCATGGCCACCAATACTTAGCTCTCACCCTACACTTAGTAGCACTCTTCCGGATGTAGCCTTCATGTGCCACTGTCAAAATGCGACATCCAAAAACCTCAGGCCCTAGCAACAGCTCACCTCTTAATAATATGTCCCCAACCACTGACAATTCTGTACTTATATTACGATTACTTTCAGCAAAATTAGAAACTGCACCTTTCTGGGTCCATCCCTATGACATATACTTACTGTTTCTTGAAACACCACATCTTTCCTCACTGTCCGAACCCAATCTTCATGAGAGATGCATCCTTCAGTGACCTCGTTCATGAAAGCCACCAACCATTCTTCTTCACTCAACTGACTACCACAGCGTTCCTTAGAAGGCAACCGGGACAAACAGTCTAACAAGACTGGCATGTTCTCCATCTTGTAACTATATCACATCATTCTCACCACCCAGTGTGATATTCTGGCAGAGTTCTACTGGCACCCTTTGTGATAAAAAAAACCTCAACAAGGGGATGATGATGTGTGCAAATAACAAATTCAGTACCCTACACACATCTAATAAAATGGTTTGCACCCAACCAACATGCAGGTGCCACCCTCTAAAAGTGGAATAAGTTACTTCTGCATCCCTCAAAGATTTGAATGCATAAGATATGGTAACTTCTTTTCTGTCCCTATATTGCATCAACAAAGCACCAACGCCTACATTGCCAGCATCTGGGTTGAAATTACTTTTGTCATGTGTGTCGAACAGCTTCCATGCAGAAGCAGTTACTAAGCTTTTCAACTGATCACATTCATTTTCACATCACTCACAACATTCAAATGTAGTGTTTTTCAACATCAATTTTCTCATTCACTTTGTTTTGTCTGCAGACATCGGAAAGAAGCTAAGGTAGTGTTTTGCTAGTCCCAAAATCAGATCGTAGCTGATTCTTACACTAGTGGGATAAAGCTTTTTCAATGATCTTAACTAATTTCATTTTGGGAGACACCATTTTTATCTAACAAGTGCTGTAGATATTCTACTCCTTCCATTCCAATCTTATGCTTGTCCAATTTGATGGTTAAACCACTTTCTTGTAAAATTATCAACACAGTGTTCAAAATCCTGTTCTGAACCTCCGTGTTATCCCCGAATACTATGTCATCCTGAAAGTATGTTACATTTGTACATTTGTTACCCCCGAGGAATAGTTCATGCTTGGCTCTTTGGAAAATGGCTGAAGATGACGCTAACCCAAAAGGCATACACACAAATAGATATGCTCTTTCAGTGGAAATGAAAGATGTCATGGGCCTAGATTTCTGATACAAAGGGATTTGATGATATGCTGATGACAACTCCAAAGTGGGCAGAGGATGTCTATCCACCCAAATTGTTTTATTCAAGTATCGGAGATTAGCACAACAGGAGCTAACCATTCTGACATCTCAGTTTTCTCCATAATGTTTTTATGACACAACCTCTGCAATTCCTTTCTCAAATGTTCTCTCATTTCAAAAGGCACACAACGCGCTTTATGAATTTTAGGAGTCACCCCTTCCTTCAACACAATTTTATTTGAAAATCCTTTGAGCAAGCCTAATTTTTTCTTAAAACCTTCTGGAAATCTCTTTTCTTAATTATCATCAGGTATAGCAGCAACTTTTGCCTCTGCTCCCAAAACATGCTTTGATTGATTTGGATTCAAATGTATCAACAGGTCCATACTTAGCAATGTACACCTTAGATGACATCTTTATGCTCTGTGATCCTTCGAAATATATCCCAATAACTCAATTGGCTTGTTGCCATAAATGACTAACTTAATGTCAGGAGGTTGCAAAACATGGTTAGGGAATTGAGTCAGATGCTCCTCTACAAACTAAGGTGTAGTGAGAACCAGAATCAGTCATAACCTGTACTTTTATTGTTTGAAGTACTAATTTCACTAACAAAAACTCTTCAAATATGCTATTAGTGTTCTCATCCCCAATGGAAGCAATAGAATTCCTTGAGTTTCCCAAAAGGTTTCGACCGTTAGTCTTACATACCCTCGCAAAATGAACTTCCATTTTCCACCCCTTTGACCTACAGTTGGGCAATTGAGATCATAGGAAAAATGACCCTTCAAGCCACATTTATAACAAGATATATCTTTGTTGTCAGAAGAACTATTTTGGATCAAATTGAATATCACTTTTTCCTGTATTATCTTTATAGATTGTCTCTTTTACATGTGTTATTCTTCCTGCATCCATAGCAGCCATTTCCTTCAATCCATCATCTGTGTTTACTGCTCTCTCTATGATCTTGATCACTTTCTTCCAAGTTAAAGCCTCAGTATGTAATCATTCCTCTGACATTTTCTTGTTGATTAATTTTTACACCAACTGATCTCAAAACATCTCATAGTACAAACTTTTAAAGTTGCAAGTGGATGACGATTGACTTAAAGCAGCCATGAAGTTGTTCACTGACAGTTCTTGTTTTTTTTTTAAAGAAAAGCAAACCTTTTGTTCTACCACTCAGTTTCTCTTTTTACATAGTCACCTCACAGTCATCGTAGTCTGTTTCTTCATCGTCCACTCCAAGAAGTGAAGGATGGTGTTTGAGAATTCATCATCACCTGTCCCCAAGCAATGCTTGAGCATTGTGAACATGCATTAAGCAGCAAATATGTCTCAATATGTCTACATAGGCTTCAAAACCTTTCTTTCAATCCTTCTAATTTGTTACAGATTTACCAGGCGTGTTTTGGAAAGGCAGTGGTGCAGTCATGCATTGCATGCTGAATATACAGGTAGAAAATGTATGTTGAAACTTTATTTAAGAGTGTATAACATATTTTTCCTTTATCCGCATGAAGTTCTTTGCTTCAGATATTGTTAAATTCTTCTGTCTTAAAATTAATGATGATTCTTGGGAGAGAACTTCACAGCATCGTCAATGCGCTTTACTAACAAAGAGCTGTAGTATGCTTTGCTCTGCAACCATAAATACAGCTCAGATCATTCACAATCATGAGCTGCATTGTGTGTCCAGGCACCTGGACAGCAGTCACATGATGACTCATGGACAGTGGTAATCTCAGCCTGAACACCTGATCCATCTGATCATCCTCAATATCTGCAATGAAGAAGATGAGGCTTTAGGTTGTTTACTGATGCCATGAGAAATTGATGTGTGTTTGCTCCTCTTTGGGTCTTCTCATCTCTACTAAAAAGTCCACTGCCTAACTATCATGCAGAATGCCAACAAGTAGGTGAGAGAGTTTATTAGTGTAACCACACCAGGAGCGAGCCAACTGACATCAGCATTCCCTTACACTTCCAATATTGAAGGAAAAATGAGAATGTCAGCACAACTTTCCCAAGAACTAAAGCAGTATGTACCAAAATCAAAGGGAGGACTTCGGACACAATCTGTTAACCAGCAGCAGCTTTTGAAGAGCGTGAGGGAGAGCCACAGGAGAAAGAGACACTTTTAGGTCTCACTGAAACAGCGCATGTGCTGTTGCTTGCTATACATCGAACATACAAGGGGGTCAGAGCTTACCTTTGATTGGCTTCACTGTCATTTGCATTTGCTGGCTCCTAATTGGTCAGTGGGTGCCAATTTCCCTTTCTCTTTCTTTGTTTCTCCCTGTCGTGGAGCATGGACCAAGATCTGATTGTTTTTTTTTATTAGTGTCTGTCTGCTGCTCGCACTTGGATTGAGGTGACTGCCAAAGCCATCGCCTCTTAGTCTCCTCCCAGCCAATGTTGCTTGCTGTGTCCCACCTTCCCCCTCACACCTTCCACCTCCCAGACGTTGTAGCTTGCTACGTCCCACCTGCACACCTCCCGCCTCAAAAAGTTGAGAGCTATCTAGCTTCATCAATGTTTTTTTAATCATGCTGTACTTTAGCCTTGACCATCGCATAGTGTTTTTTTTATTTTTTACTTCAGTCCCCCGGCTATATAACCTGACAATTTATTTTTTACAAAATTGACAAAGCCAACAGATTTAGCATAGGTGAGGTCTATTAGCTTTGTCAATGCTTATTTTCCATTTTTGTAGGTATGAAACAACTCCTTCTCCCACAGTGCTCTTTTTTTTTGAGGGGGCAGTAATACCCTTTGTTCCTGCGAAGCAATAACAGCTGTTAATTATCTTCCTTTGATTATGGGCCTTCAATTCAATTCAATTCATTTCAAATTTAGCTTTATTCGACCATGATAATTACATTCATAAAAGCACAAATCACAATTAATAGATATAAGATAAAAAATGAATATAAAAATATGCTGATAAAAAAGGTAAAATACCAAACACACATAACATTAAAATGTGTACATCAATTAAAATCCAGGAATATTTCAAATCCCAGTACACCACCTAAGGAAAAGCCTCCAAAGGCTCAAATGACATATTTTTCCTCTGCCACAGGACCTTTTTCAAGAATTTGGATACCCTCCAGGCCACGTGCTCATTCTCTAAAATTTGTAAACGCATAAGCACTGGTCGGCATTGTCTAAGGCCCTGCTGTCTTAAGAAAGGCAATACCCGGTGGACGACCGATGGGGGAAAACATGGCGCCCGCGTGTTGAGCGGCGGCGCGCGTCCTCAGAGAAGCTCCCCACTCCTCTCTCTCTCCCGCGAGAGGCAGCTTGCTGCGGAGAACAACATGGTGCCGGCGATTTGAACGGCAGCATATCCTCGGAAGTTTTTTTCTCCTTGCTCTCGCCACCCGGAGTGTACGGAATACGGCAGGTTTTTTTTTTTTTTTTTTTTTTTCACCTTGATGTGATTGCTGGATCAGCGGATGTGCCTTGGAGTCTTGGATTGGGCTCCTGCCCTCCCTTGCACCTCTGCTTCTGCTCCTGGGCTCTCCCTGCCGCAACGCTGGGAGGCGGCAGCCGTGGAGCTTAGACGCGGCCGCAGTGTAGCGGCTCGAGGACTTCTTCGGGGGAGAATAGTACATGGAGGCAGTAGCACTGGAATACACGGTAAGGTGACGGGGGGTAGGACCGGCACATACTGTTCCCAGGCAAACCCTTTGTTGGAGCACTCCAAAGCTACGGTGGCGTGCGAAGGCGACTTGGTTGATGTTGGAGGACTTGGACAGACTTTTTGTGGGGGTGCTTTGGGTGGGGTTGAGCCTGAAGGCTGCAAAAATCTCAACTTTGGACAAAAGAAAGAAGCTAAGTGCAAGTTACGGAAGGGGAGGGGTAGGGGCAAAGGCGGGGGAGTGAGGGGTAGAGGCAGGCACGGTACCCAGGCCTCTCCGGATGACCGCGGTAGTGAGAGCAGTTTCCAGGAGGAGAATGTTGTCGACCTAAAAGGGCTCCAGAGAGTGTCAGCAAGAGCAGCTGCTAAGGGGAGACAAGGAGAGCTAAAGCCCTCCCGCATAACCCCATCCCTGCGATCCTTTTTTAGAGTTTTGCCTCAGGTTCTGACCATTCCAAAGACCCACCCATCTGGCCAAGACTGTGCTTCTGTATTAGTAGGTTTCCACGAGAACATGGCTTCTCCCCTAGCGGACTTAAGTCTACCTGCGGCTGGGTCAGTCTGTGGCAATCAGACGGTGGAAGATGTCAGGGCAGGGGAGATGAGGGAGCCTAACAGAGTTGTCAGTTCACAATCTGTCCAAGACTCACAATGTGACCCACCGACAGAGAAGGTAATTCCTACTGAGGGATCTGCGGATTATGCAATACGTTCTGATCAAAATCCTGTATCGTTAGATGAGACAAAGATTGTGGATGGTGGGGCGGACACTACCTCTTCTTCAATAGAATCCCTGCTAAACTCCCTAAAAATAGATATAAAACAGGGTTTTACGATCTCCGCAGAAAATCAATCTGAGATTAGGGCTGCATGCGATGTTTTGGAGCGAAAAGTGGACCGGCTCAGCGAGAGGACAGAAACCCTTGAAGACACAGTAGAAGCGCTTAAAACCAATTTAGGATCTGCCCAAGAAAAAATTCATAATTTGCAAAGAGAGGGGGATGCGATCCGCGAGAGGGTTGAGTCATTGGAAAATTTTTCAAGAAGGAATAATCTCCGACTCTTGAAGATTCCTGAGGGGAAAGAAGGGAGCGACTTAAAAACCTTTGTCGTAAAACTCCTTAAAGATTCGCTTAATCTAGAGGAGTCACCAGACATTCTGTCAAGAGACATTCAAAGGATACATAGGGACCCCTTCCGCATGAGACCCGGCAGAGAAAAGCCTAGGAAGATCTTGGTCAACTTTCTGACCTATTCGATCAAAGAAAAAATCTTAACTTTGGCCCTAAAAAACAAGTCTCTAAGTGGCCCTGATTTCCTCTTTGAGATCCGCTCTGACCTGTCTAAGACCACCTTGGATCGGCAGTGGGAATTAGGTCAGAGAATGGAAAAATTTCGTGCCCTAGGTGCAACAGTGCAGATGAGATTCCCTGCCTTCTTGCGTGTGATGTTCAAAAATAAAATGTTCAATATTAGATCCCCTCTTGAGGCAGACGAAATGCTGGAGACACTAAAGTTTTCTCCATGAAAGGAATGAAGAAGAAAAGAGGAAATGGAGAAGGGAAAGGGTGGGAGAAATAAAAAAAAAAAAAAAAAAAAAAAAAAAAGGGAGAAGGGGCAACTAAATAATAAGGGAAAAAAAAAAAAAAAAAAGAATTGAGAAAGTATATGGATTAAAGGAAAAAAAAAAAATAAGAGAAAAAAGTGGGCTTTCACCGGTAGAAAAACCCATAATAGGCTATAAATTTAACTAGTACTAAATGTATTGTAACAGGGGAAAAGAAATTTATGGTTTAGTAGGGTCACGATTAAGAGCGATTAAGCGCGAATAGAAAAGGAATAATAAGGGGAGGTACTGATGTATGATTTATTCTGCAGTTTTTTTTTTTTTTTTTTTTGTTTTTTTTTTTGGTGTGGTGGGAGAGGAGGGGAGGGTAAAGGAGGGTGGAGGAGGAGGAGGAAGAGGACGCAAAACTGGCAATACATCTGACCAGTGTAGGTTGGGTAGGGTTTTCCAGGGGGGAGGTTTTTGCACAGGGTGGGAAGGGTGAAAAGAAAAATAAACCTCAAATGTTCAAGCCTAAAAGAATTTTTATTGTCAATGGCCGAGTATCATCTTTTGTTTTATGCCCTAAAAACGGTCGAGTAAGCTATGACAATATGGCCGTAGGGGAATTGAAAAAAATAAGGGGGGGGGACAACTGTTTGACGAAATGATACAGCTAAAATTTCTATCTTGGAATATCAATGGCCTGCGCACTGGGAGCAGGAGAGCAAAGATTTTTCAATATTTGAGGGACTCCCCGGCACAGGTCATAGTCATCCAGGAGTCACATCTCCTTAAGGGTGAAACCACAGAATTCTTGAAAAAAGAAAAATGGGTAGACAAATTTATTTGCACAGACCAATCAGCTAACATTAGGGGGGTGCTCTTCATTTTCAAAAAACAAGCAAAGGCACAAATCATGGAGTATAAGGAGGATGGGAGTGGTAGGTGGCTTATTGTAAGGGTATTGTTGGATGGCTTTCCTCTTATTTTGGTCGGGTATTACGGTCCTAACCAGGACGATCCCTCCCATCTAAACAGCATCCGAGATAATCTATTGGCTTTCCATGACCCAGTTATTTGGATGGGCGATTTCAATATCGTTTTAAATCCGAATTTAGACAAGTCTGCTAATTCTAGAGCCTGCGTTTTATCAAAATCTAGAGAGGATCTCCTGATAGCCATGTCACAACTGGGGCTTGCAGACTTTTGGAGGGAAAGGATGGGGGACCAACTGGGGGTTTCTTTTCGAAACTTTAAGTACAAACATGTGTCCAGGATAGACTATGCTTTATTTAGCTATAGCTTAAATGATCTATTAATAGACATCCACTATCTCCCCTCACACCTTTCCGACCATTCGGCCATTCTGTTTGTATTAAAACTTGAGTCTATACAAACAAATACTCCTTGGTCGTTTGATCGTTCCATCCTCTTAGAAAATGAGGAGGTCAACTTCCTACGATCAGAGTCCCATCACTTCTTGGAGGCAAATATAGACTCTACGGATATACACATTATGTGGGATGCTCTAAAAGCTTTTTGGAGAGGAATTATTACAAACAGAGCCTCTTATAGAAGAAAGAAATATAGGGAGAGCATTGATAATTTGGAGGGGGAAATGAAGATTATCGAAGGAACCCTGGACCCCCAAACGAGATCAGGTGCAGACTTCGAAAAGTATAGAGAGCTAAAATCGCAATTAGAAAGCCTATTACAAGCTAGGGTCGCCAGGAGGTGCGAGGCGAGTAAAATCTCTCATTTCGAGTTTGGGGAGGCGGCTGGAAAAATTCTCGCCTGGAAAATTAAATCTGACCAAGCCCGAAACTACATCAGAGAGATCAAGGTAGAGGGGGAATTTGCCCCCCGAACCACAAAGGACGAAATAGGTGGGGCTTTCCGAGATTTTTTTCAGGAAATTTATAGGGATGATATTCGGGAAGATACGGCAGGGAGGGAGGCATGGTTGGACCAAATTTCCTTGCCAAAGCTATCCCCAGAGCATAGTAGGTTGCTGGAGAAAGAGATTTCCTTTGAAGAGATTAGGAAGGCTTTGGGTGACGTAAAGCGAGGGAAGGCAGCAGGCCCTGATGGGTTACCAGGGGAACTCTATAGGACCCTTACAGAAGAGATCACCCCGGTTTTGGCCTCTGTTTTTAATAACATTCTTTTGGAGGGCCGAGATCCCCCAAAGTCTTGGAATGATGCCACAGTGGTCTTAATACTTAAACCTGGGAAAGACCCAAAGGAATGTGGGTCATATCGCCCGATTTCGCTCCTCAACAGCGATTATAAAATCTTTACCGCTATTATGACATCTAGGTTGGGGAAAGTGATAAGCCATCTGGTTCATGAAGATCAAAAGGGCTTCATAAAGGGCAGACACTTAGCTGATCTCACACAAGATCTGGTGGGGGCGATCGACATTGCAACCACTTTTTCTCTGCCTCTGGCCGCTTTTACGCTAGATGCGACCAAGGCCTTTGACAGGGTAAATTGGCCCTATCTGGCTGCAGTAATGAAGAAATTTAATATCTCTGAACTTTTTTGCCGTATGATTTCTTTAATATACAAGGCCCCTACGGCAAGGCTTAATGTAAACAGTTTCCTAACAGAGCCTTTTGTAATTACGAGAGGCACAAGGCAGGGTTGCCCGCTATCCCCCCTCCTCTTTAACCTCTACATTGAACCCTTTGCACAGATTCTTAGAGAGGAGGCCACCATACCATCATTTAGCTTTGGAGGGTGGGAAAGACGGGTAGCCCTGTATGCCGATGATATCCTCATAATGACTTCAAATTTAGATCTGGCTCTTCCCTCTGTGATTAGGAAGGCTGAGGAGTTCGGAAAAATCTCTGGATATAACATAAATTCAGAGAAAACAGAGATCATGGCCTGGAATTCCCCCAATACTCAGGTAGAGGTTGTGTCCTCCATGCGGTATCTTGGTATAAGAATAACTCAAGATATAAGCAATATCACCACTTATAACCTCGAGCGAGTACATAAAGAATGCCAGAAACAACTAAAGGCATGGAATAATCTCCCGCTATCCATCTTTGGGAGGACAAATCTTCTAAAAATGTCTATCCTACCCAAATATACCTTTTTGTTTAATTCGATCCCTATGGCTTTTGACACTAAACAATTACTTAAATGTCAACAAGGTCTTAATTCTTTTATTTGGAAGAACGGAGCTACAAGATTGGCTTGGAAAAAGTTGAGGAGAAGGAGAGAGAAAGGAGGCTTAACGTCTCCAGATATTCAATACTATGCTTGGGCATTCCAATTATCTTACTCGAGAATGCTCCTAAAAACACCAACGGATAATCTTAGAGGAAGGATGTTCCAAGCTATGTTGGAGGGGTCCGATCTTCCATCTGACGGCTTTCTTTTTAAGTTTGGAGACCAGAAATTCTTTAAAAAAATAAAACTAAAAATTCTTCAATCTTTGGCTAGAAGTTGGTCCACAATCAGAAATAGAATAGGGTTGTGCTATTATTCTAACTTAGCACCCATGTGGGATTCGCCAGGCACTCCCTTGTGCCTTAAAGACAGGTTGGCAGGCACAATTAAAGAAGCTGGAATTATAAAATGGGGAGAGCTGACGGCAGGTGGGTCAATGATACCTTGGGAGACTATGCGGGAGAAAGTCGGACCAGGATTATCTGCCTTCAAGTATATGCAGTTGAATAGCTGGGTGCAGGCTTTGACAAGGAAGGGAGCCCCCCTGGGGAATTATAGCAATTTAGAAAATCTTTTAGTTACAAGGCCAGGGGGGGGAAAGGAAGTTGCTTGTTGGTATTGGGCGATCTTGGAGGAGATAGACGATGACTCTAATCTCCCTGAGGTGTTATGGGGTAGTAATGTAGGCGAACAGTGCCAGCATTTGTGGCTGAACTCATTTAGTCTTCTGTATAAAATTGTGAAGCCAGCTTGGCTAAGGCGAAACCACCTTTTTACACTACATCGCGCATACCTATCCCCTCAAAAACTAGCGAAATTCCAACATGGGAAAAAATGCAATAAATGTGACCTAGTAGAGGCCTCGGATGTGCACATGTTTAAAGATTGCCCAGTTATCGGTCTCTTTTGGGAAGAGGTGATGGAAGCAATATCCTCTATCCTAAACATCACTCTCACCAGCACTCTTCCCTTGATCATCTTTGGGATTGATGAAAATATTTTAGGGCCTGCTAGATCCTTCTTGTTTTTTGCAATTTTAATGGCTAGGAGACAGATTTGCAGATTCTGGGTGGATACAGCTCCTCCAACATATACAGGATGGTTATCGTCCCTATATGAAGTTTCTAAAACAGATCTGGCTAGACCCTGCAGTATAAAAAATAAGAAAACTGCTTTTTGGGATTATCTGATACAGTGGAAGTAGGTTTACCGGGGGTTTTTTTTTTTTTTTTTTTTCCCCGGTCCTATGATTATGCCAGTCTCCCTACTCCATGGACCTACAACAAGGGTCTTCTCCGATTTTCTGGTCCAAATAGGCTGAAACATGCCTAGATGGAGTTTCTAAAGGCCGCCTTTTTTGTGTGTTGCTCTCTCCTTCTTCCGCCAATTTGTTGTCCGCTCTTCCTTGTGCAATTGTCCAGATCACACTAATGGCCTCTAGGTGGTCGGGACAAGATAGCACAAAATGGTGGTTGGCGGTTTTCTTTTTTCACACACAAGGGCTGGGCAAATGAGGACAGAAAAAAAAAAAAATAAAAAAAAAAGAAAGGCAATACCCAGATTTTTCTTAGTTCTGAGTATAATTTACAAAAGAACGCTAAGTGAATAGTGGACTGCTCTGAGTGGGAATCACACAGACAGGGAGGTAACAATCTTGACCAGTCATTCGTTTTAGGAGTAGTCACTAGTCTGTGTACCGTACCCAGTCTAAATCTTATAAGTAGCATCCTATCATAGCCACTTGAGACAAAATGTAAATACGGTTCCATACCCAAAGACGTGAGCCTTAACTGATGTTGAATAACTGTAGGTTTGGAGGCTTCATCTGCTATTCTCAAAGAGCCCAACATTCAAGGCCCTCTATCTTCAGTGTTTTTCTTGAGATTCGGGCCATTGTGCTGGAATTTGAATAAAAATCTGGGTATCCAAGATCATTCATGAACCTATAAACATACTTGAACCATGGAATCTTCAACGCCCCGTCCAGCCTAATACAATCGCGCAGAATATCTCTATTTAAATGTGTCTGGTCACTAACCCATATCCTGTGCCAGAGCAATATTGGCTCCAGTTTAATGAGATCCACTAAGTAAGGGAGACCCAACTCCTCCTGACACACAAAGGAAGACGTGACGGGGGGCAGAAAGAATGGACTGGAGGAAGGCATTTTCCACAGTTTGTAAAGGGGAAGGATTAGCGATGCCCCACACCCCTGCCCCATATGTCGCTGCTGAAATACACTGGGCTTTATGTATTTGCAAAAGCTCGCCGGGCGGCTTCCTGCCCAGTTTCTTTGCAAAGGTGGCAAGAGCACTAGTTGATCTGCTAAATCCCAGTTTTTTCAGCTCAATTGAGCGGAACCATGTATCATTCTGGTTAAAAAGAACGCCAAGATACGAGAAAGTGCTTGTCGATGCTAACTTCCTACCATCCAGGCAGATGTCCCTACCCATGACCCTACGCGTCCCTGTGCCACAACTCATTAAAAATGTTTTGGAACAGTTAATACTTAGACCCAAGTCAAGCATAAAAGTGTTAAAACTATCCAAAACCCTCTGTAAGCCATTTCGTGTTCGTGCCATTAAAACAGCGTCGTCTGTGTATAAAAGAGCCGGTATAGGTCTCCCACCTGCTTGGGGAAAATCTTGTCCACTCTTTAGGAGTGCCTCTGCCAGCCCGTTAGTATATGGATTAACAAGCATTGAAAATGCAATAGGTCTCGCCTTTGATTAAGTTAAAGCCATTTGCTTTGCTAATGGTATTGTATAGCAAAGCAAATGGCTTTAACTTAATGAAAGGCAAGACCTATTGCTTTTTTAATGCTTGTTAGTACTGCCGGTTACTGAGCACGGGCAGGACCCAGCTCACTTAAAGCCATGTCCTTTCCCTCCGGCACCAGAAGCCACTGATCGGCCTAGAATGTCCATGCCTGGCTCAGCACGCTGCCCTAAAATCCTCTTCCCTTCTTGAAGACCCCACTCGCAGCCCTTCTCCCTTGCTGAAGCACCAATGGTGAGAAAGGGTGTCAACAATGTGTAGTCATCAGAGGAAGATGGTTCAATGGGTGCATAACGTCACCTACGCTACCCCAGTTTGGTGAATATGCGTCCACTTTCACAACCAACTTCTAATAATGTGAATTATTTTTCGGAGCCCGTCAGCTAAATCTGTGTACGTGAGTATTTCCTTGTTTGTCCTATTAGTCACTTGCAGTCGAATATAAAGCAAAGTGCCAATAAATTAATAAGACAACAGGCTTGAGTTTAGAATCCATCTGATCAGTTGGAAACTTCACCAGAGGGCTTCTAAGCGCCCTAGACTCCAAGGACACACCCACCCGTCCATGCAGTAGAATTACACGCACGCCTGCAGGTTGAAGCGTCTGTTATGAATTCATTCTCGAGCGAAGCATCGGCTGCAACCGCATAATTACCCCCCACACACACATCTCCGCGGCACCCACGTGCCCGAGCACACCTGAACCTGGCAATCATAGGACAGTCTGCTACTTAATGTCAGACCTGTAGGGGCGGGTGGAGGAGGGGCTATGGGGGAGCGGTCCTTGCCGCAGAGGGGTGCACACTCAGTGCTCAAGCCCCGGGGCACCCATGCACTATGGATGAAAGGCCGGTGCTCCTCCACCCGCATTATTATGGGCCGCGCGTCATCACTTGCCCGCTCTTCTGAACACTGAATCTCAACATTTCATTTACAAGGGGCCCCCAGGGTCCCCAACTCCCGCCGCCGGTTATTGCTCGCTTGATTGATGATGCATTCGTGCCCCCCTCCTCCTTCCCGGTTGCACTGTTTAAACCCAAAGTACAACGCTCCAACCGCATGCAGTTGCCATAGAAACCACGGAGGTAAGGCCACGGGGGTCAGGCCGTGGTGGTCCTACCCGACCACTAATATCTAATAATTCCTTACACGTGGTGAGGCGCTGAGTGCCGTGGTTAGAGGCATTTCTGTGCAGCAAAGATGTGTGTGAGATTGGGGGGAGGGGGGTTCCGGGGATCGGGCGTCTGCAGCAATACGGAGTGAACCTGGTTCTACAAGGACCCCAGTGTTCTAGGACAGGGTGGGGTGAGTTGGGAGTTTGGTAAGGACATTTTGCTTATCCCTTCCCTGACCCCACCGTCATTACGTCAGCATTTATGTAGCGCACTTCTATAATCGGTATGGCCTTGTAGCACTTTTAGGACCTGGGAGCCCGGTCTGTACGGTTGTGAGAATTCTTATAGGCTACACTCGTGGGGGCCTTCTGCCTGTGTGGAGGTTTAGTACGATGCAATGGCAGGTACCCCTTTTCTTGGAGAGACTCACCTTTACCCTGGTCCCCCCCTTTCCCGCTTGATCACAGTTTAAAATAAACAGTGTATTTTACGCAGAGGGTAATCTATCTGCCCTTTGTTAACAAAGCATATTGCACTCTCTGCCCTCTACAATGGTAATAAAAAGCATATTATGCCCTGCTGGATATATACGGTTACACTATGCTGTAGTACTCAAATGCATTCCTTATAAACAAGCACATTCAACCAGAACACACAGTGAGGTCAAATGTCATTTTATAAGCCTTGTGAGCTTTCCTCTGTAACACAAGTAACATGACATCTAAGGGAGAGTAAGTATTGGCTTCATCACTTACGTTTGTACAGGTGTAATAATGAGTATTTTGACCTATGAACTGAAGTGTTACGTGTCTGAATGAATGATAATTCGTCTTTTTCTAATAGCAATTTTTAAAGGGCAGTATTTTTTAGATGTCCATGAATGTGCCTTTGCCACTCAGAGAAAGAGAAATTTAAATGCCAAAGCTAACATAATCAGCCTTGCCATCAAAGCAATGCAGCAGATTGCAAATAGGTGGCGCTGCGGCGACTGCCCACCCACAGTACAGAATATCCCCCCATCCTCAGAGTTTGGCACGTCGCTGGTCCGCCGGCTCCTCTCTGGCCCTACAATGTCATAAGCTATGTCAGAGCTGTCCCTGTAACTATTTTGAGAAATAAGAGGTCAACTATTAAGTGTGAATGTACGCAGGAAAGTAAGTAGTAAATTTAGTCGAGGCTGGAACACAGAGACCTGCACATTTAGAGAGGGTGGAGTCACACCTGAGGGGTTCTTCTTGCCCTTACGAGGTTGAGAGCTTTAGTGAGAATGAGGTCATCGACAAACGAGTTTGCAGGGAAAACTCGAAATAACAAGTGAAGCTTCGTGGTGCTAAATGCGCTCTCTGGAAAGCGAAAGAGGACCGCGCTGCATTGGCCAGCCCACTTGGACGGGCTCGCCTGCTTTCCTTCTGAAGTAAAAGGTTTCTTGTCTTTATGGGGCCATGTGTTTCAAACACATGGCCCCATAAAGATAAGAAAGCTTTTACTTCAGCCGGAAAGCGGACGAGCCCATCCAAGTGGGTCGGCCGAAAAGTGGAAAAGTCTACGTCACGCAGTGCTCTTTCCCAATGGCTGGCCACCGTTTAGCATAAACGGTGACGCCGGCCAATGGGTAAGAGGGGAGGGGCTTGAAGCCCTTTACAGAATTCCCGCTAAATCGTTAAATCTCGCCAGCGAGACTGAGCATGTGCGCAGCCCACGCAGGCGAGACCTAAAAATAAAAGGGGCCAGGACGCAGCCCTGCCTGACCCCTCTTCTAACAGGAAAACCTTCTGTACGCTGACCCTTCAGCCCATATCTAACGCTGGCTGAAGCCCCCTCATAAAAACACAGCAGAAAGACAATAATATTTGGGTCCACCCCTAAATCAGCAAGGATCTCCCATAACCTGGCATGGATTACAGACTCAAACGCTGCAGTTAAATCAACGAAGACTAGGTAAAGACTCCCCTTTTTGGCTCTTGTATACTTCCTGACGATAATTGCCAGATTTAAGCTTTGTTCAATAGTACCCAACCCCTCCCGGAACCCGTACTGAAGGTCTGACAGAACGTGTTTTTCTATTGCCCAGTCCTGTAGACCCTGCAGGACGACTCGGCCTGCCACTTTCACCATGGAATCAAGAAGGGAAATTGGTCTATTACAACCAGGATCTTGACGGTTTTCCTTCTTGAATATTGGGACTATAATAGACTCTGTCCAGGACTTCGGGAAGGTAGTACGATCACTGGCGTTAACCAGCTGAGTTAATAGAGGGCCCCATAACAGGACGTTTGACTTAAATAGGTCAACTGGCACCCCGTCGGGGCCTTACCCCCCTGACTACGAGCAAGAGCCAGGGCCATTTCGTCCAGTGTTACGTGAAGGCTACCATAATGTGTAAAAAGAGCTCCCTGGTTTAGGTCCTCATCGGAGGCTGGGCCATTGTATAATGCCGAAAAATGACTTACCCAGTCTTTTTCTGGGATCGCAATCTCAATGGAGGCGTCTCCTCCCCCACGCATGGGCAGAGCTCTTACAATCTTCCAAAAGGCCACGGAATCCTTCTTTTGGGCAGCTGCATGAAGCGATTCCCAGGTTTCGTCCCTCAGTGACCTCTTTCTTTCAACAATAGTTCTCTTGTACAATGCTCTAGCCCTCCTCACCCTCTCAGGCGATCTGGGTTGTCTATGAAGCTCAGCCTTCAGATTAGAATGGGCCTTAGTATAAGCATTGTTAAACCAGCCAGGCATTTTCAGCCCATTTCGACAATGTGCACTCAGTGAGCTCCTAACTTCTTTAGTTATCTCAAGGAAGGAGTGCACTATGTCATCTGCAGTAGAGAGCTCATTCAAACAGATGTCAAAAGCAGTTTTACAGGATAGAATGAGCTGTTTGGTCAATACCTCAGGGTCAACTTTGGACCAGCGAAGGGCATACCCATTTACTTTATTCAACATTAAAGGAGCCCATCACCCGATTCGCTTGGTTCTTCCCCACAGAGCTTTGACAGATAAATTTAATTTAAGACAAAGCGGGTAATGGTCACTCAGTACAATGGTCCCTATCGAGAAAGATAACAAGAGAACAAGCTCGAGGCAAGGGCATATGAAACAAGCATGAAGTTGATGGTGGAGACAAGGCCTCTACTGTTGGGCCTTCATAATTATCTCAGGCCCAGAATTTTAGGCAGGGTAATTAATGACTGGTTCTCCTTGTGGGGAATGGCAATAATGCTTAAATGTCATATTAGAATACTATGACATGCGCTCAGGCTCACATAGCCTCAGACAGAGACCTACTTCTCAATTTGTTATTCACTTTAAACCGACAGTGTCAAAGAAATAAATTAAAGACTACATACTCTCTTGTGGAAATCCCCTATGTATTAATAAATGTGACTAAGAATGTAAAAGTAGAGCTTGTGTAGGGGCTGCACATGATGAGCCAGGTCGCGCATGGGCAGGATGAAATGTTTAAACATAGTTGCTGTTGGTACTTTTATATGCATATCATCTATCTATCTATATTGGTATTTATAAAACGCAACATTCACCCTTTAAGAAAGGTCTCTTGTAGATATAGGATTCGATTTTTATGGGAATACAAGCCTGACTATGCTAATATTTTATCAAACAGTCACATCTTTAGTTTCCTCTGAAAGAGCAATAGACATTGTTCCATTTTAAGCTGGCCTTCAACCAAAAATGATCTTTCACACATCTACTCCCTCTAAATGTAGTGAGAAAAGCATTATGGAATTGGATCGGAGACGTATTGTTGAAGAGGTGAAACTTATTTGGCAAAAAACTTGGCAAATTTAGATAGAACATCTGGAGCATAAAAAGGTGTTTTGAACAAAATTCTTTTAAGAACTGGAAGAAAGTGCAATATTTAATCTTAGTAGCAACACTCTCAAATTTCCTGAAGCCAAAACAGACAAATGTTACGGCATTCTAGACATATGTACTGTAGGAATGCGCATGCAGGAAGACCTGCATAAATAAGGTTGCATCCATCCATGCCAGAGTAGGAAAAGACATTCACTACTTCCGCAACTAATATCTGTGAGATTTGGGAAAGATCTGAGTCTAGAACATTTTAGGGGCATATGTACAAGCCGATATCGCCACCACAACGTCACTATTACCAAGGTTGTGGTGGCGTTAGGGGCTGTACCATATTTACAAGGCAGCGTTAAGCCACTTATGGTGGCTTAACGCTGCCTTGTAAATAAGGCCCCCTTTCACGCTGTTAGCGTGAAATGGGTGCCTTTCACGCTATGTTACCGTGAAAGGGGTGGGCAGTGGATGCTGCGGGGGCCACTACAACACCACAACACACATTCATTTTGATGCTGCCCCCTATGTACAAGGGTGGCGTACATAGGAGGCAGCGCCAAAATTATGAACAGGAAAATCATGGTCTTAAGTTGGCGTAACGAGGAGAAATGCATTATTTCTCCACGTTTTTGCTTTTTCCATGTGTGCTGCCTTGTGCAGCACACATGGAAAAACGCAAATTGCCATGCATTGTTTATGTACAGGAAAGTATCCCTTCCTGTACATAAACAAGGTTTAAAAACAAAAACAAATTGCCACTTTCATGTGTGCTGCATGAAGCAGCACACACGAAAGTGACAGAATGGCATTTTAGGATTGTTTATGTGCAGGAAGGGACCACAGCATCTGACCACCTTTTAATTGGTCCAAGGTCAAGTCCGGGTATACCCCAGAACTGATCAAGACCCCAATCTGAGTCTAGATCAAGAAGGGGTTCAAAAGTTACATTCAAATCCCCTGCGACGATCACTCCCCTCTCACTCGAGTGCTGATCTATAAGGGAATCCAAATTAGCCAAGACCCGTGACCTTATCCCCTTAGTCCCCCTAAGATAAAGGTTATAAATATCCAAATCGCCCAAGGGTCCCAGAGATAACCTGACTAGTTGAATGTCAGGAGACCCCGTTGATATCTCGCTAGCCGTCGAAAATAAATCTTGTCGTGCCCAAGTGGTTAGGCCTCCCATAGGGCGCCCCCTGGGTCCCTTTGTTGCTGGAACGTGAAAGTTCAAATATCCCAGCAAGGGCTGTGACTCACAGGACCAAGTCTCCTGAAAAAGGCAGACATCGAAATTACCAATAAATTCAACCCATTCGGGAGAATCCATTTTTACCTTCAGGCCCGCAACATTCCAAGAGATCAATGTGCCCACCCCTGATCCTAACTTTATAGTCTGATGGATAATATTGGAGCTTACTTCATATTGCCTCTGGTTCTCCCTGTTCATATTTGAATTTGGGACACTATTTAAATTAGACGTCCTGGGTGATGCAGATTGGGCTACTTCTGCTCCACCCATAAGCGCATCTCCATCTGCAGTGGCATCCCTAGAAACTATTAAATTCAGCCCTTCTATCTCCGGTCAATCCAAATCATCTAGATTACACAAACCATTGTGATAATCAGAGGAGACAATGATATGCCCAGAATTATTTCCTCTCCCTACCCGGTCCTGTCTAGTTCTTCCATCTGGATTAGGTGCTAGATTATAGAAATAGCTTAAATCATGCACCCCAATCCCCGACCAATCCTCAGGGAATGCACAATCACAGATAAAGCATGCTATGTGCCTATCTTTAAAATGGAGTCGCCCAAAACATCTTTTGGTCTAGATCCAACCCAGTTGACCCTTCTGACGAATAGAATCTTCCCATTCATGTTGTTTGGAATTGGTCTGTTCTTATTTAACCAGAACATCACTTTATTTTTAAGTTCTTGATAGGATTCAGATTTGCCACCTTTTATCTCGGGGACACCAGTTAGTACGGCAACATAAGGAAGGGAGTCTGGCGGAAGATGGATATGGGCCATGGAAGATTTAGTGGATTTATCATGGTTCACTCTATTTACATCCTCTCTCACTCCCTTGAGTGAGATTAATTTCTTCTTTGGCCTACCCCTGGATTGGTTAGGTTGGCTTTAGCTATAACCTTTAGTGGATCAGTTCCTAAAATAACCTTAGGTATCACACCAGGATCAGCAGTGGGAATAGGCGCAGGAATCGTGGATGCGTCAGAAGGCATAGAGTTAGATTTTGCTCTGTCTTTTGTTGCTAATTTTATAACATTTTTTAATGAGCAAAAATTATCAAGGATCGTTTGTTCTAGGCGTTCAATTCTTTCGTTAACCAGTTTTACCCTTTCTAAGAGGGGAAGTATTAATGATCGCACCACCTGTTCAATCTGGGGGATCATTTCTCCTAATTGTGGTTGATCAGAAAGACATTTATTTACCTCGTCCAGAACCAGACGATCATCAGCTAGTGACACAACAGGCACTTTGGATATGTTGTTAAAAGTTTTAGGTATTTTCGACTGCCTCCCACTTTGGGTATCCCCTCCTCTTTTCCTCTTCGGGTTAGTAGATCTTTTTACTTTTTTGCTAGCCCTTGTCTGGGGATAGGCTACTTCGGATCTTAAAAAACCCTCAGACTCTGAGGCAGCCTGACCAAGGGCCTCCGTGTTCTTCATACTGTCCTGTAAAATAATAGGGCTAGCCTCAACATCCCCATACAGGAGCGGATCACTGATACCATGCCCTACTGGCCTTGTGGGGGATTTTACTACTGCTAATGATCCAATAGATGAGCGTTTAGCATACAATGGCTCGGTGGAAAGGCGCCGCTCAGTTATAGCAATTTCATGTTCTAGGACCGATACAGCCCTAGTTATGAACTGGTCTAAGGTACCGGATACTGTCCCACCCACCCCTGTACGCTTCCCTTTCTCTGCCATTTAGTGTAATACACACCAATATACTTGCCAAGAGGTAATAGACTGCAAAAACAATTAGCAATGACTCTTTAGCATAAAATGTCTTACTGAAAAGTTAGAGGTTAGGGGGGTGGCCCAGCCCAGCCTCCCTCAGCCCCTGACGGCCTTAGACGGCCCCGCCCTTGGCCCGGGCTTCGCCCGCGCGCGTCCCGCACTGCGGGGCACAAGGAGCGGCTTTAAGCACCCCCGGCGCTGCCTGCTGACATCAAAGGCACGCGCCGTGGGGCTGCTGGGAGGTGTAGTCTTCAATGGCCGTTCCCCTCACGACGGGATACGGAATGCGGGAGGAAAGCTGGTAAACCCCCTTGCTGGCCGTTTCCCTCACGGCTATGAACATGTAAGTGTGTGGCAAAATAGAAGAGTACTGGCGCGTCCCGCGCTACGGGGCGCAAGGAGCGGCTTTAAGCACCCCCGGTGCTGCCTGCTGACATCAAAGGCACGCGCCATGGGGCTGCTGGGAGGTGTAGTCTTCAATGGCCGTTCCCCTCACGACGGGATGCAGAATGCGGGAGGAAATCTGGTAAACCCCCTTGCTGGCCGTTTCCCTCACGGCTATGAACAGGTAAGTGTGCGGCAAAATAGAAGAGTACTGGCGCGTCCCACGCTACGGGCGCAAGGAGCGGCTTTAAGCACCCCCGGCGCTGCCTGCTGACATCAAAGGCACCTGCCGTGGGGCTGCTGGGAGGTGTAGTCTTCAATGGCCGTTCCCCTCACGGCGGGCAGGGGCGTAACAAACACCCCCGCAGCCCCCGCAGTGCGGGGGGGCCCCCTGTCTTCAGTAGGTGAAGGGGGCCCCCTCAGCTCTTCGGTCGGGAGCTGTGTGTCTCACTCACTAAAGCAGCTGCAGCCTGCCCTGAGCTCCTAGCGGGACCCAGGACTGAAGAGAAACAAAGTAACAAGTTACATTGTTTCTCTTCAGTCAGAGCCCGGCCGGAAAAGGGAGGGGTGGGGGCCCTGGTGCCAATGTGCAGCCCAAATTTTGTCAGTTGGTTTGAGAGGAAATATGCATGAGACGGAGATGGGTCTTTCTGACTACATACATCACAGGAGGACTTCGCTGCAGAAAGCATGTCTGCGGGGTTCCTCTATGTAGAGAAGTGAAACGTGTGACACGCTGCTTGCACACATCTCCAATCTCTGTGTCTGCTCCAGCTCATGTGTATGCCATGGATCTAGGGGTGCCCGTGCTGGCGAGGAACATCCCCGGAAATGCTGCAGCCCACGAGGACACAGGGCTGCTGTTTTCAGACCCCCAGGTAAGCGAAAAGCCACCTTGATCTTCTGACATGATATAGAAGCGTTATTGTAGTAATGCAGTAGCATTATATATTTTTGTTATCATTTACAACGTCACTGGTGTGTTGAAACACGATACTCAGTGCAATAGCACTTACCTTTCACCCGTAGGCTGATGTTTGATTAAACAAAAAACAGCCAAAAGCTAAACACAAAACTATTTTCCCATACCATCTGCCAGACAGCAAGCTGCCAAGAAACCTGTGAGTTCGAAGTCCGATTCTTCAACAAGATATGACAACTATTGCAGTTCTCCAGGAGTGGGTCAGGTCTGCAGAAAGTGTTAGAAAACCGGACACGTTAGCAAGGTTTAGAGGTTTAGTCCAGCAGGTGCCTGAGCCCAGCGAGGTATCTGCAAAGTGCGGCTGCGGAGTGTTCTGAGTGTCTGTCCTAGTGGGGTGCTGCTTTAGAGGGGGGGGTGTGGGCAGGATGACGCAGACGAGGTCTGGGGGCACACAGAAATGCAGACTCTCTCAGTAGGGCTGTAATTTTTGTTCTTCACGAAGAAGGTGTTTGGCGAGAAGCAGATACTAGAACCCGGCCCTACTGACGAACTATCATGAGCCCTATATACTGCTGGGTGACGCACTCATACCCGCCGTTGTTCGGATGTTCCCGGGGTGTGATGAAGATGGTCTAACAAGAGGGGGGGTCTTTACATGGTGTTTAATGTCAAGAACTGTACAGGGGCATCTTGGGCGCGAGGCGGGGGCCGGCCGAGCCCGAAGGCCTAGGGATGTTTAAACCAGCAGGATGTCACTCAGTGGTGACGCTCACATCCGGTGCTGCCCGGGTGAGCCTCATCGGTGACGAATAGTCCCAGCCCTACAGCACAGCGACATCAGGACCCACACTTGCTGCACTCAGGGCTACTCACTTAGGTTACTAGGACTTCGCGCCAGTCATAAAGCGGTGAGCCCAAATACAGTGGCTACTGAGTGGCATGCGCTGGCACCAGGGCCAACTTTAAGGCAGAGCGACTGGTGCAGCTGCACCTGGCACTGAGCTGTGGATGGGGGCCTGTGTTAAGAAATAACAGGGGTTTAAAAACAACTGTTGCAGAGTTCATGGTGTGTGGAGCAGTTTTCAGGCAAATGTCAAAATAACTGGTGATTAGAGAGATCCGGATTTTTACTCTAGTGGCAGTTTTGACTCATCATAAAGTAGTGAAGAGGGTTAATGTGCCTGCTGGAAAGAATACGTACTATGCAGATCACAGAGCTGTATGTGGATAGCTCAGTGGGTTACTGCTTTTATCACAGAGATCCTTATGTTATTTGCAGTTCAGAAGTTGCAGTCCTATTAACTGTCATAACAGAGCTGCCTTCAAACTGGATGGCATGGGTTAAAATGTTATGTTTTCCACCAGTCTTTAATTATCCTAATGTAGCTAAAAATGGTTCGTTTGGGTAGAAATAAATTCTTATTAGTAAAGCCAACCCCAAACCAATGTGGTAGATTATAAATCCTGAGTTTGTGCTTCTCCAGACCAAACAATCTTAAAATATACTGCTTTCGAGTATCGATGACGTGAGTCCTACACTTTTTAATCCTCAGTGTTTTATTTAACATTTCCTATAGACTGATTTACACACGTTTGGTTCATTGTCTCTGTACATATATGTGATGTAAAGTGCTCCGATATCCTACGCTGGTATGAGTATTGATATTAAACCATTGAAATGCATGTGTGAGGCAGGGGCGTAACAAACACCCCCGCAGCCCCGGCGGTGATGCGGGTCCCCAGTCTTCAGTACATGAAGGGGGCCTCCTCAGCTCATCTGCAGAGCGCTGTGAGAGGTTTTCTCTAAGGGATCTCTGTAAGTAGGCATGTTAACCCAGTGATCTTCATGCGTGTGGTGGGGAGGGTTTGGGGGGACCAGAATTATGTTGCAGTGGAAGACTGATTATGCGGATGGTTTCACTCCGTTCTGCGTCAAGACTCTGCACGATGCCAGGCATTAGTCTCTGCCCTTTCTTCCCCTGTTGGAGAGCACCTGTGCGCTCTCAGTCCTGTACTCCGCTCCATAGCGGGGCATGGGCCCAGGAGGACGCACAATGCCTGCCTGTGAGTACCCACAACAACCATACTTTGGCTCCGACGCGGTTACAGACAGAATCTTTGCCCGGGCTGAGGGACTGAAGGCAGGGGCCATGTGAGTACGGCCCAGACAGGGGATAAAGGAAGGTGTCCTGTGGGTCTACTGTGGGTGCAGCTTCCGCTAGGGGACAGGGAGGGGAGGGAAGGGGTGCTGCCTGCATCCTGTGAGTACCCCAATGGCAATGGGACAGTGCTAGTGGCAACCTCTGAGTACAGCCACTGGGTCCTGAAGATTGATTTTAGCAGCTGTGACAAACAGCACTGATTAAAAGTTCTCCCCCAATAATAGGAAATAACTGGATTTTAAAGCTTTCTGCACCAAAATCTGCACATGTGGTTATTCACTGTGTTGTTTCCACCCGCTGCATTTCCACAAGTCTTATTTGCTGAAACATAACGGAGGTAAATTTCTTGTATCTTCAATGTTTGCAAACAGGTGTTTGCGCAGGGATCGCAAAATAATGACGCATTCGTATTCAAGGCCTAAATGTTGAAAGTTCGGAAACGACACATACAAACCCAGAGTGAAAACGCTGTTTGTCATATTTCCGAGGCATTGTCCATGTTTTTTTAGCTTTATTTTTTAATTAAAAGATCATACAGCCGACTACAAGTTCAAAAATAATTAAAAAGTATCAATTTTTATAACAAAGTTTTATTATATCTACTTTTAAAAGAACTTTCTCAATGGTACTTCAGTGACCTACAGTTCATAGCCTGAATCCTTGCGAGACCCACTTGTCTCTACATCCTTCCGAGGCCCGCAAATTGAGAATCCTGACATTGGATAATGTCATCACTCATTATTTATAGCGTTTAGGAACACCCGAACTGAGGCAGGAAGAGCTGTATTGTCATGCTGCCTGATAATGCAATTCTGGTCAAATTGGAACTTTTCATTAAACGGCTTTTGTCGGGCTAGATGTAAACACAGGAGTAAGCAGTTGATCCTGAAACTAGGGTCACTAGAGAGGGGTGAGCGGGGGGTGTCTCAGTAAGGCCTCTCCTGCAGGGCTCGTGGACCAAAGGGCACATCTCTGTGCCAGGGCCGGTGACCCCCTCTCACTAGTGGACCAAGAGGCCAGGAGGGTTAGGAACAGAAGATGCAAGAGACCTGATGGAAGGGAAGGGGTCAGGCAGAGGGGGAAACTGAAGAGTGGGGACGGAAGGACTGTGTAGAGAAAGAAGAAGGACAATAGGGGGACATACCATCGAGCAGGCAGGGTTCTGGCTCCTACCAGCCAAATTAGATGTTCGACCAGTTAGTTTTTTTTAAATTCAGTTTTCAATATATGATTGTAAATAGAACTAAAAGCTTACTTCACACCACGTTAAAAACCCACACCTATAAATGATTTACAAAACAAATAATAACAGCAGGAACTCTTTTAGAAGTCATTGCCCTGTGGTCAGTAATGAAAGCATGTAAGCAAGTGTTGAAGAGCAGTTTCACTAGCAAGACCTTGTGCCACTCGTGAGTCAATCCCCTGTGACGTTTATCTCAGCACACGCCCGAGGGACTCGTCCAACATGATTGGATGAGCTCACTGTCACCAGATGATCCTAAGATCGTTGTGCCCTTCTGCTTTGGCTAACCACCTGCTGGTGCCGTCATGGATGCGTGAGTCTGTTTCAGACTTGAGGAGTCCACGGGATCCAAGTTTGGACAATATTATCAATAAGGTTTTATTGACCGCTTTTGCAGATACATGGTAGAATTCAGCGATAGAATAGCTCCCACATACAATGTGCTCTATTGGCTTTTCCTTTACTAATGTCTTGGTACTCAAAGCTCTGATTCAGACTTGTCAGAGTGTCCAGTTCTTCTGATTCAACTTGTTCAGCGTGAAAGCAGCACGTGGGCACTTAATTTAAATGTTATCAGGTGCACAGCCGGGGACAGCTGAGTGTCTCAATGACCATAAAACAAGGAAGGGATTGCAGTCATGTACAAAACACGTAGGTCCTCATTGCCCAGAATGAAAACACACCCACCTATGTGTATCCGGGTGCTTGTTCTTGTTGCTCATCTAAAGGTTATGCACTTATTTCACCTAGAAATGCCAGTTCTGTAACAAAAGAGTTAAAAAAACTGAATCAAAAATACTGGCATTGAGTTGGAACCTTAATAACAGCGCTTAGAAACTGCATGTGTGCACCCCTCTCTCTCATGCTTGTGTTCTTTTTCTATCTTTTCCACTTTCTTGTTCTTTAGCCCAGGCTCACTTTTGTGCTCTGCTTTGCCCTCCCTGTCTTTCCATATATAATCCTCTATCTCTCTCTCTTACTCTCTCTGGCTCTATGTTTAGTTGTCTGACTCACTTTCTCGTTCTCTTTCACTCTTCTCCTCAATATCCCTCTATAAGTCTATTTTTTTTCTCTTTGTCGGTCTATTCCATTCTTTGTCCTTCTGTCTCTGTCTCACTCAGCTTCTCCCTTATGCTCTTTATTTGCCGCACGTGTTTGCCCTCTCCCTTGCCTCACTGTCTCCTCATTGTCTTTTCCTACCTGTGAAGCATAGTACCCTTGTCTCAAGCCCGGGCAGGCATCCCTTGACTCCGCACAATCAGAATCATGAAGTTCCAAATGGCCAGGCTGTGCTTGTGCGTACTCTAGAGAGAGGCAGGGAGTGAATATGTGCATCTATGTGAGATTGATATACAGCAAGTGTGATACCCTCTGCCATTTCCAGCTCTTCAGCTAAGCACACTGAATGGTGGGATTTCCAACCTCATACATGAGGGAGATGAATAACATCTCCAAAAATGCAACATGCTATTGGCTCGAAGGTCAGGACTGTCTGGAGTTTGTCAAACCTGGTATAGCTGACTTGGCAGGGGTGTCACATAATTTATTTTTTAAAGGTTTTTATAATTGCAAAGTTTGGCTCTGTTCTCAATATCTATCAGCTATACAATCTCCTCTTCATCAGGCCCTTAGGCTGGTATTAATGTATAGTATGTTTACCAGATAGGCCATGTCACCAGGGGCACCCTATTCAGGGCCATCTATTCCTTTTACAAAGCATTGTAATTTGTAATCTATCTATCTGGCCAGAATAGAGAAAAAAGGCTTTACATTTTAAGGATCGTATGTTGTATTAATCTTTGCAATCAAGACAACCGAGGAAAGTTTTTCAGAGCGTACATTGCCAGGATGAATATATTTATTTCGCAAAACAGAAAGCGGCTGACACAAGAAGTTTCTGAAAGTAAACAGTTCTTATTGGCATCCTGTTTGCCTTCTGCTCTTTATTTTGATCTACCTGCCATGGGTCACAAGGGGAGTGCCATGGGTTTCAAGGGGAGTGCCATTGGTAGCAAGGTGACGCAGGTGCAATTCCTGGCGACTTCTAAATGATAGTCCATGGCTGCATCCTCTTGGTACTTTTCATCGGCTCCTGCCTCTGCTGCAGTGCCTCACTAGGAGCCCCTGCCTCGCAGCTAGCACTGACTACTAGAGAAGAGCACAAACCACCAACCTCTGGAGGGCCTAGGATGACTAGGTGTCCTGGATTCGCCAGAACAGCCCAGATTTTTCACCAGCTGTCCCATTAGATTTCAACAATTTTAACACATGTCCTGGTTTTCAGAGAGGGTCGACTAAAGACATAGGAAGGCACGTTTTCTATGGGTTTTATGGGCAGTATGGCGGGTCGCTGGCCTGAGAGCACTTGACTGGCATGGAGAATGGGGGGCCCCCTCCATGTACTTTGCAGGGGGGCCCCCTCAAGTTTCGTTACGCCACTGACGGCGGGATGCGGAATGCGGGAGGAAAGCTGGTAAACCCCCTTGCTGGCCGTTTCCCTCACGGCTATGAACAGGTAAGTGTGCGGCAAAATAGAAGAGTACTGGCGCGTCCCGCGCTATGGGGCGCAAAGAGCGGCTTTAAGCACCCCCGGCGCTGCCTGCTGACATCAAAGGCACGCGCCGTGGGGCTGCTGGGAGGTGTAGTCTTCAATGGCCGTTCCCCTCACAGCGGGATGCGGAATGCGGGAGGAAAGCTGGTAAACCCCCTTGCTGGCCGTTTCCCTCACGGCTATGAACAGGTAAGTGTGCGGCAAAATAGAAGAGTACTTGCTAAACTTAGTGCCATCCCGGGGGAAACGCAAGGCTGCACCACATTCTTGTAAATATGGTGCATCCTTGCGTTTCAGAAGTGGCGTAGTGCGGCGTTAAGCCAAGGAGCCTAACAACACGCTCTGACACTTTATTGTACATATGGCCCTAGTTCCTAACTTCACTTTTCATAGATGACACTGTGTCCATAGATTGCGACTAAAAGGCTGTCTGAGTGGTTCACTAAGCTCTTTGTCAACAAGAATTCAGACATGAATGGATTCATGTTAAGTGCATTGGTAGTTTTCCACCAGAAGGCTATCCCCAGAGCTGAGTTAAGGACGGCAATCCTAGACCTTCCACACATTGATCTCCATCATAAGCCAAAAATCATCACCATACAAGAACAGGGACAGATTCAATCCATGCAGCAAATGAGCAAGAGGGGGCGAACTACAACATTCATGAGTGAGGACAATGGTACCCATCAGAGGGCTGAACTGCACACTCCAAATATGCAAAACCATCCTCCAGATCATTCAGTTTTGCTTACTTCTTACTCTGTGTTTTTCTCCATAATTTCTTGATTTTTGTTTCTTGATGCACTTTCACAGATATCACTAATCTCAGCAATGCAAACAAGGCCTCTCTACCAGATGCGTCCCTTATTATCTCTGTGTGTTCTTCACTACCACCGACTGCATTAAGATAATTATGATAATCAAAACTTAATATTCATCTTCTGTGTCCCTGATCGCCAATGCTATCTAATAGTCATGAGCCATACTTGACCAATCTAGCTGGGGACTTTTTGAGCCCCATGTGAAAGCCATTTGAACATGTAGGTCTGAAATGTGTGCGCTTATGTCTCAGCTCATGAGAGCAATGTGTTGACAAAATGGTACCTTCTACTTACATTACCTCACAATAAAGTAACATTGGTCATGATGGAGTCACTGGTAAGTCTCTGTATAATGTTCTTGTTGTTTCTCTGGAAATGTTTGGAGATTTACTAACATCAAGGGCAGGAGTAAATTAATTTCCATGACTGGAAGACCCCATTTGTGTTTTTCTTCTCCCATGGAGTATAACCTCTTTACCATCTCTTTTGATTGGCTGGCTCCTATGCTTCCACTGCTTGCTTTTCAATGACTACTTTTTTTCTTTTGGATTGACACTCAATGAGAGTGCACTTGTTTTCCAGCTGTACCCCTGGTGTATTTCTCTTCCTCTGCTCTCCGTTTTGCTCTTTGTCACACGTGCCTCTCCTTTCCCCACTCAATGTTGCGCTCGACCATGACTAGTTCCCACAGTCGCTTTTTCCCCACCCACTCCAAGTTACTCTCTTTCAGGCATTTGCCAACCCCAGTGGTCCACTTTACTTTCTACCTGTGTTATCTGCTTCCCCTAACCCATATCATTCAATGTCACACAAGTACACTGAATCATGACACATTAAATGATTTTTTTCATAGATACAGTCTATTCAGAAAGTGATTACTTGTTGTGTGGTTTTTTCATTGTGGCTTTTTTAATGTTTTAATCAGGACTTACAAATATAATACAAGCAAGACCTATTGGTTTTGCCAATGCTACTTTTAAACAGCAACTGCTGTGCTTTGAGGGTCCTGTCTTTTGTCTGGCACCCAATATTAACTCCTGTGTAGTTTTCTGTAGGGTACTGTTGAAATGGATCAATGCAATATATACAGCCAAGAGCTCCTGCACCCAATGTAATCCGTAGTATATTTACTTAAGGCGTCATGTGCCACATATCCATCTGTTTTTGACTAGGGGTGGGCAGACAACTCTGCTCCACCAGCAGAGCAGAGTTAGCCAGCCACCCCCGCCCCCTGGCCTGGTCCCTGCTTCTGAACCCAGCGAGGTTGGGTGATCCTGCCCTCGCCCCGATGGACCCCCGTCCCTAGCGCCCAGACCCTCAGCTGGCTTGCAGGACGGGGGGCTCCCGCACCTCAGGGCCCGTCGGACAGAGTTCAAGCCCCGGGCCAGGTCCCAGCCTCCGAAACCTAGCCTGGCCAGGGAGAGCCTCCCCGGGTCCCGATGGACCCCCTGTCCCCAGTGCCCTGACCCTCGTCTGGCTTACTGGACAGGGGGCTCCAATACCACGGGGCACGCTGGATGGAGCTCAAGCCCTGGGCCCGGTTCCAGCTTCCGAACCCTAGCCAGGCCGGGGAGAGCCTCGGGCCCTGATGGACCCCAGTCCCCAGCACCTGGACCCTCGGCTGGCTTGCAGGTCAGGGGGCTCCCGCACCCCGGGGCCTGCCGGACAGAGCTCAAGCCCCTGGCCCAGTTCCAGCTTCTAAACCCTAGCCAGGCCAGAGAGAGCATCCCCGGGACCCATGGACCCCCTGTCCCCAGCGCACAGACCCTCGGCTGGAACCAAGGAGGGTTAGGCACAGGCCAGGTCCTCTTCCCGCCGGCCTGCTTGGGGAGCCCATTTTCCTCGACTATTAAGCACCCACATAGTGGGAGCTTACAGAACTCTGGGGAAGGACAAAAGTCAGAGGTAGCCCGGCCAGCCAGCAGGCCAGCCATCTGGTCACCCACCCCGCAGGGTCATGTGGTCACCCGGCCCACAGGGCCATCTAGTCGCCCGGCCCGCAGAGCCATTGGGTCACCCAGCCTGCAGGGCCATCTGGTAACGCAGCCAGGCGACCAGATGGCCCGGGACGACCCAGTGCCAAGATGGCCTGAGACAGCCGGACCCAGTCACCCTTACAGTCCGACGATGGCGAGGGTGGCTAGGCGCTCCCTAGGCTGCTACTCGGGAGGCTCCTTCCCGGGGCTGCTCGCCTCACTGCTCGAATTACGTGGGAGAAGTGGGAAGTGGGGCCCCGGCTAGCCTATGCCATCTGGTCACCCTGCTGACTCGCAAGGGCTGGTGGCTCCCATCCCCGCACTCTGGTGGGGCAGGGACGGGAGGGGGAGGCCCCGTGCCGGAGGGCACGTGGTGGAGGTGGCCTCCACAGGCCTGCATTGCCCCCTTTGCATCCCTCCTGCCATCCCAGTGGCAGAGGGACCCACCTCTGGGTGTGGTGGAGGAGGGCGTCCACAGGCACCCAAGAACAGAAAGACAAAAGCTTGGCTCAGTAGACAGCTTTCAATAGACAGCAGCGAGGTAGTTGCTCTGCTACTTACAAAACCCTGACCCAGAATCAGGTCGTCTACGAATGATTTAGCACC